>NC_133368.1:18025113-18238147 GCF_049309525.1 Garra rufa
TGGAGAAAATTAGTGAAAAGTCTATTAAGAATTGCCCCAACTCAAAAACCTTTCTTTTCTTCTTCTTCTATTGTTATTTTGCACATTACCAACATATAAGTGCACTGCTGCCTCTCACTGGTTTATTATTGTTGTTGGTTCCTTTGTGGCTACTTGAATATTTTGAGTAAGCGTTACTTGAAGCAGTAAGTAAATAGTTTTACTTGCCTTGAAAGTAGCTAGAACTTAATAAAACCTAGCAAGTATAGCAACTAAGTAACGATAACTAACTATATCTAAGTAAGGTAAACTATTGGATTTTACATGGAAAAGTCCACTGAAAATGGCCGCTCGTTTAGCTAGATAAGACTCTTATTCTTTGGGTGGGATCATGTAGAGCCTTTTGAAGCTACATTGAAACTGCAATTTGACCGTCAATCTATTGGCTCCCATTGAAGCCCACTATACGGAGAAACATCCTGGAATGTTTTCCTCAAAAACCTTAATTTCTTTTTGACTGAAGAAAGAAAGACATGATCATCTTGGATGGCACAGGGATGAGTGAATTATTAGGAAATTTTTATTCTGGAAGTGAACTAATCCTTTAATTTAGTGGAAAGACTCAGTTTTAGGTGTACTTTTTGTATTTGTTTTTTTGTAAACTTAAACTGAAAGTTGAAAGCCTTCCATTGACTGAACTGATAGACACTTATGCCACTGTACTTTCGAATTAAGAATTGCGAAACTTTGCATTTGCTAGTTTAATTGACTCGGTATTGGTATGTAAAAATGTATCACACCTTTCACAAAAATAAAAAAATAGCATAGAATAATTTCTGAAAGATGATAGGACTGAAGTAATGATTACTAAAAACAAACACTTCATTTCTTTGGCTTTGCAAACATTTGCTAGATGCAAATCTATTTTTAAAACAAACATGAAATGAAATGAATGAATGAATGAATGAAAATCTATCAATCATTAGTTTATAGCGTTTTCTACTGTTTAAGCAAAGTCATGTTTGTCTTGATCAGTATTGTGGTCTCAGGCCTGTTCTCCTGCTGACTCTTAATGAATCTAAATGAACAATAGCTGCTCACCCTTCAGCAGACGCTTGAAAACAGCTGTGGGTCCTGTGCAGCAGCCAAACAAATACACACTCTTTATTCACTCTCAGAGCAGAGCCTGGCACGAGCCTACAGTACCTTCCACTCCTCTCTTCTGTCTGTCCATCCATCCGTCCATCCATGGTCCCACAGGGTCGTTTAGGGACTTTGAGGTCTTTGTGGCAGACTGTTCTCTGAGCTAATTAGCCGTAGCAGGGAAGAATATCAACTCTAGCTGGAGGGAAGAGAGAAAGGCCAGTGATTTTTCACTGAAGTACTAAAATGATTAAAATATAAAAAGTAGAATTCAAGCTAAATAAACATAAACTGATGTAAATGACAAAAGCATAAAACAAAATGACTTAAATGTAAATAAAAATGAAAACTGAATAAATAAAAAGAAAAGGCTAATTAAATATATTGATAAATACTATAATAAAGTATACACATGAAATTAAAATAAGTGGTATTAAAAACTATTGTCAAAAGTATTATTATTATTATTAACTAAACTAGTATGAAATTTAAAAATAAAAATAGTTTTTCATTGTTTAATAGTTTTCATTAACTGAAATAAAATAGAAAAGTTAGATAAAAAATGTAAACAAAAAAATTGGAATTGTTGCACTAGCAAATAAATAAAATACTAATATTATAACCAATAAGCCTATAGCAATCTGAGTTTTAGTATGACCAAAATAAGATCTAAGTAAAGTTTCAAGTCCAACACCAACATAAATGAAAGCGAAACAAGTTTATTTGAGGTCTGTCTACTTTACAATCTCAAAAGGGGTTTCACTTTGGTTTTAAAGAGAAAAGTGAACTTCAAAGTGGCAAGTAAATGAATGTAAGTATTTCCAAGACACTTTTGCCCTAGAAGTAGACATATAATACATTAATATTTATCTCTCATCCATTAAGTTCCATTAAATCTCTTCCTTTAAGTGTACTTTTTGGGCCTTAACATGGTAACTTGTTTTATGTCAAAAATAAAATTTAACATCACAAAAACAACCTGAATACTTTAATTTATTCCAACAAACACATTTTTTTGTGATTTCTAGTAGTAGTATCGCCTCAGCAGCATTACAGCAGGTGTGTTGATTCCCGTCAACTTCTGATAAAACCACTCTCTCTGATAGCAAGCGGCAAACCAAAGAGAGCTTGTAAGACCTCATAAAAGCTAAGGCTCCAATTGACATAATTTTACAGTTGTTTTATAGCCCTGAAAGACCTGCGCGATCAGTAGACGTGATGAGTATCTGTGTACTGATTAACTCTGAGTGCCACACATTGTCGATTGGCTCTATTGTCTCATGTATTGTGTCACTTACTGTTTTTGAGCGTGAGGAGATGATGTCACGGGCTGGTCTGGCATCTTCATCAGTGAACAGTGACTGCTCAGACTGGATGCTGGGCTCTCTGCCCTCATCATTGTCATGCAGTGCATTATGGGAGCCCTCAGGATGACGGCGTCGGCCAAGGTGACAGCTGCGAGAAACTCCAGCGTGGCCTGAGCTCCGTGCACAGATGGCGTGGAAGTGTGTGTGGGTGTTTTCTTTGGCCAGGCGATGTGTTTGTGAATCCAGATGTTACTTTGACTGTACAAAAGCATCGGAGTACTTAATTACTCAAAGAGAGAGGGACGAAGAAAAGAGGGAATACAATTGTTGAATAACTGGTTTGTACAGACCCAGTTCCTGTCATCTGATCTTAGGGAGGTTTGTTTTTGTGTCGTTTCAGCATCCAGATATTTGGTGTCCTTGTGTTCACAATGCAGCATAAGGGAAACAAGGATTGTTTGAGTTATAACTAATGCCTAGTCTTTCACAGCCAGACTTTTAGAAGTCTGCTTCACATTGCAGCTTATTCTGGTCAGGAACTGTCTTACACAGCAGGAGACTTTCTGTCAAACATGTAAAGCAACCAAATGCAGTTTAAACACTGCAAAAATGCTTTTCTTACTTAGAATTTTTGTCTTGTTTCCAGCTAAAATATCTAAAAATTCTTAAATCAAGAAGGATTTGCTAGACGAGTAAAAATAATTGTCTATAATTGTCAAAATTAAGTGCGACAAGCAAGTAGAACAAGCAAAATAATCTGCCAATGGGGTAAGAAAAATAATATTGTTTTCTGTTTGAAATAAGATTTTTTTTTTTTTTTTGCTAACCCCATTGGCAGATTATTTTGCTTGTTCTAAGCAAAAACCCACTTAATTTTAACTTTTTTTTTCTTTTTTTTCTGAAAACAATAAAATATTTTTTACTTGTCTTGATTTAAGAATTTTTAGATATTTTGGCTGGAAACAAGACAAAAAAATCTAAGTAAGAAAAGCATTTTTTGCAGTGAAGCAACCAAAATGACAACTGACATACATGTGTGACTAAGGATATCTTGTATAAATGAAACTAAACTGATTCGACCTTGAGGTCGTGACTCACATGGGGTTGCCAGACATGCAAATTACTATGAAAAGTATTCTGTTAAAAGGTAAGTGTTGTCACAATACATGCCTCTAAATACATTTCTGCAAAACTGAAAAAACGTACCTATACATATGAATCGCTGTAGTTTACTGTTGAAATAAACACTGGACTAGAGGCAGTGAAACTATGTAGTTTAAATTAATTAAATTTAAATTAATTTTTTAGTACAGTTATTTGAATAATATTATGTTATGACTTCAAATGCTTGCTGCGAGATTTGAAAACTTTTGAATGTTAGTGTCACAAATACAGCTACACTGAATTCTGAACTGCTGTAATACGTACCTGAAGCAACATAATAAAAACGTACTGGGGTGACGTATTGGACCTGTGTGTTAGCGCCACTCGCTGGACATTTAACTTTAAACCTGCCGTGAAATGTGCAGTTAGGTGCATAAAAGCAGTTGCTTTTCCAACGCACCTGGGTTGCACAATACCAACATTTCGACATTAGTTGGTACCAGTATCAGTTATGTCAAAAAACGTACTCGGTTACTTTCGTAACCTCGGTTCCCTGAGATACGGGAACGAGTACTGCGTCTGTAAAGACGCTATGGGAAAAGCTCCTTTTCTCCTGAGACCGAAGCATTTCAATAACGCAGTGTAACTGCACGGCCATTGGTTCGTGCAGTGTTAAAGAAACGAACCAATGGCTCGGCAGCGGAGATGCACAAACCTATGGCGATGATTCGCGCCCGATCGCGCCAAAAGGGGCGGAGCATCTGGCTATATAAGCGAGCATTTCGCCATAGGGAACTCAGGTACTTCGACTGAAGCGACGACTGAGTCGTGCAGCTACCTAGCACGGCCAGCAACGCAGTACTCGTTCCCGTATCTCAGGGAACCGAGGTTACGAAAGTAACCGAGTACGTTCCCTTTCGATACTTTCACTCGTACTGCGTCTGTAAAGACGCTATGGGGAACCAGTACAATCCCGCCGTGCTAAGGTAGAGGAACGACTAACATGACCCTAGCACTAAAGGGCTAATAAGGGCCAATTTGTTCGATCAGATAGCCTGATAAACATCCGTTCCAAGGAATAAGTACACTTGGAGCTCCACAGAGGCCAAGACGCACTATAACATACTGGTAAAAACATACCACTATGTGGAAAGGACCCGAGTCTGTAAGACTGGAACGTCCAAGTTATAGAATCTAGCAAATGTGGACGGTGAGGCCCAGCCTGCCGCCGCACAAATCTCTGCAATGGAAACCCCACTAGACCACGCCCAAGACGAGGCGATGCCCCTCGTCGAATGGGCCCTTACTCCCATGGGACATTGTAGGCCCAAAGAGGAGTAAGTCAGCGTGATGGCTTCCACAATCCATTTGGATAATCTCTGTTTTGTGACCGAACACCCCTTGGTGCGGCCACCAAAACATACAAACAGCTGTTCTGACTGCCGAAAAGGGGCAGAACGCTCTATATAACATCTCAGAGCCCTGACAGGGCAGAGAGGGTTAAATCCCTGGTCCTGCTCCGTAGGAGGAAGAGCCAAAAGGGAAATAATCTGGTCTCTAAAGGGTGTAGAGAGACTTTTGGGAACATACCCATGTTTTGGCTTCAGGATGACCTTAGAGTCATTTGGCCCGAATTCCAAGCAAACGGGGCTCACAGAGAGCGCCTGTAAATCACCCATGCGTTTGACTGATGCTAATGCCAATAGCAGGGCAGTCTTCAACGTCAGGGGGCGAAGGCCTATGGACTGAAGCGGTTCGAAGGGAGGGCCTTTCAGGGCCCTCAACACTGTGGGTAAGTCCCAAGACGGAACCGTGATGGGGCGAGGGGGATTAATCCGCCTTGACCCCTTTAAGAAACGAACGACCAAGTCGTTTCTTCCCACAGATTGACCGTTTACAAGGTCATGGAATACCGCTATAGCTGCAACATAGACCTTGAGCGTAGAAGGGGATCTCCCCTTATCCAACAGCTCTTGCAAGAAGGACAATATCACAGATATGTCACATAAAATTGGGTCCGTACCGCGGGTGGAACACCAGGCGGAAAAGACAGACCACTTGAGATCGTAGAGCCGCCTCGTAGAGGGTGCTCTAGCTTGTGAGATAGTACTCAAAACCGACTCAGGGAGACTTAAAGGCTCCCGTCTAGAGCCCAAACGTGCAGCGCCCACAATTCCGGTTGGGGGTGCCATATCGTTCTGTTCGCCTGTGTTAAGAGATCTCGTCTCAGTGGCACGGCCCATGGTGCTCTTGAGAGCAGCCTGGGAAGATCTGGAAACCAATGCTGGTTCTGCCAGAATGGAGCCACTAACAGGACTTTGAGTTTCTGTTCCCGCACTCGCCTGATGACTTGTGGCAGCAGAGCGATAGGAGGGAATGCGTATAACAGGAGATTGGGCCATTCTTGGGTCAATGCGTCCTGTTCCTTCGAAAAATAAATTGGGCAGTGATGATTGTCTTTTGAGGCGAAAAGATCTACTCGCGCCCTGCCAAAGACAGCCCATATTTGCTGAACCGTGTGAGGGTGAAGCGTCCATTCGTCTGAGGAGACGTTGCTCCGAGACAACATGTCTGCTCCCTGGTTCAGTTTGCCTGGCACATGCGTCGCTCTTAGAGAGCGGAAGTGCAGCTGAGCCCATTTCAGGAGACGTTTTACCATCGTAAATAGACGTCTCGACGAGAGGCCCCCTTGGTGATTTATGAAGGACACCACTGTCATGCTGTCCGAACGGACTAAGACATGGTGACCCTTCAGCGCAGGTAGAAGGGTGTGAAGGCCTAAACATACTGCTAGCATTTCCAAGCAGTTGATGTGAAGGCGACTCTCCGCTTTCGACCATAGGCCGAAAGCAGGCTGGCCGTCGCACAGCGCCCCCCAACCTAAGTTGGAGGCGTCTGTCGAGACCGCTTTCCTTCTGACCACCAAGTCCAGGGGAACGCCCTGTTCCATCCATTGAGCGCACCTCCAAGGGGCCAGGGCTGCTATACAGGCCCGATCTACCTTGATGCGCTGGCGTCCCAAACGCCACGCTTGAGGAGGAACCTTTGGTTTCAACCAGAACTGCAGGGGGCGCATTTGAAGCAGACCCAACTGAAGTACTGGAGATGCTGAGGCCATAAGGCCGAGCATCTTCTGAAAAACCTTGAGTGGGCGAAGGGCTCCTATTTTGAAGGAAGCCGCGAGCCTGCGAATGGCTTGGGCTCTCTGCGGCGCAACTGCTGCCTTCATTTGACGTGAGTCGAAAACTGCTCCCAGGAACGCAATGCGTTGGCTGGGAGACAGCACGCTCTTGGCAAAATTGACCTTGAGTCCTAGGCACTCTAAGTGGCTGAGGATTAAGGCTCTGTGGTGTGTTAGCTCGCTCTCTGACTGGGCTAGGATGAGCCAGTCGTCCAGATAGTTCAGGACGCGGATTCCCATCTGTCTCAGAGGGGAAAGTGCTGCGTCCATGCACTTTGTAAACGTGCGAGGGGCTAACGACAGTCCGAACGGAAGGACTGTATATTGATATGCCACTCCCTCGAAGGCGAATCTCAAGAATTGCCTGTGATGGAGGGCGATCTGAATGTGGAAGTATGCATCCTTCAGATCCAGTGAACAAAACCAGTCCCCTTTGCGTATCTGCGAGAGGATCTGTTTTAGTGTAAGCATTCTGAACGGCCGTCTCATGAGGGCGCGATTCAGCTGTCTGAGGTCGAGGATGGGGCGTAGACCGCCATCCTTCTTTGGAACGAGGAAGTAACGGCTGTAAAAACCTGACTCGCTCTGTGTTGGGGGGACCGTTTCCACGGCGCCCTTGGCCAACAGATTCTTTACCTCTAATCGCAAGACGTCTGCGTCTTTGCTGCGAACTGAGGTGGTGATCACACCATGAAAGCGAGGAGGTCTTCGAGCGAACTGGAGTACATAGCCTCGTTCTATTATACCCAAAACCCATTTTGACACTCCGGGGATGGCTTGCCATGCCGCGGATCGTGTCGCTAGGGGCTGCAATGGTTCGCACAGCTGTATGCTGTCTGAAAGCATTGGAAGAGGAAATTTGCTCTTTTCTTGAAAATGTTTGTTTTTTATTTTTCCCGCTATCACAGCGGTTTGCTGTAAGGGCGCTGATATAAAGGGCCCGTGAGTTACAGCTACATTTTTCACAAACATGAGTTCCCTTACACCCGGAACAGAACGGAGTGTAGAAGGGCTTAAAAGAGGCACTTTGGGGGCTGGTCCGGCTGCTGCGAGACTTGGCCCCTCCCTCTTCCTGCTGTTGAGATCAGGAAGACGCTGGCGGCGCCTGGTCCAGCACCACTCTTGGCCGAGGTCCCTGACGCTTAGGGAAGGGAAAGCGCTTGGCTGGGCGTGACCGAGGACGGAGCTCCGTCTGAGGCGCTGGTTGCGCAGCTGGGGGCGTGGCTTTCGCAGGCTGCTGAGTCGGCGCCGGCTTGGGGCGACTAGGAGCCGTTGCAGAGCTCGAGCGTTTGGGCAGGAAATGTCGCATGGCTTGGGACGATTTCTGCGCCGCGGTGAAGCGCTCCGCGAAACCCTCGACAGCTGGGCCGAACAGGCCGGTCGGCGAGATGGGGGAGTCAAGGAAGGCGACCTTATCCGCGTCCTTGATCTCCGTCAAGTTAAGCCACAAGTGGCGCTCCAGCACCACTAAACTGGCCATTGATCGCCCGATTGCCTGAGCCGTCATCTTCGTGGCGCGTAACGCCAAATCCGTAGCGCTACGTATCTCTCTGAGCGGGGAATCGTCCAGGCTCAACTCGTCCAGACCGCGGAGGAGCTTTGCTTGGTACACCTGGAGTACCGCCATAGAGTGAAGCGCTGAAGCTGCCTGTCCAGCAGACGAATACGCTCGTCCAGCGAGGGTAGAGGTCGTTCTGCAAGGCTTAGACGGGTGTGACGCCCTCGCCTTCCAACCGATAGCGGTGGGCGGGCAAAGGTGCGCAGCAACTGACTCGTCCAGCGGGGGCAGCTTCTCGTAGCCCTTTTCCTCAGCGCCATCGACCGTGGTGAGGGCAGCAGAAGAGGAAGTATGAAGGCGGACGGAGTATGGAGCACGCCAGGACTTAGAGATCTCGTCGTGGACTTCGGGGAAGAATGGTGAAGCTCGCTGATGAGGGGCCTGGCGGCGCCCCGGCAGGAACCATTCATCCAGCCGGCTCCTAGATGGCTCCTCGGGAGGAGACCATTGAAGATCCAGCTCCTCGACAGCTTTAGATAGGACGCGGAACAGTTCGGCGTCCATACCGGCGCTGGATTGCGCAGACGGCAAGGGGGCGGGGTCATGGGAAGAGCCCGACAACTCCTCTGCGTCAGATGCGGCCAATGACATGCTGTCATCCTCGCATTCACTTCCTCCGAAGGAGACCAGATCGCTCGCAGCCGCAGAGGGACGCTGGTCAGGATGCAGGAAGAGAACTGGCGATTCCTCTCCATGTGGTGAAGGCGAGGCACGCGGGGTCTGAGCCGGCGTGAGCTCGCCTGTCACCGCGCTCTTAGCTCTCTTGCCCCGCTGCTTCTTCCTAGCAGGCTCTTGCGAGGAAGTAAGCGGGAGGGCGCGAGAAGCGGCGTCGCTCTCTGAAAAGAAAGCTAGCCGCGAGCGGAGGGAAGTGAGACTCATATTCCCGCAGTGGGAACATTCCGTCTCATTGAGCGCAGCCTCAGCGTGGGCGTGACCCAGGCACGAGACGCACTCAGCGTGAGTGTCAGCGGCGTGCAGAGGGGCTCTGCACGAGCGACAAAAACGCCGTGGCATTTGAAACAACGCCGTAGAAATTTGCTCTAATTTGCTCTTTTAGATGTTCGCCGGATAGCAGCAGGGAATCAGCTCCGGAGCGTCAATCCGCCGAGCAGTGAAGATCCGCTGCGAGGCTCGTCAACGGCGAAGAAGAGGCTTGCTTGAGCGAAGTCTGCGTAGTCAGTCTCTGCGAAGATCAGAAGTCGTCGCTGAAGAAGAAGGATCTGAGTTCCCTATGGCGAAATGCTCGCTTATATAGCCAGATGCTCCGCCCCTTTTGGCGCGATCGGGCGCGAATCATCGCCATAGGTTTGTGCATCTCCGCTGCCGAGCCATTGGTTCGTTTCTTTAACACTGCACGAACCAATGGCCGTGCAGTTACACTGCGTTATTGAAATGCTTCAGTCTCAGGAGAAAAGGAGCTTTTCCCATAGCGTCTTTACAGACGCAGTACGAGTGAAAGTATCGAAAGGGAACATGTCTATTGTTTTGCATTTAAACTACAAGAGGTAATGCAGTATCAGTTTAAACACTGTTGTCAATTCAGATTCACCCCCAAGCCGTCCTAGGTGTATATGACTTCCTTCTTTCAGATGAATCTAGTCAGAGTTATATTAAAAAAGGTCCTGGCTCTTTCAAGCTTTATCATGGCAATTGGTGAGTGTTTCTCTTCAACAGGTCAAAAGAAGTCCAATAAAGTGCATCTATCCATAATAAAAAGTGCCTCACACGGCTCCAGGGGGTGAATAAAGGCCTCCTGTAGCGAATTGATACGTTTTTGTAAGAAAAATATCCATATTTAAAACTTAATTACTTTAATCTAGCTTGCACTCACTGTTGTACATGGACACAGCTCTGTGAGGATGACGTAGGATGCTGCGTATGTGACGAACATAGATGTGCAAGTGGAGATATCAAAACAAAACAACAGTCACGAATTAGAAGTGCAAAACAAGGATTTGTAAAGGAGAACATCGGAGGATTTCGATGGAAGCCAAGAGTGAAGTGATTATTACGTTTGAATATGGATATTTTTCTCACAAAAACACATAGATTTGCTACAGGAGGCCTTTATTCACCCCCCGGGGCGTCTGAGGCACTTTTTTATTATGGATGGATGCACTTTATTAGACTTGTTTTGACCTGTTTAAGAGAAAAACCTACCATGATAAAGCTTGAAAGAGCCAGGACATTTTTTTAATATTACTCTGATTGGATTCGTCTAAAAGAAGGAAGTCATATACACTTAGGATGACTTGACGGTGAGTAAATAATGGGCTAATTTTTATTTTTGGGTATACTAACCCTTTAAATTGTACAAGTGTTATAGGTTTATACAGAAAGTGTGCAATAGTCTCTTGATAATCACTGAAGCTGTCAATCACTTCAGTTCTGCTCTTTTGCAAAAACACTGTACAATAAATCTGCTTGCACTTCATTTTACAGTCCTGTTTCTCATGCACATACAATGTACTTATTAGTTACAATAACTAGGTAATAATTAGGTACTAATCCTGAACCTATACCCTTTATATTACCAGTACTTTCTTATAAGTACACTTTAAGTACATGTAAGTACACATACTGTAAAATAATCAAATTAGGCTATATTTTGACTAACTAAACTCCTCTGATTGGGCATTACGCTCATGCGCTCTGTGATTGGTTACAATGCCCAGCACTTTAAAACAATTTCTAAAAAGAAACATACACAAATATGAACTGGAGCTGCACATCAATGCATATTTGAAAGGAATCAGTAGTAAAAATTTCACTACTGTCTAGGTATTGGTACATTTGCTGGTAACGCCTTTGTTTAACCCAGGCTCATGAATATACGTGCCTCTATCTACAATGAAATGTCCATAGAGTGGCGCTAAAACACACGTTAAATACATGACCGTGGCACGTTTTTATTAGGCACGTAATGCTGTGTTTTTATTATCCTGCTTGAGCTACGTATGTTCAGAATTCAAATATCCGGGGAGTGTCGCTAAAGGTTAATGGTCTATCGGGTTGAAAATATCCCCTACACCAACCCTAAACCTAAAATCAGAGTTTAATGCCACTAGTGTTCATTTCAACTGGAAACTGCAGTGATTCTTACATATAGTAGGGGTGTGAACCTACACTGGTCTTACGCTTCGGTTAGGATTATCATGTCATCGATTCGGTTCAACACAATATCACGATGCATCACGATGCATTGACGATGCACTGCATACTCATTTTTCAATTTTACTTCAAATATATATTTTGTTAATAAATACAAACAGTCAGATATATGAACTGAAACTTTAATTTTACCTTCTTAAAGAAAACACATTTCTTGAATGTATCAAACAAAGCCTGGGCACGGAAGACAACAGGAACATTTAGAACAAATACACAAAAGTAAATACCTGGGCTTTGGTTTTGTGGTAGAGTTCTGGCATAAACTTTTCTGAAAAGTGGCTGCGTGAGGAAAGCTTATATCTTGGCTCCAGTGTATTTAACGGGTGGCGAAACCTGGGGTTGTCCACCACAGAAAAGGGCCATATATCTTTTGCTATAAAAGCTGCCACTGCTATAGTAATTTTAAACACGAAAAATGCAATTTCAACCAAGAGGTACTGCTCAGATCTGATTTAATTGAAACGAGAGAACGAATAGAGTCCTGCATGAGCCCAGTCCGAGACTCTCAGACCCGAGCCCTGTCCTTGTCCAACAACTGATCAGAACAGAGTTTGTGTTGCAGCCATTAAAATAGTTCAGTTTTGGATTATAATGGCTAAATTTCGTTTAGTTTCTTTATTAAGTTAATTTAGAAATATGTTTGGAACATTTTATGTTTTTTAAATACAAGCTTTTGTTTTTTTAAAGTAACGACCAAGCAGCCAGCGGCAATGAGTTGAGCATGTTTGATAAATTTAGCCTTCATAAAATAAAACACAACTTGCATAAAATAAAATCTATAGACATAAAACACTTGATGCATTTCACAATATTAATTTAAACATTTAACCTAGATAAATGTGCGCTGTTAGGCGCATATCCAATCGTTTGTGCGGAGAGTGAAAGCTAAAGCGCGGTTTGCAGCTGACATGGAAGCGCAAGTGCGATCACTTGCATTTTTTCTTAATAACAGTGGAAACCTAAAATACGGAATTCGGAACTGCAAAAGGTCTACTATTATTATTTGTGTGCACTCACAATATCAACAAAACGTTATATTTTCGTAAAAAAGCTACTGTTTTCAGTTCAACAGAAATGTATATAGAGGCATGTATTTCCATTCAGCTTTTGTTGGTACCGGTTATTTCGACAATGGCAACATGAGTCAATTACGAATAAAATAGACTACTGTAAGTAGTAATATACAGTAAGATGTATTGTTAATACAATGTATGCAATTACAGCTGTGAGAAGTGTATAGTTTTTTTTTTTTTTTGTGACTTGAGTGACTGTGCAGGGTTGCAACAATTTTGGAACCTGAAAAATGGCTTGTGGACCAAATATTGTTACCATTTGTAGCAGCCTAGGAGCTTTTAAACACTTTGTTTCCCAGCTCAGTGATACAAACCTGTGCACCATGAGTGTTCAAGACTGGGTGGATATGACAATTTCAGACAGCTCATGTCATTTTTGTGCACTGTTGTGACTTAAATTAGAGAATTAGTAGTCATAAATGCTTAGTATAATGTTAATTCTTTGTCTTCAGTAATGACAACTGAAATAGTTTGAGTATTCATTTATTGGGCAGTTCCACCTTTAAGAATACATTGCCCATAATGCTGTTGAGAACCGAGAGTCATTATTGCTTGTTAAGCGAAGAAGACACGACATGCACAGTATACTTCAGAATAGTTGATACACTTCTCACTGGAAGAAGACAGGCATTAACCTTCAGATTTGTATTGGTTCACTTGCTTTAATGATTCGGATTACAACACTCTTAAGATGTAATGAACCATGTCAACGGACAGTCATTTCATTTCTTATTCTTGTGATCTGCTCACGTCTGTTGTCTTGCTCAAGTGATTTTAGCCCGTGGCCGTTTCCGCCCCATGTTGTGACCCAGCAGGGGAGTTCAGCCATCTCTCTGATGGACTCACTGCAGTGCACGGAGGTGAACTTGCTGTCTCAACTGTTTGTACTTAATCTTCAGTGATGCTCAGACACTTAGCTTTTTGGACCCAACCCAAAAGAACTGTTTTCCCCAGTTCAAGTGCTTCACTAACATTATTAGTAGCATGAGCTAACAATAAACAATACTTTTACTGCATTTATAAATCTACACTTCTGTTCAAAATTGTGGGTCAATATTTTTTAAATATTTTTTTTTTTGATTAATCAATTAATTGGCTTAAATCCCAATTTCTTTTATTTTATTGACAAAAATCACAATATTCCACATTCTGCCTAAAGTTCTTTAAACAAACGTGCCACTGAAAACAGTGAAAACAGTGCTTAATTTATTAGACTACCGGTCGTAATAAAGGGAAAAGACAAATATCTGAAGAAAAAGATTGTCTATTTTTTCATAGATAACAGCAATAATTATAGCATTAGAAATAGCCTACTGTTTATACTAAAAAGCTTATGCATATTGGTGGACAAACCAATACAGAAAGCTAAAAAATGATTCACCAGTACTGTTAGTGTAGAGCAGCAGTGGCACAAACCTAGAAATGCGTTATTCAGTGCTGTAATTTGACATGAAGTCTGAAGTTGTACGTGCATAACCGAAAACCGATTTTATCGATTAGATGTAATGTACTTAATTTTTAATAGATGTAATGTACTTAACTTAAAAGCATGTTTATACATTTTCCTAATGTTGACTAATTTAACACTGTTTAAGAGCTCTATCTTGTTCTGGTAGTGTCTGAGATTGTCTTTGTATGTCTTTCTGCATGTGTAATGGGTCAGATGGATGTGATGTGTCATGTGACCGGGTTAATGGGTCCTGAGCGTGAAATAGCAGCATGTTTTGCTCTGTCAGAGTGTGGCGGTCAGATCTCAGAAGGATTTTGTGAAACACTTTTCAACACACAAACTGCAAGGCCAGTCACTTGTCATGACTGATGTAGAGTTTTAGGCTGATGTTTTAGGTTGCCCAGCTGAATTATGTTAGAGTTTTAGATGACATACTTACCAACTGCTTATTACTGTATGTTGACATGAGAAAGCAAACATACCGTTCCTGTAAAGATATCTGTCTATAAAAACACCCTAGCAACTTTCTACATTTTTTAAAAATAAAGGTTCTTTATTGGCATCAATGCTTCCATGGAGAACCTTAAAAATCCATGGAACCTTTCAAATGCAGGAAAGGCTCTTTATTGTTGAAAAAGATCCTTTAGATTTTTTAAGTTCTTTAAAATGGTTCTTTTAAGAACTGTTCACTGAAAGGTTCTTTGGGGAGCCAAAAATGGCACCACTGCAAAATATGGCACCCTTGTGTAAAAATAAATAAATACCTAAAAAAAAACTGAAATAAAAAGGGGTTTCTCATGACAACATCAACAAGTTCCTTGTCAAACTTTATCTACTTAATCATCATTGTGGTCTTCCTAGAGAGTTCTGGCGGTGTCTGAAATTTTATGTCCCATTTCTGCAGTTTTGTTGAGCTCCTAAAATAGGAAACAGCACAAACATTGTCAAAATCAGCTCAAGGGTTTGCGTTTTTATTGAATGCCACCAGTTCTTAGATAATATGTGATTTTTTCAGTCTAACAAAAAAGACAGTTGCTGTCTCACATTCTGCCATGGGCGTTACTCAAGATTGAGGTCATATGGTGCGATCTGACAAACAGCATCTGTACAGGACAGCACAAATCACATGTGCACAGCCGACTCGGGACAGAAGCACAAGTCATTAAGTGCAGTAGTAAAAAAAAAAGATGGGTTTTATATGACTGAAATCAGTTTATGATGTTTTTCTCAGCCATGTTTTTGTTGTCTGTTGGTTTATAATGTTTATGTTTGTGGTTGCTGTTAGTAAATGTGATGTTTAACTTTTCAAATTATTAGAGCCCACCCTTTTACATTTCACTGTGCCCTTACACTCTACACATATCCCTTTCTTTCTTTCTTTCTTTCTTTCTTTCTTTCTTTCTTTCTTTCGGCCTTGTAATCTGAACAAAAGCACTGAATAGTGTGAATGAGAGTTTCATCTCAAGGACTATCTACTCTGTTTGGCTGGAGCAACTTGTTGTTCTTGTGTGAGATGAAGGTTTTTGAAAGATTTGCTCTCCCTCTCTGATGAACTCTTTTTTATTTAAGCTAAACCATAGTGGGACATTTACACTTGTTCTGAACAGCCACAAAAACACATAGTGTGATTGGACAACTATGTTCATCTTTACATTGCAAATGCAGTTAGAGGAAGACACTTGAATGCTGATTTTTGATTCTTATGAACAGCCAGCAGTCATGGTCTGTGTTTCGGTTTAGTCTTTAGTCTAGTATTGTCTGTATGTAGTATGGATCTGATGAAGACTTTACGACAAACTGAACTCAACATGCCAGTGGAAGAGCTCAAACTACATACTTTTACTATGTAGTAGAAGTGCACTAATTGAGACACAGTGAGTTGTTTAGTATGTTCAGGTGGAAATTATGTTTTAATTTTCCAGCCTTCCAGCATAATTACCCCCAACCATAACAGCATAATTAAAACATCATTATTAACATCATTAAGGGAAATTTTACAGTCAGCCAGTCATTATCACAAAGTAAACCCAACGGGTTGATAGGACCCCAACACGAAAAAAATGAATTATTCCACTTATGATGACTACTTGCCAAATGGATAGGGATGTTAACCGATGACCGTTTGACCGGTGGTTGACCGTATCAACGTTAACCGGTCAAAGTTGTCGGTAGTCGGTTAAACAAAAAAAAGTGCCGGTGCGTCTTTTACGCATTCTGAAGGTGCCTGTTTTATCCATTGGTTTTATCATGTTGCAGTCTATTAGGCAACATTCCGCATAAGATGGGCTTAGATTTGGAAATACATTACATCTACATTTCAGTGGTAACCGATAAGGTGATGATGATCATCATCTTTCTTTATTATGGTTAACACTACCTCAACTAAAGCGGCGTCTCTTCGGAGCTGTCATTTTCTTAAATGAGCCGTGGCAATGTTTCAAATGAGCTTCTAACCTAGACAAACGCCTTTATTTTCAAAGCGATCACCTTGTACCCAAACCATTTGAAACTAAGGAGCCATTTGTCCTACGATTACATACAACAAGCTCTTCGGCGCCGCGTTTGCGGGACTCATGTTTCGCGCTGTAGGGGATTTTAAAAAAGTGACGTGAGTGGCAGTGTGTGTGTGTGTGTGTGCGGGAGGCAGAGCGGCAGAGAGAGAGGCCGCGATCACACCGAACGCGTTTTTGCAGTTGGAGGCGCCTCTTTTGAATGGTTTTCTGTTGGCAGTGAGCGTTCTACGCGCTGCTTATGCGCCCCAGGCGCCTCGCGTTTTCACCGCCTGCTGCGCCTCGCGTTTTTGCAGGAGCGCTCTGAGCGCGTGAAGTTTGAAAAAAAAAAATCTCTGAGCGGAAAAACGCCCAACGTCATTCGCGTTCTTTTCCATTGTCCAATCGAATGAATGGAGAGGCGGGCCTTCTGTTGTGGTGACGGAATTTTACGGTTGCTTAAAAAGTCCGGAGACTGCAAGAAATAGAGGAGAAACCTTTTGTGTCTATCGTGGGTAACCCGGAGCTGTATTATTTAGGGTTTCTGCTAATATGACAGTTTACTTAACAGCATAAAACGAAGATTTTAGTGCGCTCGCGCTATAATCCTTTGATTTGACTGACAGGACAGCTGTTTTGGTCGTTGCTTAGCAACATAAAAAAAACGCAGCACACTGCTCTTTTATTAAAAGTCACCAAAAAAAAGGCAGTGCTGTGCGCCTCGCGTTTTTAGAGACGCGTTCGGTGTGATCGCGGCCATATGCGACAGAGTTGCGAAATTGCAGGCGCGGCTCGAAATGGCTGTTATTTCAAATAGCGTACTATATTTTAAACTAATCGGTTAACCAGTTTCAACCGGCTAATGAGGCTCGGTGGTCGGTCAAGAAATTTTTTAGTTTTCGCCATCCCTACAAACGGATATGATATATTTATTATAAGATAATGAATACAGAATGAATACAAGAGACATTAAACTAGTGCAGATTTGTAGGACATTCATCACCTGTGATAAATATATTTTACAGTTTAACTGCAGAATGACCAATCAGTGTGTAGACAGATATATCACCTGGAAATGGAAATAAGAGGGAAAAAATAAATAGGCTGCTCACAACCGCAGTCCTGATTAGTTTTGGGTGGAAAAGAGAATAAATCAGCTTAACTGTAAAGTATTTAAAGGATTATACTCTGATCACCCATCACAGATCGTCCACTGCTTTAACATAAATCTGATGTAATCTTCTCAGGGTAGTAGACACTGAGCACACGACTCTCGAAATGCATGTTAATAAGGACCAACAGGTCCCTAGTGAAAATTAAGTCTATGTTTTATGCTAAGTATACTACAAATACATGCAAATGTTTACAATTATGTACTTAATAAAAGTTCCCTCCAATACTAAACTGCTATACTTGAAGTCGGCTAAATTGGAACAACTAATTTTGTGCTTAATGTACTTTAATTGTGTTGAAGTCCAACTAAAGATATACTTTAGAACTATTGCAAGTATACTTCAAGCACACTTGAAATATCTTGCATTCAAAGACTGATATTATTCAAATATCATACATCATATCATACCATTATCAGTATTGCATTAAAAAAAAAAAAAAAAATTTTTTTTGGCTTAATACTAAGAAATGTGCGCTTTTGCAAAACTTGTACTCCAAATAAAGTTTAATTATAATTTTTATATCAGTACATATCGAGTAAATATGTTAGTAGATTTCAACTGCTTAGTATGCAATAAATGTATTTTAAATATATTGATTTTTACTAGGGGTTTTATGTCATTGTTTATTATTTGTGCACAGTAATCGCTCAAGTTTCACCAGGAAGAATTTTCAGCATTATCATCTTTTAATTTGCAATAGCATACTATCAGATTACTCCTACTTTTCCTTTTCCTGACTCTTTATTTGATTGAACCTCCAAAAGTTAAAGCGATAGTTCACCCAAAAATATCAGTCATCATTTGCTTTCTACCTTCATGTCGTTCCAAAAACATATGGCTTTCTTTGTTCTGTGCAACATTTTTTTTTCCATACAGTGGAAGTCAATGAACTCCCAACATAGAATATCTTCAGAATATCTTCTTTTGTGTTCAACAAAAGAAAGAAAGCCATACATTTTTTGACGTACATGAGGATGTTGCAAAATTCCAAAATGACGCCCAAACAGAGCAAAAAAAAATGATCATCTTGATATTTTAGAGGCCTTAGCCATTTGTGTATCAAAAATGACAAATAGTATCATATATGATTATAGTGTTACAAATGCTAATTTTTAATTTACAAGATGATAACTGTCATCTGTGATCACAAGGTCATGTGATGAGCATACTTGCATATAATAATTGCAAAAACAAACAAACAAAAATGTAGCCAGTATATTGTAGATACTGTGTGGTATTCACAGTAGTAAGCCAGTTTTCCATTGTCTGTGTTGGGGTGGAGTGGACAGTGGGGGTCTGAGATTACACCACTAATCCGCTAGCAGACGGGGGACACCTGCGTAGCCCCGCAGAATCGGCCAGATTACGGAAACATGTTGCGCTAATTAGGGGATGACACTCACCACCTGGCTAAATCTGTGAGGAGCCGTTTGGTCTTTGGACAGAAAGACAGAGGAAGAAGACAGATGAAGAGAGAATTTCCTCTGTGAGGTTTTGCCTGTTTGCAATCGCTGACTTCCCTACTGACAGATTCTGAGTTTGCTCTTCCTACAGATGTTTCTGATACATACAATTGTTGGCCAGTTTCTGTCTGAAGGCATCAATGAGAAACATAAAGTGTTTATGCAGGAATGCTTTTAGCCATTAATCTGTAAGTAGGGATATCGTTTATTTAAGCCTGTAAAGAGCTGAAGGTCTTTCGTACCAGACGGCGACTTTCTGTGACAAATTCTTGATACACTGACCAATTTCCCTACAAAACTACTAACAAAACTGGGGCATATTTCCAGTCAAAACCTTCGTAAACAGAATAAGTGCAAAGCTAATGTGATTTAGGTGATATTTATCAAACTTTTAAAAAACATTTTTTCTGTCACTTTTAGTCTGCAATCTAGACTAATAGGTTTTTAGTCCAGTGGAAGAGACAGTCTGGACGCCACCAGACACAGGAAAATGTGAGAAAGAGTGATCACATGCCTGACTGAGAGGAAAGAGCAGGGAGATTTGAGTCTGTCTGAGGGAGCTGCTCTCTTCCTATTTATGCTGC
The DNA here is from genome assembly GCF_049309525.1 of Garra rufa. Taxonomy (NCBI): domain Eukaryota; kingdom Metazoa; phylum Chordata; class Actinopteri; order Cypriniformes; family Cyprinidae; genus Garra; species Garra rufa. The sequence continues at coordinate 18,044,791 of NC_133368.1, forward strand.
TGTAAGGAGAAACTCTTCAAATCCAAGACACACACCAGACAGAGACTTTAGGGTTGACAAATCCACTGTGAATCTGATGAAGAAAGGGAAATATGAACTGCTGTTCAGAGACTTGTTTAGATGTGATGACTTTGACATTTTGTCAACCTGGAAAAAATTAAAAGTGCATCATGGAGTAAAGTCAGATGTCCAAATGTCTGTGGTAAAGCTTACATGTAGTCCATTCTTATTGATCATATTATGAATGTGTGCAGCAGCCAAATCGTACAAGGCGGGGAATAAAACATCAGAATCCAGATAAAAACATCTCAACTCTTCAGAATGCCGCAAGCGCAACGCAGGTCATGTGACATGAACCAACCAATCAGCTTCATCCTTTCCCTTAATAACACTGAAAGCACTGGCAAGGTGGAGAAACAGCTTATCAAAGCTGTACAGGAATAAACATTTTTAAATAAATTTGATAACAGAGCTACTGCAAGCGATTTTTAATGCTGAAAATCCATTTATTCTTTGCTGAAACTACTGCGTCTTTATGGAGAGCGCATGTCATGGCTGCTTAGCAACGGCAGCCGCCACTGGAGCTCAAGCTACAGAGCGGTTTGGCAAAGACTTTGGGTTTGGAAAGAAAGAGAAGGCGGCGCTTCAGCGTTTTCCACACGTTTTTAGGCGCGACATGTGAACGACCCCTAAAACAGATTCACCGCGATGACGACCTCTGAAGTGAGATATAAGATTGTTAAAACTTGACGGCTTTTTGCCTCCTCTCGGAATCCTTGCTAAACATGTGTTGCAAATAGCAGTAGCATTGTCCTCACCGTGAAAAACTTCCAGACCTGCGAAGGCGATGATGACGACACAGATGATGACGTATTAAATGCGACAAAGGCAGAGAGTCACTGCAGTTTACAGCTGCAGTCACTTGCACTCGGAAAGCAGATGAATCTCAGATAAACCAGACTGATTGATTGATTTACCAGCAAGAGTACTTTATCGGATCGGGTTTCATTTATTTATCGGAGCAATAAAAATGACATAATTTTTACCCATATCGGTCGATAATTTATCTGTCCGATAAATATCGTGCATCCCTAATTGCAAGTAATTTTTAGAATTAATTACAAAGAAATGTAACACACTGAATTAAAAATAACATTTAAAATAACTTAAAATGATAATTCTTTTCTTGCTAAATGTATTTTTTTTACCATGTGTGTTTGCTTGTAGAGTGGTCCAAAAGATAATTTAAGCAGGTCTAAAGGGTTAGTTAACCTAAAAAAGAAAATTCTGTCATAATTACTCACTGTCATGTCGTTCCAAACCCGTAAGACCGTTGTTCAGAACACAAATTAAGATATTTTGGATAAAATTCGAGAGCTTTTTGACCCTGCATAGACAGCAACTACCACGTTCAAGGTCCAGAAAGGTAGTAAGCACATCGTAAAAATAGTCCATGTTCATGAACATGTATTGAAGACTGAGGCGGAAGAGAAGAAATTGTTGAATAAAGTTATTATTTTGTTATTTATTTTTATTTTTTGCACACAATAAGTATTCTTATAGCTACATAAAAATAAGGTTGAACCACTGATGTCACAGTAACTACAGTCTTAAAAATAAAGGTGCTTCACGATGCCATGGAAGAACCTTTTTTGTCTAAATGGTTCCATAAAGAACCTTTAACATCTGAAGGTCCTTCAGATGTTGGCCAAAGAAGTTTCTTCACATTATAAAAAGGTAAGAAAGAGATGGTTCTTTAAAAATGGTTCTTTGTGAAGAACCTTTTAAAGCACCTTTATTTTTAAGAGTGTATTTTAAAGATGTCCTCACTACCTTTCTGAGCCTTGAATGTGTTAGTTGTGTTGCTGTCTATGCAGGGTAAGAAAGCTCTTGTATTCCACCAAAAATAATTTAATGTAATTTGTGTTCCGAAGAGGAACAAAGGTCTTAAGGGTTTGGAACGATGTTAGGGTGAGCAATTAATGACATAATTTTTATTTTTGGGTGAGCTATCCCATTTAGTCATACTTACAGTGTATAAATGCTGCTGCATTAGACAGTTCTACAGATAAAGTCTAAACTGGGACTAAAAACAGAAGTAATTCTTACTTAGCAAACTTCATGCTCTGGTATAAGGCTTATTTATCCTTTTCGTGTGTCCTATTATGACTCATATAATGACAAGCTAGAGATTCAGCCCTCTTTCTTTAGGAAAAGCTCATGCGTTAATGCCTATTATTGAATCGTAAAGAATTTCATTCTTGCGAGTCAGATACTTTATAAATGACAGGTACTTTATCTCAGTTGATTATTTTTTCTCTTTATATGGAACCTGATGTGTACAAACCAAAAGACACAGTTCATGACAAACCAAGGCACACAGTATGTTCACGCAAAGACAGCTTAACACTATGGAACACAAGTTCAAAATGAAAAGCTATAAACTGTGAAATGTATATTATCCAACAGAAAGTTCAGACTCTAAACTATGTTTGGATGAGCCAGGTTCAAAGTTGTTCATTGCAACTTGTGCATTACAAACAGTCCTGAATAACATGTTCTTCCTTGACTTTCACTGATAACCGCTTAGATATCTACCATAGTGTAGCAAAATGAGACATTTTCTAAAGTTGCATGGTACATTACTTCATTTTAACTGGAAGGTTTCATTCTTCTCATGACATTTAGAGCAAATCTTACACGCACTATGAAGTGATGATGATATCACCCTTTTTTATTCATGCTCAAGCTGTGGTAGTTCTGGGAGAGCTGTGTTTAGTGGTGTTTGGGTCAAGGGCGGGGTGGATGCGTATGTGCCTATTTGGATTTTAGAGCGGTCAGGATCGTCCCATAAGAGCTGCTCAAACACAGGTGATCAAAGTGCTGCCTAAACTCAGTTTCCAAGGTCAAACTGACCATTACTACAACAAGACGTCAATGTGCTAACCAAGCAGTTGTTCCTGGAAACTTCGTTCCCATATAAGTGGATTTTCCATCTTAAGAGTCATATTCTTTGGTGGTAAATATGGTTGTAATGACTCAGAAGTGGTGGTATATTTAGTTTTTGACACTCTCCCACTTCTCCACAATTTACTGCAACTTAAAGGGATAGTTCACCCAAAAAGTGAAAATTTTATGTTTATCTGCTTACCCCCAGGGCATCCAAGATGTAGGTGACTTTGTTTCTTCAGTAGAACACAAACAAATATTTTTAACTTAAACCGTTGCAGTCTGTTAGTCATATACAGTAATGGCAGTCAATGGTCACAAATTCTTTGAGAGTAAAAAAAAGCCATCTGTCGTGCGTATAAGTCACTCATTGTTTACACAGTGCCTATTAGCCTTTTAAAATTGTAATTACTAGGGGTGAACTATCCCTTTAAGTTCAGATGTTGATTTCTTCTTTTTCAGTATTTTTAAACAAAACCAGACATTTTTGATTGTCAGTATGAAGTCTGGTCCACATTGCAGCTTATTCTGGTCGAAAAAAGAACATCTTATTGCCATGTCAAATAACCAAACAATGTGTTTTACAGGATGTTTAGGGAAATAAAAATCAAATTCAATTAAACCAATTGACCAATTCTCAAAATGAACTATTAACTACACAATTAAGGAACCTAGATGTGCTGCATAAGTACTAAACAGCCAATATGCTAGTAATATGCCTGCCAATAGCCAACTAGTTAATAGTGAGAATTGGTCCCTAAACTGGTGATTAAAGCATTAGTTCACTTTCAGAACAAAAATTAAAGATAAAATAAGATAATGTACTCACCCCCTTGTCATCCAAGATGTTCATGTCTTTCTTTCTTCAGTCATAAAGAAATAGTTTTTTGAGGAAAACATTTCAGGACTTCTCTCGATATAATAGATATGTATGGTGTCTGCAAGTTCGAACTTCCAAAATGCAGTTTAAATGCAGCTTCAAAGGGCTCTAAACGATCCCAGCTAAGGAAGAAGGGTCTTATCTAGCAAAACTATCGGTTATTTTCTAAACAAATTGACAATTTATATTTATATGGAAGTGAATTAAATCTATTTAGACGTTGTAATCAGATTTACTATCCACTTAAACCTAATAAATAGTGCTGAATATTTCACAGATATAAAAACTATTTTACCCTCTAAAAGACTGGAATTGGTGGTTTGAGCCTAGCTCTTGTTTTGGTGTGTAATATGCATCAGACGGTCAGTGAGCGGGCTGTGGGCGGTCTGTCTCAATCTATCTCTGCCTGGCTCTACTTGTCTAATTATCCATCTGCAGGCCTTAGAAGCTTCTACATTTGGAAATATAATTAACTATATCAAATATAACAAATAATCTGTCCTGTCTGGAAATGTTGTTTCAATAGGAATCCTTGAGAATCTTACATTGTGTGTCTCTGAAACGTCAAAGATAGATCAAGGTGTTACTCCTGTGTAGGTTGGGCTGGTTGTTTTGTAAAACTTGAACTTGACATGAACTGTGTATTTGTTCAGCATATTGTTTTGCCTATCAAATATTGGTCTGTAGATCTGCAGATCTTTATTTCATTTGTCAGACATCTGGCCTTGCAGATTAGATTTAGGTTTCCCTGTTGTCATAGCGATATCATATTACGCAGCCTTCATCAGCATGTCTGTCCACAAGCGCAGAACCAGAAACTTTGTTTTTTGCTGTTCAGAGAAAGATAAGAGTGAGCTGTTCTCTGTTTGCGGTGCTCTTCATTTTCTCTTGTGGCAGTGTCAACTTTCATACTTCTTAAATAATATTGCATATATCTTTGTGAAAAACAAGTGTGCTTAATTGTATTGAATGTGCACTTGTAATGTACTTTAAATCTTAAAAAAAGTATATAAAAACTGTACTTGCAGATAATATAATTAACATAAAGCTATTAAGAGCACACTGTTGTGTGTACTTTGTAATGTCAAATTAGCGCATTTTAACATTAAATTTTTTTTGCAACATTTTATGCATACTGAACCACAAAGTACACAAAGTACTTGATAATGTAATTTTAACTGTATAGTGTTATTTGATATTACATTAAAAATTATTATTGTATTATTGTATTATATTATTGTAAATGTAATGAATTTCAACATCATTAAAAAAATTTAAATGTGCTGCTGCTGCTGCAAGTAAGTACAGAACTTGCTACTGCTAAAGTATATGGCGATACACTGCTGCTGCACAAATAGCATAAAATAACCAATAGAAGATCTATACAGGTGGAGCTGGGGAAGGTGGAGCGTTTCAGAGGAACTCTGAATGCGTGCTGCGAAATGTCCAAGTGAATGCTACCAGCATTTTAAACAGCAAGCTCATTGGTTGCATACGCAACATGAACCAATCAGCTTGTGCCAAGTCGTAAAACTCTGTGATATCATCAGTTACGTTAACAACTCATCAGCCTGTGCTATCTAGAGTTTCATGGCAGAACTAGGTATTTGAACAACTTTAAAGGCGATTTTCTTAATATTTAGATTTGTTTGCAGTCAGATTCCAGATTTTCAAATAGTTGTATGTCAGCCAAATTGTCCTATTCTAATACCACACATCAATGGAAAGCTTATTTATTCAGCTTTCAGATGATGTATAAATCTCAATTTAAAAAATAAATAACCCTTATGACTGGTTTTGTTGTCCAGGGTCACATATATGGTTAATCATATCACACAGTTAATAAGCTTTACCTAATATTTGTGTGTGACAGTGTCACACTGTTAGCTTAGTGACTTGCTAATGGCAAACTCTACTGGAATCAGTTGTGAGTAAATGCATGTGAGGTTTGGTTTCAGTCAGGATGCTGCTTCAGTGGGCAGCTGCCTAGACAGCAGACAGTAAAGCAGTTTAATTTAGGTTTTAGAACAGTGCTAATGTCTTTATATTAAGGAAGTGCTATTAAAAACAATGTTCAGAGCCATTACGATGGCTTGCCTTTGTGTGTATAGATCAGATTTGAAGTGTTGGGTTTCCCTTTGGCCAGCAGCTGCTGTGTTGAGGCTGGAAAACACAACATAGCCATCCGCTTTAAAGCGACTCCCTGGGTGCATAACACCGCTCTGAAAAACTACACAGAAAAAAACAACAAGAGCAGCCCACGTCTACACACACAGATAAACAGTATGGCTCCTGTACCGTAGGTTTTTCCAAATTAAAATGTCATTTAACAGCACTGGATTAGTTTTCGCATCAGCAGACGGTTGGAGAGGGAATCGTGTGTTTGTGTTTGGGTGGGTGGTGTACAGTTGACTCTGAAGGGTGGGGTACAGATGGGGCTCTGGTGACTGCAGTATTTTGGGGGAGTTCCATGCAGCAGATGTGTGAAAGTAGGGCAGACGTAGAGGACAGTGCTTGTGTAAGAGGTGGAGGTCTGATCTCAGCACATGTTTGGAGTTTGAGCGCACACATGTGCAGATGGTCTGTATGTTTGAACATAAACATCTCCACAGGCCAGCACAAAGTTACTGCCTATTGAAAAAGACAAAGCTAACAGCACATTAGTAAAACTGTTGTAGTAAAAATTATCTTGATCGAGTGAGTTACGTACAGATTTAATTTGACTACGTAATTAAAAGTCCTGCATATGTCAAAAAACAATTTTTAAAAGCTAAAACTTAAGAAGAAAACGTTCATCCTTCAGCATAACTACGACAGTACTGTACTTATAAGATCCATTGTCATAGCTGAAATAGCCTCTGCCACATGTTCCCATGCCCACACCTCCTGCTTTCCATTCTGATATAATCAGCCTGCCAAGGAGAATTGTCTTCCCTGCAATATTTTCCTCAATAAGAACCTGCAGCTTTTGCCTGTTGAAGGTTTTTTTCTTTTCCTCCATGTCACATTAAGCAAATGCTTTCCAGATTCCAGTGTTCTTAAACTAACACATCTTGCAGCCTTTACATTTGAATGATTGTGAGGCTTGATACTTAAATAAAGGTTTACAAAATGATTTGTATTAAGATATGTCAGTATTGAATCTGCTGTACATTACTGTCACTTTATATTTTAAAACAAAAATATGTTTCAAAGAATGTTTTTCAGGAATTGCACTGAAATTCTTTCTTAACTTCTTTCTTAAGAAGATTTTTATCCGAATTGCTTTTTCTTTCCACACTGATGGGAGTGTTTTATTGCAGTATTAATTCTTGAGTTGAGCAGCTCTCGCTGCTGTCTGTAGAGGAAGAAGATGCTGGCATGGCAGACATATATAGCCCCATGTGTCTCCTCTTCTTCTGCTGAACCTGCACATTTTACACACAGTCATTTTATCTAAAACAGACACACAGCCATGGAAGTGAGTTTGTTGTGAATGGGGTGAAGGGGTCAGACAAACACAAATTCTTTCTCTTCAAAACTGCACTGCATTTAAGCATACTTTACTTCCTAAATATTGTACAGTATCTGTGAGATGAGCATTGCTACAAATAATTTCCTAATCTTTCCAGTACATATAGAAACACTCTTGTTTGTCTGATAGCTATGGAAGTTACAGAACCTTAACTAACTTCACTCTCTGTGTCTGTGTCACTCTCTCAGAACTCAATGAACTTGCCTCCAGACAAAGCAAGATTACTACGGCAGTACGACAACGAGAAGAAATGGGAACTCATTTGTGATCAGGTAATACATTATTTCCTTCTTTTATCACCACCATTCTCACAATTTTTCATCTAGAATAAAGTGCAGCTAGCAGCTAAAGAACTAAAGGTTTATGTAATCCCAGAGTCTCAACTTAACCCATTTGTGCCCAATTTTTTTTTCTGAATGATTTCATGCATATAATCATTTATTTTCTCCAGGTTTTTTTTCTTGAAAATGTATTTAAATGTGTAGCAAATATGTTGTATGCACCCCTTCAATGTTAAATTTGAATTAGAAGAGAACATTTGGCATCTAACTCAAAAAAAAAAAAAAAAAAACAGCTAAAAGTAGTTGATTTTAGCTGGTTTTATCTGGTTGTTCCAGCTGTATTCCCAACCAGACCAGCTAAGGAAGTGGCCAAAACTCCTCTAAAACCAGCCTGCTGACCAGCTATGACCAGATAAGACCAGGCTGGATGACCAGCTAAAACCAGCCTAAGCTGATTGGCTGGTCTTAGCTGGTTTAAGATGGAAGTAGCTGGTTTTAGCTGGTCTCACAGCCTGTCTAGGCTGGTTTTAGCTGGTTGTTTCAGCTGGTCTCCAAGCCTGACCAGCTAAGGAAGTGGCCAAAACCCCTCTAAAACCAGCCTGCTGACCAGCTAAGTCCAGGCTGGATGACCAGCTAAAACCAGCCAACAAGCTTAGACTCGTTTTAGCTGTTTTTTTTGTTTGTTTGTTTTTTCAGCAGGGAAGATCGATCATTATTCATCATAAACAAATGTATTATGTATAAAAGTCATAGAACGTTCGATGCGAACCCAAAAAAGCTGCATCTAGCTTATAATCACTTTAATATGAAAACAACATTAACATGATTAGCATGTTGCTAGCATGATGCTACCATGTTTTTAACAAGAAGGCAACAGTATACCCCATTTACCCATGATATATGTTACATGTACTTACAAGTAATTTGCCCACCGGCAACTACAGTTGCTCCATTGACTTTTGACTAAGTATACAAAAAAACTATAAATCTCTTGTAATATTTGTTTTGTTTGGATGATTCTAGAGACCTTCATGATTATGTAGATATATGTCAACAAAAAATACTTGTTGGTGACAAATAAAATAATATAATAAAAATAACTTTCTTTGGAAGGGTTTGCCTTCGCAATGCTTCCTGGAAGTAGTGATAGGAAGTTGACTGCCTCATGTAACAGGAAGGAGGTCAATGTTTATTTTTCTTCTTCTTGAAATCCTTTATTTGGTTGTTTGCTTGCATGTCACTGAGACATAAAACATAGATAACATCTAGAAAAATACTTACAAAAGGAAAATGACAACTATGAACTGCAGCAACTATAGTTGCCGGTGGACTTAAATGGGTTAAAAGTTGAAGAAAGGTTGCAGTATTGAAACTTGCATGGGTTGATCCATGAACTACAATCATAACCTTGAGATACTACTGCGGTATTGTCACCCTTAGTTCACCCCAAAATAAATTGCATCATCATTTACTCACCCACATATTCCAAGCATAAATTTTCAGTGTTATTTTGGACCCCTTTGACTTTCTGTGGATTTACAAAACATCCTTCAAAATATCCTCTTTGTTCTGCAGAGTTAACAAAGTCATACAAGTTTGAAACAACATGAGGTCGAGTAAATGATCACATTTTCGTTTATGGTTAAACTTTATCATGGTGCCACACGTTGTGCCCCAAGGAAATAAATTCCACCAGTCCCAATCATGTATTTCAGATTTTACCACGCGTTTCACTGAGACGTGTAAGCAATCTGTATTAGAGTGAGTCACTGTTTGTACAGCAGGTGACCTTGTGTCCCTGCAGACATAACATATTGTCTCAATCTTGTTCTCATGAAGACAACACAACTATCTGTTTTTTGTTTTCTATTCTTCTTCCACTGTGTTTGTCTCATCCAAGCAGTGATATTGACAAATGGTGAACTATACAGGCCATTATGTGACCCCGCTGATAATTATTCTAGATCACATGACCCACCATGCTGACCAAGTTACTACTATTACTACTAAATACAGTAACGATAATAACAGGTTTGCTTTATATAGCAGTTTTTAACCTTTTTTTAGTGTAGAAAATACAAATTCTTGCACTTTTTTATCCTAACATTAAAAAAATGCTATGCTAGCTGTCTAATACTTCTACCCTTTCTGTTCCACACAATGCATTCCAGACTCTAAGAAGAGGCTTGCTCTCTTTTTTTTACCTTTACACACACATACACACACACCGGCCACATGTTAAATGTCAGTGTGATATCAGTGACTGATGTGATGTGTGTGTGTGCAGGGGCCTTGTGTTGTTTTGAAGGGAACTAGGTCTCTTCCTTTTTCCTGTTATGTGCTGCTGTTGATTGGCTGTTGCCAAGGAAAACATCCAAATGTGTGAGAGAACGGAATACACATTTGATATAGAATATAATAAAAGTATTAGTATGTATAATTATGATACATAAACTATTACTAATCATCATTAAACATAATCATTATTAATGAAATAATAGGAACAAGACTATAAACCACTGCACTAAAACACGACTGAAAAGATTATGGACACATGGCCAGACATGTGGACTTATTTTAATATACATGACTTGTGCAAAACTCAATACGAATATATTGGACCTCAGTTAAATTTAGCATTTTAGCTTTGTAAATCTGTGTTTCAAATACATGTTTATTTGTTTGACTGAATGCCAGTATCTGTGTCCTCACACTGTTGGCCAGTTGATAGTAGTTTAGTCTGAATGCTGACTAATCTCTCTTAGGAGAAATTAGAGCAGTGTGCTTGTATTTATGTAAACCCTAACCCCAATCCCATACAGTATGTAGTCTGTCAACCCAGTTACACATTAAAAACTAAAGTTTTGGCTCATAAATAAATAAATAACACAGTTTTCATTCATCTTATGGCAACTAATGAAATCATGTTCAACCAATGAACTACATTGAGATGGAGAACCTTAATTAGTAGTGTAAGCACAATTTACTATAAAGTTGATTACTTGTAAAAATAGTATAATTTTATCATAATTCACTCATTAATGGAGTGTTGGCTCTGGAACCAGTTAGTCAGATGAGATTAACAGATGGCATAGCATATGCTAAACGTAACTTTACCTTGTGATTTTAAAGAACAGTGACATTAGTCATACAGTGTAGTTTGTACTTTAATGTTTTGTACCCATCCACAACTTAACCACGAACTATACTCTTAAACACAAAGATAACCACAAAAACTTAAAAAAAAAAACATAATAGAACCTCTTTACATGTCAAACATAACAGCATTAAACAGCAACACGTTTTTTTTTTTTTTTTTTCAACTTTCAAGTTACTGCAACTAACGCAATTAACGCAGAAGGTTCAGTTTAAATTACATACTATATTAAGTTGCATTATTTTGTTAATGGAACTCATCAAAATAATGTTTCCAACGTTCAGGGTTAAATTTATCTTGCAGCCATGCATTAAGTTGTGGTAATAGGTCTCAGTTGAATAACAGTGAAAGCTACATCTGTCTGTACGCAATGCGCCGATCTCTGCTCTCATGACTGCACGGAAGATTGCACCCAAACGCTGACCCTGGTGTGCTTGATATAAATTTATGTATTAGAAATTAGCGTTTGGCATTTTTTTATTTAAATATGTCAAAAGCTTTCACGGTCCGCATGGACGCATCTTGCGGTCCGCCAGTTGACGACCCCGGCTATAGAAGAACCATATTTGGTTCCACAAAGAACCATTCAGTCAAAAGTTATTTCAAGAACCATCTCTTCTTACCTTTTTATAATCTGAAGAACTTTCTTTTGCCACAAAGGACCTTTCTGAAGCAGAAAAGTTCTTTATGAAACCATTTAGACAAAAAAGGTTATTCTATGGTATCGTGAAGCACCTTTATTTTTTAAGAGTGTAATATGAAAATTATTGACATTTATGTTCTAAAATCATTAAAATGATGAACCCATCTCTCTTTTCCAGGAACGATTCCAGGTGAAGAATCCTCCTCACACATACATCCACAAGTTGCAGGGTTATCTTGACCCGGCCGTGACCAGAAAGGTGAGTTCTGGTTTCATTCCCATCACTCCAGTGTGGAGCATGTGTGTGTGTGTGTGTGTGTGTGTGTGTGTGTGTGTGTGTGTGTGTGTGTGTGTGTGTGTGTTAAGGCTGGAATGGATGACCTCAAATGAAAAATAGCTCCTGATAACTCAATTATCTTGACTAGAGTGCTTGTCCTTATAGCTATACTATGACAGCTGGGTATGGAGAGAAACAGCAGGCATTCTACTTCCTGCTGGGGTAAACCTTACTTCCTGCTAGGACAAACTTCATTCCTGTGATAGAGATCAAATGTTACATCCTGCTTTACTGCTTATTTCTGATGTAGGGAAAGTGTCTAGCCTTAAAGGGGTCATATCATAATGGAATCAAATTTTCCAATCTACAGAAGTCAAAACCTAATACTTCCTCCAAAACAACTGTTTATTTAAAACGAGCCGTTCTGAACCTTTACAACGTTCTGATGTCAAAAGGTGAATAACAGATGACACATGAAAGATTCAGTATAAACTTTATTAATAAAACATACTATATACAGGCAAGCATCTTGTGTTTATATTATAGGTTCATCTCCATGCCTGTATATAGTATGCATCATCAGTCGAATTAGATTTTTTAATACCACAGTCTTAATGCATTAGAGCACATAGTGTTTTTCATGTTAAGGGTTTTAGAATGTCCCTCTGTTTTTAGTGATTAAATATTAACTGTCAATTACTCCTAAACATCAGACCAGCTAAAAATTAAAATGTGGTACAATCCACTAAACCTAGACTTGCATAGACAGACTTCTAACTTCCGCCATAAAGATTGCAGTATATTCAGGCCAAGAAATGCCCACTGTCTGACCAACAAGTAAAGTGACCAAACGCAGTTTGTTTGTTTTGTTGTAGACGTATATGGAAGATTTTAATTTATTTAAATAATGGTACAAAGTGCTTTGATAAGGATTCAATTTTGGATCTCAAATGATTTATTCCCCAGAAGTGCTTTTGAAGAACACCTTACACTCTTAAAAAATAAAGGTGCTTCATAATGCCATAGAAGAACAATTTTTGCCTAAATGGTTCCATAAAGAACCTTTAACATCTGAAAACCTTTCTGTTTCACAAAATATTTTTTTGTGGTGAAAGAAGGTTCTTCAGATTATAAAAAGGTAAGAGGTGGTTCTTTAAAGAACATTTGATTGAACGGTTCTTTGTGGAAGCAAAAATGGGTCTTCTATGGCATCGCTGTGAAGAACCTTTTAAAGCACCTTTATTTTTAAGTCTAGTGTTGTTTTCTTGTATACTGTTTACTCGCAATATATACAATATTTGAGATGATCAGTGAACAGACTCAGGCGGTGTGCTGCTTTGTTGTCAGAGGTTGAGGCCAGCTGTATCTTGTACTTTGTTTGGCTGTGTTTTGGGAGTGTGTCTACTCTGCATATCCTTTTGAAAACTCACATAAATGAGTGGATATTCATTTGTACCAAGATTTTTCTGATCTTAACAGTTTGAGCAGCACATTTCAGGACTGATTCTTTTGTGATTCTTTAGTTGTTATTATTGCATGAGAGAACAATTAAAACTCTACTCAGGCTCATTGGAAATCATACCTCTACCTACGTTTCTACACAACTCAAAACAGTGTTATATATTTTGCTGACTTGTGTATTTGCATGAAGAATGTTTAAATCCAGAGAAATAAGCAATTTTAACTAGTGTAATGGACCATGTCATTGCGTTGCCTGACAAAGATGTCATACACCCTTGATTTTCCAGTTTTATATTGGAATAAAACAGGGATTGGACAGGTGGACAGGTGATGAACGCATTATAACAGAACTTTTGACACACTCAAATGTATCTAGAATGATAAACAGCTCTGCTTTTCCTACATACACATGACCGGAAGCAGAGGAAGTGGTCAACTGTGGCATAATAAAAGCTCCGCTGTTTTCAAGCTATGTGTCGCACTCATCCTTCATTAGCAACCGCTCCAACGTCCTTGTTTCGCTTCTGCAACTTTCAGCCCCATCCTGCGTCATACTACTGTGACCTTAATAAGTCTTTAATACATAAGCCTGTACATGAACATGATTGGATGCATTCATGCATTAGCCTTTTAGCGGAATTCCTCGGGCATTTTAATTTTGAACCACCACAATATGTACCTGTAGCAACGTAATAAAAATGTAATACCTGCCTGTACCAACATAATAAAAACACAGCCATGGACACTAAATATGCATTTTAGCATCACTCACTGGACATTTCACTTTGAAACTGCCGTGAAATGTGTGTTTGACACGTAATATCGCTGTTGCAGAAACTGCGCCACAAGCACATATTTCCAGTGAGCCTGGATTTTTAAATCTACATTAGATTCAAGCAAAAGGGTGTTTCCAAAAAGAAAAAAACTTCAAGAATTTATAATTTGACTCAAAACTTTGGCTTAAGTGGGACCTCGATGACATTATGATAATGTATTATGATGTCACCCTTGATAATATTTCATAAAAACCTAAAAAAAAGCTATTATATCAGACAAGAGGAGATGAGAGGAAAAGTAAGGGGAGGAATGACAAGGACTTGGAAAAAGGGATAAGAGAACGGAAATGAATTGAAGACAGATGTGATTAAATATTAAAGGTCAGATATTATTGTGTTTATGTGGTGTGGAATCTGAAGGTGTTCTTGAGCTGTTCTCATGGGCGTTACACGCGGGCGGCTGACATCATGTCCCTAAGCTGACAGAAAGACAGAACAAGAAAGAAATAAAACAGACACCATGGGATGGGGGATTATTAGGAGATGTGGTGAAAGAGAAAAGGAGGACGAAAGACTTGAGACACGCATAAAAAAAGAGAGGGAAACAGTAAGTCCCAGAGAAAGTAGAGGATGGATATAATGAAAGTGGGAAACAGACAGGGAGGGAGAGAGAGTTATGGCTGTACGTTCTGGCAGTGGCTCTTTTCTGCAGACGTGAACAATTGTTATATTGTGTGCGCTGAGAGCTTTACATACGGTGCATTCCACACGCAGCTCTCGGCCAATGGGATCGCAGCAGGAAGAGGGTCATTCCAGAGGGTCCTGAAGAATGTCTGTACCATTGATTCCATTCCAGGATGACCTCTCTGGAGAACTGCTTTCTTTTTCCCTTTCTCTTTCCCCCTCTCTCTCTCTCTCTTTCTCCGCAGCTGGGAATGCTTAAAGTCGAGGTGGGAGCGTGAGCTCTGCACACACACTGAAAACACACACTGCACTCCACATGTGCCAAACACACCCACGCTGGGAACAACAGAGCACACACTCCCCTCTTTTTCTCTATATACACCATTTCAGTTGTTTTTATGCGTCTGTCTCTTTCACTTTGTCCCTCTCTGTCACGTGCATAATGTCCACCCAAAATATTATTTAGAATTAGAATTAGTGTGCAACATATTATAATTTTATAATTTTATAATTTAAAAAGTATAATTTTAACTGAAAGTTTAAAAGTCAATTTGAAATGGCGTTTACTACACATTTTAGTTCTGTCATCTGACATATTCTCAAAGAAACTTGATATTCAGTAAAATAAAAATATACCATGGAATTTTATTTTATCCAGGAATTGATTGGATGGTGAAAATGTGTCTCTATAGCAGTTTGTTGGAAAGGAGTGATTCAAATATGGTGACCATACGTCCTCTTTTTCCTGGACAGGATTTCTAAATTGTCTGGTTTTTGGCTTACAGTTGTGTGGTCTACAGCCCTTATGCATTAAATGTATTGGACCATTCTTTGTAGATCCCTACACACTATTAGTCAAACTACTTTTCAATCATTACCTACAGCAAGCATGAAAACAACAGTAAAACAAAGCCAAAACTAGGACATTTTAGACAAAATCCTGACCTGGACATGTCCATAATTTGTGTATGTCAGTGAAAACATGTAATTTAATTACATGTTCATGAAAATTTACAAAGAAAAAATATTTTTTTTCATTGGAATAGATTAAAACCATGACCGCATATTAAGAAAGTAAATATAACCTTTTTTTTTCATCTTGACTTTAATTTGTTGAATTCAGCTAGATGCTAATTTGTAGATGCAACAGTATAGATGTGTGTTATCAAGGCATAGTTTTATGGCAAAATTATACAGTATCTCCCAATTGTGGTGTATTATTTTATTTATATATACATTCCTATCACCAGCTAAATACTTGAAGTACATAACATAAGAATGCAAATTAAATGGGTCATATGACATTGCTAAAAAGAACATTGTTTTGTGTATAACATGTAGTGCAATGTGGTTACATGGTTTAAGGCTCAAAACAAAAAAAAAGTGTGAAAAAGTGTTGGCCCCCTTCCTGATTTTTTTTTTTTTTTTGCATGTTTGTCACACTTTAATGTCTTCAGATCATCAAACAAATTTAAATATTAATCAAAGATAACACAAGTAAACACAACATGCAGTTTTTGAATGAAGTTTTTTTTATTATGAAGGGAAAACAAAATCCAAACCCACATGGCCCTGTGTGAAAGTGTTTGCCCCCTAAACTTAATAACTGGTTGGGCCACCCTTAGCAGCAACAACTGCAATCAAGCGTTTGCGATAACTTGCGATGAGTCTGTTACAGCGCTGTGCAGGAATTTTGTCCCGCTCATCTTGGCAGAATTGTTGTAATTCAGCCACATTGGAGGGTTTTCGAGCATGAACCGCCTTTTTAAGGTCATCCCACAGCATCTCAATAGGATTCAGATCAGGAGTTTGACAAGGCCACTCCAAAGTCTTCATTTAGTTTCTCTTCAGCCATTCAGAGTTTGATTTGCTGGTGTGTTTTGGATCATTGTCCTGCTGCAGAACCCAAGTTCGCTTCAGCTTGAGGTCACAAACAAATGGCCGGACATTGTCCTTCAGGATTTTTTGGTAGACAGCAGAATTCATGGTTCTATTTATCACAGCAAGTCTTCCAGGTCCAGAAGCAGCAAAACAGCCCCAGACCATCACACTACCACCATTATATTTTACTGTTGGTATGATGTTCTTTTTCTGAAATGCTGTGTTACTTTTACACTAGATGTAATGGGACACACACCTTCCAAAAAGTTCAACTTTTGTCTCGTCAGTCCACAGAGTATTTTACCAAAAGTCTTGGAGATCATCAAGATGTGTTCTGGCAAAACTGAGACGAGCCTTTATGTTCTTTTTGCTCAGCAGCAGTTGTCGTCTTGAAACTCTGCCATGCAGGCCATTTTTGCCCAGTCACTTTTTTTATGGTGGAGTCATGAACACTGACCTTAACTGAGGCAAGAGAGGCCTGCAGTTCTTTAGAAGTTGTTGTGGGGTCTTTTGTGACCTCTCTTTGAGTCGTTGCTGCGTTCTTGGGGTAATTTTTGTCGGCCGGCCACTCCTGGAAAGGTTCACCACTGTTCCATGTTGTTCACTGTGTTTCGCTGGAGTCCCAAAGCTTTAGAAATGGCTTTATAACCTTTTCCAGACTGATGGATTTCAATTACTTTCATTCTCATTTGTTCCTGAATTTCTTTGGATCTCGACATGATGTGTAGCTATTGAGGATCTTTTGGTCTACTTTACTTTGTCAGGCAGGTTCTATTTAAGTGATTTCTTGATTGTGAACAGGTGTGGCAGTAATCAGGCCTGGTTGTGGCTAGAGAAACTGAACTCAGGTGTGATAAACCACAGTTATGTTTTAACAGGGAGGGGGACAAACACTTTTTTCACACGGCCATGTGGGTTTGGATTTTTTTCCCCTTCATAAAAAAACCCTTCATTTAAAAAATGCATGTTGTGTTTACTTGTGTTATCTGTGATTAATATTTAAATTTGTTTGATGATCTGAAACATTAAAGTGTGACAAACATGCAAAAAAAATCATTAAGGGGGCCAACACTTTTTCACACCACTGTACACACAATATGATATAATACTACCCCAAAAATTATAATCCTACCCTTTAACTCTATACCGAAATCCTAGATAGCCTGAAAATGAAAATATAAATAAATAAATAAATAAATAAATAAATAATTTGTGTTTGGGATGCTGTGAACATTCAAACGGCTCATTCAAACACGCCCCCACAAATCTACATCACGGTGTGGGAAGATTTTCATAACACTGCCCAAATGTATTAGCAAAGAAAGACGACGTAACTTTTTTTCTTGCTGTAGTACTGTTGCAGTTGCCATGTTGTGGAGACGCTGTGTTTCGTTGCGAAAGCGAAAGTACTTTGTTTGGCCTTCCAAATGAGGACACAGCTAGAAATCAGTGGTTAAGATATATGTACAACACTAGTCCATAACAGTACAACACAAATATTCGAGTGTGTCTGTTTTCTGAACCTAGGAGAGTAGTCTACAATGCCGGCTATGCACAAGGGCTGTTTCTATAGAGTGAGGCAATTCCAACTTTGCAAGGACAGTCTGGCACTTCTGACTCACAGCTTGAAAGTACGTTTTTATATTTAAAGAATTTGCTACTGTGCTTGTACTAGTGCTTGTTTGTCGTGTCTAGGATCATAAATGCAGACATGGTGTTATGTTAACATGTCACAACGTAATGCGTAAAAAGACAGTATGAGTCATTATAATCATTCATTTATAAAATGTTTTATTGTTTTTGTCTCGTCGCGCTGGGACACTGAACCATGGCATTACAACATGGTAAGGGGCGTAACATTTTCAAGTAAAATGTAACATGCTTCGGCCAATCACAACGCACTGAAAAGTTGGCTAATCCGAGCTCACCGTGCTCAAACCACGTAAACTCATTGTAGTACACCAAATACACAAAATAATGTTCTTTTTAGCAACATTATATGACCTCTTTAAATGTTTAATATGAATAAATAGTGCTAATAAACGACTATGCTACTCTACACTGCTCAAAACTCGCATTTGAATAGTCAGTAGTAAATTCTTTAAATATTAAAACATACTTAACAGGCTGCGAGTCAAAGCTGTACTCTCCTAGGTTCAGGAAACAATCCTCCGTAAAATGCGCTGCACATACTCAAATATTTGGGCTGTACTGTTCTGGAGCAGTGTTGTAAATATAACTTAATGACTGATTTCTAGTTGTGTACCCATTTGGAAGGCCAAACAAAGAAGGTTTGCTTTCGCAACGAAACACACAGCGTCTCCACAACATAGTGGCAGCTGCAACAATACTACTGAATAAAATTCTTTTTTTTGTGTGCATACATTAGTGTGGTGTTATGCAAATCTTCACAAACAGTGATGTAGATTTGTGGGAGTGTGTTTGAATGAGGCGTTTTAGGAAGACGTGGATGAGTCTTAACTTTTAGAAATCTCTTTGAGTTTGAGACTTTAATCTTTGCAACTTTATGGATTTTATATATGCATGAACAGACAAAGAAAAATGTGAAATCGTATCATATGACCCCTTTAAGTGTTTTAGTACATGTCTCCATCTTTCTATCTGTTACTGTCTGCATCCCTTTCTCTTTTTTACTGTCATTCCCTTTCTAACACCCTTTGATGCAATCATTTCAGTGACTGACATCAGTGAATCAGATTGATTATTAATGCCTGGTCTGCCACTCATCGTCATGGCTGCCGTCTAATTAGTGCTGCAGAACTGCAGCAGCAGTTTCAAGTTAAGATTTGGCAGCATATCTCGTTCAGCTGATGAAAGCAGTGTGTCTTTCTCATTGGACGGTGGTTTCACATGCATTTCACCTGACACGTGATTGGGTCGGCCACAAAGCCACTGTAACCATGGCTACAGAGAACAAAACTGGGCCCACAGTTTGGACTCAACACCGTTATGAGACAAACTAGAGAAAACAACCAAATACACCCATTAATTTTTTTTAGGGTTTTAGTTTTTTATGATGCAAGAGTTTTAAGTTGAGTGAATGTTAAAAAGAATATGTCTAGATCATTGCTGAATTTACCGAGTTGTGTTTCATTTAAGAATCACTTTATCTTAATTAGTCAAATGTAGCTAAAATAAAAGAAATAAAAACAGATGCAACTGAAACAATTGTTGACAAATCAACGCCTTGAAATTATAAGGTTTTATCTGCATTCTGAACACTTTTGAGATATTGAGCTTCAGAGTTTTTGCATTCCATAGACCTCTATAGATACAAAAAGGCCCAAAATGTACACAGCTTACAAAAGAAACATCACACAATGTAAAGTTTTACAGAATAAGAATATGTGAATAACTTAATTTTGACCAAAAATGTCAGATAGAACTTTATAATTTTAAGGCGGCGAAATATAAAGAGCATGTTTGAGTTTATACTGCGATTATTTGATTATTGTTTTGTCTGAAACTGAAACTGAAATTTTGTTTGAATGAAATTGTTCACTTGGCGTGCAGAACACATACAAGGTAATATTGCATATTATAGATAATTTAGCTTCTATTTATAGTAAAATTAAGTCGTAAAAAGAAAAAATTATAAGCAAAATAAAAAGTATTGGTTAAGTATGTTGTATTTATAATAAATAATTGTTTTACTTTGTATGAATGTTTAAGTCTTTGGGGAAAATTTTATAATTTTTAAAGTAATAATAATAATTAATGTATGAACCAAACCATGAATGTACAGTTGAAGTCAAAAGTTTAAATAAACCTTGCAGAATCTGCAAAATGCATGTTATTTTTTATTTTAATTTTTTATAGTACTGACCTGAATAAGATATTTCACATAAAAGACGTTTACATGTAGAAAAAAGAATAGTTGAATTTGTAAAAATGACCCCGTTCAAAAGTTTACTTACGCTTGATTCTTAATACAGTGTTGTTACCTGAATGATCCACAGCTGTGTTTTTTTATTATTATTGTTTGTAATAGTTTTTCAAGACTCCCTTGTTTGTCCTGAATAGTTAAACTGCCCGCTGTTCTTCAGAAAAATCCTTCAGGTCTCACAAATTATTAGATTTTTCAGCATTTTGTGTATTTGAACCCTTTCCAACAATGACTGTATGCTTTTGAGATCCATCTTTTGCACACTGGGGACAACTGAGGGTCTCATATGCAACTATTACAGAAGGTTCAAATGCTCACTGATGCTCCAGAAGGAAAAACAATGCATTGTGCACGGTGAGTTCTTTTTGAATTTGAAGATCAGGGTAAATTTAACTTTTTTTTGTCTTCTGGGAAGTATTTTCTGTAGCTTCTAAAGGGCAGTACTAAATAAAAAAATATGATACTTAGACAAAACAAAAATAAAAATGTACTCATCTTCATTTTGTTCAAAAGTTTACTCCCCTGGCTCGTAATGCATTGTTTTTCATTCTAAAGCATCAGTGAGTGTTTGAGCCTTCTGTAATAGTTGCATATGAGTCCCTCAGTTGTCCCCAGTGTGGAAAGATGTAGTAAGTAAAAGTATAACAGTATTAAGAATCAAGTGTATGCAAACTTTTGAACAGGGGGCATTTTTAGAAATTCAACTATTGTTTTCTCTTGTGGACTATATGTAAATGTCTTTTATGTCAAGTATTTTATTCAGGTCAGTACTAAATAAAAAAATAACATGCATTTGTATTTTTGGTGAAAAAAGTTAATATTTGTGTATACTTCTGACTTCAGCTGTAATTTGAGGGGGGGGGGGGGGGACTATGTGTTTGGCTTAATGTGTTATTTACTCCCATTGTTATCTATGAGGAAACTATTGCGATATTAAAAGCAATTTCTTTCTCATTGTTATGAAGCCTAATGATGCATTTCTTCTTTCCTCTGCAGAAGTTCAGGAGGAGAGTGCAGGAGTCAACGCAGGTCCTGCGAGAGCTGGAAATCTCATTACGGACCAATCACATCGGGTGAGTTCATCTGTGTGTATGCGTGTTCATTAAATACTGCTCACAGTGGAGCTGTGATCATTGCTCTGAGAAACACAGACACACTCCAAAAGCCCTCATGTAAGATGAATTGTAGTTGAAATAATGATCTTTTGTGTGAGGCAGCGCATGTAACAGCCAAATGCTCCTGACTGGACATGTCGTATTTCTGCACGGTGGAATTCTGATAGAATGCCAACCGACCAGGTTTTTGTTTTGGCAATCCCTACACAATCGAATCAGTGCAGAGAAATGCTAGGGGGTTCTGAGATTTTTTGAAAGCTGAAAAATCACACACCCAGTTGCATGCTGGGGACTAGGATTGACCGGATGTGGAAAGGCTGACGGAACTCGGCGAGGTCAGGAAAATGTCACAACAGGAAAACGGGAAGATGTGATATTCCAGAACCAACCAGCACACACTCTTTCCTTGTCATCCCATAATTGAGTGTTATTATAGTTTCATTATTTCAAGGCCAGTCCAGACTAGACAAACATACTCCCAGAAACCCTAGCTGCTAGACAACCTGTACAGAGATTTAGCTGCCGTATGGCACTAAACTAGATTACATAAATGATCTAGCTAATCTAGATGAGATAAGGCAGTATTATGTGCTCACAGAGGGTTCGGCAAACACAAAACAACTGAATGGTAACTTAAATTCTGTCGCTAAAGTCTCAGATGTGTGCCTTGTTTCCCAAACAATGTTTCTCCCATTTGTACATTATGTTAAAGTTATATTTTAAGGGATAATGTACTGTCAGCTGATCATTTATGCATAATAAGCCCATTCAAAATAATACAGAGTGCAATCCCTGCTGAAAAAACAGCTAAAACCAGCCTAGGATGGTTGACTGGTTTTAGCTGGTCATAGCTGGTCAGCAGGCTGGTTTTAGAGGGGTTTTGGCCACTTTTCCAGCCTGGTCTTAGCTGGTCAGGCTGGGAGACCACCAGCTAAAACCAGCCTGGCCAGGCTGGGAGACCAGCTAAAACCAGCTACTTCCAGCTTAAACCAGCTAAAACCAGCCAACCAGCCTAGGCTGGATTTAGTTGTTTTTTCAGCAGGGATATTTGACTTAAAATCATATTTAACAATTTGCTAATTTGAGACTAGTTCCATATTCCATAGCTCCTCATAGTGCTCCTATAACTTTCAGATAAATACATTTTCTCACATGAGTTAAACTGCTCATTAGAAAATCAAAAGAAATGGAGACACAAAATAATTTTTCTTTCAGAACTCGAATCACAACAGTAAGGTTTTCAGGTGTTGGCCTACTTTTCACTGCTAAGAAAAGGTGAAAACCAGCTTTTGATCATTTCTGGGATCCTTGCAGTCTTTGTCAATGTGAATGTGTGTGTGTGTGTGTGTGTGTGTGTGCGGTATTCTGGGATGTCTCTGCTGTGTCTTTGAAGTATCTCTCATTGCTGTTGCTCTAAAGGAAGACATCCAGCTACATGAAACCTTTGCTTTCAATCTCCGAACTACGTCGAAGCTGTTTTTTTTTTAAGCTACTGAGACGCTGTTCCATGATACATATTTCATGGAGTCTGTCTCCATATGGAAGTGCAGTTTCTGAACACTGGGACACACTGTAAGCTCTGTGGAGTCTCTTGGATTACTAGTCTAATTTCTGCATGCTTACTCGTGGTATAATTAGTGATATAACACTATAATGTAGTAATGATAAAGCATATCAAAGTAACACAGTAGTGTGGACAAACTTTTTTAATAATGGCCTTTGTTTCTCTCTCTCTCCCTGTTTAGGTGGGTGCGAGAGTTTCTGAATGAGGAGAATAAGGGTTTGGATGTGTTGGTGGAGTATCTTTCGTTTGCACAGTATGCTGTCACGTAAGTCACCCGTGATTGTACCCAACGTGAACACAATGAACACAATGGCTCCTTTCACCCAGAGCGCTGCCGTATTTTTGTGTGGCTCTGACTACATGCCTTACTGCTGCTCGGAGAGGACCCGTGTGTACGTGTGTGTGCTCACTGAGATCAGATGAAATCACAAGATCTCATTTACAACCAATAGCATTTTACAGCCTAATTAGTTATTAACACGTTTTAGTGTGTTTTAGGGTTATCATACCCCAATACTTCAACACACATTATACGCTAGTGTTAAAAAGATTTGTTTGTGTGTGTTTGAATAAAGTCACATAACTTGTTCATTTATCAAATATACAGTAAAAAAATTAATAATATGAAATTCTATTACGATTAAACTCTTTTCTGTTTAAATATTTTTAAAGCTGATATGCTGATTTGCTGTTTAAGAAACACTTGATTATTATCAATGGTAAAAGTAGTTGTTTAATATTTATGTGGAATTTGTGATATTTTTTTTCAAAATTTTCTGATGAATAGAAAAAAATACTAGTAAACAAAAATAACAGCATTTATAGATTATTGTGTGTGTGTAACAATGAAAAAGTCTTTATTTTTTCTTTTGATCAATTTATTACTTAGTAGTGTAACCAGCCAAATTTAGTAGGCATCATCTATGATTTAAGTATTTATCTATGTATTTATTTATTTACTTTTTTTAAATAAAATTAAAACATCAACTACACACATAAAAAAATGTGTTTGTGCTATACATGCATACAAAACATAAGGTGAATGTGAAAATGTGAAAAAGTTTGCGTTTTAAACAATTAGTCAATATAGTCAATATTTCAAAAAAGTGTTTTTAATATTATTGTGTTACAATGATTTTTAAAGTATTATTTTATGTTATGAAAGTATTCTTAAGTGAATTAGGGTGAGGATTATAATTGAGGATTATAATTTTTTGTAGTGCATACAAGCAAATGTCTCATGAACACAGATAAAGTATATTTTAGGAGGTTGTGCAAGATAAAAAAAATATATAAAATATAGCTGCAAGCAGCAATTACCGGGCTTCAAGCAATTTAAGGCTTTTAAACACATATAAATACATTACATATTATTTAACAAGCCTGTAACCACCTAAATCAATGATTAAAAAAGTAATTTGGCAATTCCATGTCATTCAGCATTGAAGTATGATGGTTTTTTTTTTAACATTTATGACTGTTATAACAGCAGCTGTGGTCTGATGTCCCTAAAACTTTGCATGCTTGTTTAGAATAACCTGTCGCTCACCAGGTTTCGTGATGTTTTGAGTTTTCATTTAGGCTTTATAGGCTTTTGGGTATATTTGGACAGGGTCCCTTTTTTAGACGACCCCATTATAGCTTCCTAAAGGGTAAATTTCAACATTTCTTTGATAAGTATTGACCTAGAGAGTCCAGATAATTGTACTAGTTTATTTTTCGAAAAAGTTGGTTCCCTTCCGGGAACTCGAGCCGCGTCTAGAAACGCTATGGGGAACGCCATTGGCGGGCCGCACTCTGAATCATGTCTTGCAACCAATGAACGACGGGGGTGACGTCACAGGCGCGGTGACGTCACCGACCAGGAAGTATAAAGCACATGCGTTTGACGCCCGCGGCAGCTTTTGTCATTCAGCGAGAGCGCTCTGTGTCTGTGTCTGTCTACCATTTGCTGTTTTTGTGCCCAGTTTGGTACACTTTTATTTGAGCAAATGGCGTCTAAATCTAGCAAAGCAACCAGAAAAGCGGTGGCGGTACAGCGCCCGCATAGGCAGTGTGTCCCTCCTTGCCAACGCTACATTGTTGGTGGGGATACACACAGCCTATGCGTGGTCTGCTTGGGAGCGGAGCACTCTCAGTCAGCCCTCGAAAAGGCTGGCTGTGAGCACTGTGACCGATTGCCGGTGCGCGTGCTTCGCTCCCGGAAAGCCCTCTTTGAGGAGGGGGCTTTCACCAGCGTTCCCCGCGGGAGTGGCCCCGCTTCCGCCGAGGCGGAGCGGCAGCTGCACTCGTGGGGTTCGCAGCTCGATTTGCTGGAGGGAATGGAGACGGGTGAACCCCTATCTCCGCCCTCACTCAGCCAATCGAGTGATCTTCTCTTGGATGTGGAAGCCCGCACTGCGGTTTCTTCCCCTCCAGAGTTGATCCCGGAGCTCCTGTTGTCTTCCTCCGAGGAGGTCGACCTTGCAGCTCCGGATGATGAGCCACAACCGCCGCCCCGCTCGCCTCACTACGAGGAGCTTTTGGAGGTGCTGACAAACGCTATGGCCAAGCTCAACATCGCTTGGCCCGCGGAAGAAAGTCGCAAAGCATATGAGCCGCAGCGAAGCGCATTAGATGAGCGCTTCCTGCGGACACAGTCAGCACCCCCTAAGCGGAGCCTTCCCTTCTTCCCCGATCTGCATAAAGAACTTTCTAGATCGTGGGAGAAGCCGTACTCCTTCCGCCTATTCAACCCCGCTGAGAACTATGGAAATATCGCGGGCGCGGAGGAGTGCGGATACAGGGCGATGCCACGGGTAGAGCAGACGCTTGCGGGCTATCTGTCCCCCGGCTCGGCATCGTCCCTGAAGGCTCCGCCCTTGCCCACAAAGCCCCTAAAAGTTACATCAGGCTTAATGGGCAAGGCGTACACGGCAGCAGGTCAGGCTGGCGCTTGCCTTCACACCATGGCAGTGCTACAAGCCTATCAAGCCGACCTGCTGAAGGAGTTGAGCGATGGTGAGGAAGTGAATGTGTCAGAGATGCAACGTACTGCAGATCTCGCTCTCCGCGCCACCAAGGAGACCGCTCGTGCTGTGGACGGGAGCAGCCCCAGCCGTGTACGAGCTCCTCGTACCGTGAGGCACAGAAAAAGAGCGTTGCCACCCGTACCCCTCCGGCCCAGCCTAGAGGGCGGGGACGGCGACGCTCTAAGCCGAAGGCCCCCGACAGAAGGCCCGACCTGAGGGTCGTCCTTCAGTCGAGGAAGTCCGCGGCTAAGCGGCCCTGACGGTTGTGGCTCAGGGCCGTTGAGGGCAGCCCCTCGCGAGCGGGTTTGCACCGTACCCCCAGGTGCGGGTTTCAAACCCCCTCAAGGCCCTCAGGAGACGAGTCAGCTAACCCTGCCAGTGTCACAGGGCGCAGCGGTCTCCCGCGAACACCCTCTAGCTGTCCCGCCCGAAAACGTAGCGGCCCTGGAGAGTTCGCAACCCCCACGGGGGTCCTCAGAGGAGCTAGTTCAGGAGCATCCTGCCAGTTCACTGTTACAGGTCTCCGAGTTAGTTCCTCGAGTAAATCCAGACACCAGTCTCGAGAGGCTGGTACCCTTAGTAAATTTTCTGGCAGCGTGGAAACTACTGCCAAATATTTCAAAGTGGGTCCTGCGTACTGTAGAGAAAGGTTATGCTATCCAGTTCGGCTCCAAGCCGCCACCTTTCAGCGGGGTATTTCCAACATTAGTAAGCCCCGAGCAGGGTCTGGTAATGGAACAAGAAGTAGATACTCTTCTGAGGAAGGAGGCCATCGAGGTGGTCCCTCCTCAAGACAGGGAATCCGGGTTCTACAGCCGTTACTTCATTGTTCCGAAGAAGGATGGGGGGCTTCGGCCCATCTTAGATCTCAGGCTTCTAAACCGCTCAGTCAGAAAACTGAAGTTCAAGATGCTTACTGTCAGACAGGTCGTGTCACAGATCAGGTCCGAGGACTGGTTCGTCACGATAGATCTAAAAGACGCTTATTTCCACGTCTCCATCCTTCTTCAGCACAGGAAGTTCCTCAGGTTCGCTTTCAGGGGCAAAGCGTACCAGTACAGGGTTCTTCCGTTCGGCCTAGCTCTCTCACCCAGAACTTTTACGAAGTGTGTGGATGCTGCGCTGGCTCCACTGCGACTCCAGGGCATCCGCATACTCAATTATATAGACGACTGGCTGATCCTAGCCAGCTCGGAGCAGTTAGCGGTTCAGCATCGAGGTGTTGTTCTCGCTCACATGCAGAAGTTAGGGTTGAGACTCAACGCCAAGAAGAGCGTCCTCTCTCCATTACAGAGGACTACTTATCTGGGCGTGGTGTGGGATTCATCCACGATGCGGGCACGATTGTCACCTGCTCGGATAGAGTCCATACTCACTGCAGTAAATGCGGTCAAGCTAGGCCAGTCACTCACTGTCAAACAGTTCCAAGTACTGTTAGGTCTTATGGCAGCCGCCTCCAACGTGATACCTTTTGGACTGCTGCATATGAGACCACTACAGTGGTGGCTCAAAACCAGGGGGGTTCTCCCCGAGGGGAAACCCACTCCGCAAGATCAGTGTCACGCGGCGCTGCCTACGTGCCCTGGTCATGTGGAAGAAACCCTGGTTTCTCTCTCAGGGACCGGTCTTGGGGATGCCATGCCGCCGTGTCACACTAGCGACAGATGCGTCCCTTACCGGGTGGGGAGCGGTCATGAGTGGCCGCTCAGCCCAAGGCCTGTGGAGCCCGCACCATCTCTCATGGCACATAAACTGCCTAGAGATGCTGGCGGTGTTCCAGGCCCTGAGGAGTTTTCTACCAGACCTAAGAAACCGTCATGTCCTCGTTCGCACAGACAGCACAGCGGTAGTTTATTACATAAACCATCAAGGAGGGATCCGCTCACGCCCCTTATTCAAGCTGGCGTATCGGATCCTCCTGTGGTCTCAAGGAAAACTCCTCTCCCTGAGAGCAGTCCACATTTCTGGACATCTGAATGTGGGAGCAGACGTCCTGTCGAGGCAGGGGCCGAGGCCCGGGGAATGGATGCTTCACCCAGAGGTGGTGGAGCAGATATGGAGTTTTTGGCCAGGCACAGGTGGACCTGTTTGCGACTCAAGAGACATCGCACTGTCCCCTCTGGTACTCTCTAGTGCCTCCAGCTCCACTGGGGCTGGACGCCATGGCACAGACGTGGCCGAGGCTGCGTCTGTACGCCTTTCCCCCGATCGCTCTGCTCCCGGGAGTTCTGGAACGGGTCCGTCGGTTTCAAGTGCGGCTGCTACTAGTAGCCCCGCGCTGGCCGGCACGAGTATGGTTCTCGGACCTGATATCTCTCCTCGACGGCTCTCCATGGGAGATTCCCGTCAGGAGGAACCTCCTGTCCCAGGTTGGGGGCGCAGTCTGCCACCCCCACCCGGAGAAGTTGAGGTTATGGGTGTGGCCCCTGAGGGGGCGCAACTCATAGGAGCGGGTCTCCCTACTGAGGTGGTTGAGACCCTTCTCCAATCCAGAGCTCCCTCTACGAGGAAACTGTATGGCCTCAAGTGGAACTTGTTCGCGAGATGGTGCCACGAGCGCCACTTAGACCCAGTCAACTGCCCGGTCGGTACAGTTCTGGAGTTCCTACAGTCTCGCCTTTCCGCAGGGCTAGCTCACTCCACCTTGAAGGTTTACGTGGCGTTCATAAGTGCCTACCACGCCCCTCTAGGTGGCCTCTCAGTGGGCAGAGAGCCCTTGGTCATACGGTTCCTCTGCGGTGTGCTCAGGTTGAGGCCTCGAGTGACACCCAGGGTTCCCGCGTGGGACCTCGCTGTGGTGCTAGAAGCTCTATGTGAGCCCCCATTTGAGCCGATAGAGGAGTCTACGGATCGCATACTTACAATAAAGACAGCGCTTCTGTTAGCACTTACCTCCCTCAAGAGAGTAGGCGACCTGCAGGCCCTGTCAGTGGCCCCGTCTCACTTAGAGTTTGCCCCAGGGATGGCCAAAGCCTTTTTGTATCCCAGGGTCGGGTACGTCCCGAAGGTCCCCTCCCTAGCACCGCAGCCGATAACGCTGCAGGCGTTCTATCCTCCTCCATACGTGGAGCCAGGTCACAGGAAGTTAAATTGCATGTGCCCAGTCAGAGCTTTAGACGCTTACGTCCACAGAGCTGCCATGTGGCGTAAAACAGAGCAACTGTTCGTCTGTTACGGCCCCCCTAAGAGGGGGAGCCCGGCTTCAAAGCCTACAATTAGTAGATGGATCATCGATGCCATAGCTACTGCTTATGAGTCCTCTGATCTCCCCTCTCCATTGGGACTCAAGGCTCATTCTACTCGAGGTATGAGTGCCTCGAGAGCTCTGATGGCAGGTGTCCCCATACAGGACATCTGCAATGCTGCGGGTTGGTCCTCGCCCCTGACGTTCGTCAGGTATTATGAGCTTGACCTCAGAGCCGCTCCAGGCTCTGCTGTGCTCTCGGCCTAGTGCGCTAGGCCTAGAGAGTCAGCCACCTCCCTAGCCAGGAGAAGACTTCTCAAGGCGCATCTTTCTGCGGAAAGAAGAGAAGTTAGTTTCGCCAAACTAAAGAGATCTGCAAACAAACTAAGAAATACTTAGCCTGTTGTCCGTGGAAAACTAGACAAAGGCTCTTACTCTCGTGCTCTGACACTATTAACAGACCGAGTTTTCAGTCCCTCTTGTCATGGCTGAAACCCCAGACAAAGGACTAAGACTCCTCGTGTGCCCGAGGGCCGAGGGGTGCCTCCTGCACTGACTGGCGAACCAGGCGGAGGTCTCTATTCTCGTGTGCCTGCGGGCCGAGAGCTTTACAGCCCTCTTGTCCGCGGAATGCTAGACAATGGCTTACTTGTCCTCGTGTTCTGACGCAGAATGCTATCAGACCGAGTGTAATGCGGTCCCTCTGGTTCCGGAAACTACCTTGACCAAGGACTAAGACTCCTCGTCTGCCTTAGTACAAGGCTGAGGAGTGCCTCATGCACTGGCTGGCTACCAGGCTGAGGCCCCTACTGTCTTCCCCGTGAGCCCGAGGGCCGGGGATTGCAGTGCCCTCTTGTCCGCGGAATGCCGACAATGGCCTTATCTCTCGCGTCCTGGCGTAGCACAGGCCGAGCCTTGGATCCCTCATGCTCTGGCTGCACCCCCAGGCAAAGGATCACCCACTCCTCGTGTGCCCGAGGGCCGAGGAGCCTGGAGGTCAAGCTCACAGTCCTCGTGGGTCTACGGACCAGGGACTACACACACCATCTGTCCGCCGAGTGCTAGACAGTGGTCATTCGGTCCCTCTTGTTCTGGCTAACTCCCAGACAAAGGACTAAGACTCTGCGTGTGCCTGAGGGCCGCGGAGTACCTCTCGCTCTGGCTGGCGACCAGACAGAGGAAGACTACCATTCCTCGTGCGCCTAAGGGCCGAGGATTACAGGGCCTCTTGTCCGCGGAATGCTAGACAAAGGCTCTTTATCCTTCCACCTGATGGCACAGACACTGCGCAGGGTTCGGAAATTATGGGGACGTAGGTAGTCTCGTTCCCCATAGCGTTTCTAGACGCGGCTCGAGTTCCCGGAAGGGAACGTCTCGGGTTACTATTGTAACCTTAGTTCCCTGAGGGAACGAGACGCCGCGTCTCGTACCATAATTCCCGCCCCCTGCGGCGCTCGCTTCATGCTAGAGCTGCCGCGGGTGTCAAACGCACGTGCTTTATACTTCCTGGTCGGTGACGTCACCACGCCTGTGACGTCACCCCCGTCGTTCATTGGTTGCAAGACATGATTCAGAGTGCGGCCCGCCAATGGCGTTCCCCATAGCGTTTCTAGACGCGGCGTCTCGTTCCCTCAGGGAACTAAGGTTACAATAGTAACCCGAGACGTTTTTCATTTAATTTCGCCAGCTGACGTTATAGACGGTGTGAGTACTACCATCCCTCCAAGTTTCAAGTCTCTACGACTTACGATTCGTAAAATTGATCTGCCCGATCAATTTTACGTGGAGATTGCTGATCCTTGGCCATTCTAACAATTACAATAGGGTTAAAAATATAATATCCTAGTTTTTGGAAAGTCCTGAACCCTATCCTGAGCCCCTGCTGTTCTGTGTTTGACAGGTATGACGGTGACAGTTCTGAGAACAGCACAGAAAACTCGATGGATAAATCTAAACCCTGGAATCGATCGATTGAAGATCTCCATGGAGGAAACAACCTCTCATCATCTGTCATAGGCAACAACATCTCCAGAGCCAGCAGACATTCAACAATAAGGTGTGTAAGCACAAACAATTTTCATTTTTATTTTGTTTTTAGAACCAAGAGTCATAGCAAACAAGATGCTGATAGTATCTAATCTGATATTGTTTGTCCGACTGCAGAGAGTGTGTATGGACTTCATGTGATTTCTGAAAGACTCTTTTGTATAGTCATGAGGCCTGTAAGACTTTAAATGGCTTAGGCAACAGTGCACCATGTCAGAACACAGTCAACATGTGTGTGTCTGTCTGTCTGGCTGCTGACTCACAAAACTGGCTTCGACGATTTTATTCTCATAAAGAATGGACAACTGACACATCACCATCATATGAGTATTAATACAGGAACTTCCCTGTCTGTTATTAAGCAGTCTGATGACGGGACAGAAGTATTTACACAGGGCCTGAGGGGATCTGTTTGAATGGGTTCAATATCTTAAGCCCCTGTCACTTGAATTGGATTAGGGTCTAACCCTTATGTGGTAGTTAGAGAATTCCACATTCTAATTTTGGAATTCTGCTCGATTGTTTCTTCTGGGTCACATCAAAAGCTTCTGTTTATTAAATATGTAGAGACAAGTGTTTTCAACAGCGTATTAGACAAAGCAAAGGCCCTATAGTGTGATCACCAAAGTCTCAAAAGTGAAAGAAGACATTAATATAGTATTTTATGTTTATATTTCACTGGCCAAATATTACATGGTCTTGGAATTAATGCTGACGCCACAGGAGCTTGGATTCAGGATTACCACATACTAATGTCAATATGAATAGCAGAAATAGTATTCATAATGTAGGTCACCCATGCCTCATTTATGAGTAGGTGTAGCACCTTTAAAGCCCATTCACAAGGATGATAACTATAACTATACAGTTTTAAAGGGGTCATATGATGCAGTTTCTTGTTTTCCTTTGTCTTTGGAGTGTTACAAGCTGTTTGTGCATAGATAAGATCTGTTAAGTTGCAAAGCTTAAAGTCTCAAACCCAAAGAGATATTTATTATAAAAGTTAAGACTCAGCCACACCTTCCTAAAATGGCTCGTTCAAACATGCCCCCACTTCACGTCACGGGGTGAGTAGATTAGCATAAAACCGCCCATATGTATATGGAAAGAAAGAAGGCGTAACTTTTACAGGCTTTATATTTACAACACTGTTCCGGAAAAGTACAATGCTATTATTTGAGTGGGTGCTGTGCATTTCACAAAGTACTGTTTCCTGAACTTGGGAGAGCAGCTTACGATGCCAGCTGTACACAAAGGGTTATGGCTATAAAGTGGGCCAGTTCCAACATTGCAAGGACAGTCTGCGCTTCTGACTCACAGCCTGTAAGTACGTTTTTATATTTAAAGAATTTGCTACTGTCTATTCAAACGCGAGTTTTGAGCAGTGTAGAGTAGTGCTTGTTGTTTCTCGTTCTACGATCGAAAATGCAGACATGGTGTTATGTTTACGCGGCATGACGAAATGCGTTAAAAGACCGCATGAGTCATTATAACCAGTAGTTATATTTTATCGTTTCTATGTCGTAGCACCCAGAAACGGCATCACAACATGATAAGAGGCATAACATTTCCTTCACACGCTTGAGGTATTCGGCCAATCACCATGAACCGCGTAGCTGGCCAATCAGAGAACACTTTGCTTTTTATCAATGATGAGTTTTGTAAAAATCTAACCGTTTCAGAAAGGCGGGGCAGAGAGGAGCAACAATAATGTACAGTATGTGGAAAATAATGTTTTTTTTAACCTCAAACCGCATAAACACATTGCATTACAACAAATACAGTTGTGGCCAAAAGTTTTGAGAATGACACAAATATTAGTTTTCACAAAGTTTGCTGCTCAACTGCTTTTAGATCTTTGTTTCAGTTGTTTCTGTGATGTACTGAAATATAATTACAAGCACTTCATACGTTTCAAAGGCTTTTATCGACAATTACGTGACATTTATGCAAAGAGTCAGTATTTGCAGTGTTGGCCCTTCTTTTTCAGGACCTCTACAATTCGACTGGGCATGCTCTCAATCAACTTCTGGACCAAATTCTGACTGATAGCAACCCATTCTTTCATAATCACTCCTTGGAGTTTGTCAGAATTAGTGGGTTTTTGTTTGTCCACCCGCCTCTTGAGGATTGACCACAAGTTCTCAATGGGATTAAGATCTGGGGAGTTTCCAGGCCATGGACCCAAAATTTCAACGTTTTGGTCCCCGAGCCACTTAGTTATCACTTTTGCCTTATGGCACGGTGCTCCATCGTGCTGGAAAATGCATTGTTCTTCACCAAACTGTTGTTGGATTGTTGGAAGAAGTTGCTGTTGGAGGGTGTTTTGGTACCATTCTTTATTCTTGGCTGTGTTTTGGGGCAAAATTGTGAGTGAGCCCACTCCTTTGGATGAGAAGCAACCCCACACATGAATGGTCTCAGGATGCTTTACTGTTGGCATGACACAGGACTGATGGTAGCGCTCACCTTTTCTTCTCCGGACAAGCCTTTTTTCAGATGCCCCAAACAATCGGAAAGAGGCTTCATCGGAGAATATGACTTTGCCCCAGTCCTCAGCAGTCCATTCGCCATACTCTTTGCAGAAGATCAATCTGTCCCTGATGTTTTTTTTTTGGAGAGAAGTGGCTTCTTTGCTGCCCTTCTTGACACCAGGCCATCTTCCAAAAGTCTTGGCCTCACTGTGCGTGCAGATGCGATCACACCTGCCTGCTGCCATTCCTGAGCAAGCTCTGCACTGGTGGCACTCCGATCCCGCAGCTGAATCCTCTTTAGGAGACGATCCTGGCGCTTGCTGAACTTTCTTGGACGTCCTGAAGCCTTCTTAACAATGCAGTGGAAAGTTTTTTCAGGATTAAGTTAATTTTCATGGCAAAGAAGGACTATGCAATTCATCTGATCACTCTTCATTACATTCTGGAGTATATGCAAATTGCTATTATAAAAACTTAAGCAGCAACTTTTCTAATTTCCAATATTTATGTAATTCTCAAAACTTTTGGCCACGACTGTACACAAAATAATGCTATTTTTAGCTACATCATATGACCCCTTTAATAATCGTTCTAATTCGATGAGAACAGGGAAGTCCATACCACAGCTATGGCAAGTTTGTTGAAGTTTTAATAATTTTGTTTTGTGTTTTTGTGTTTTTTTATTATTTTATTTTAAGTCTTTTTTTTTTAAGTTTTAGTTATTTTTTATTTTATTTTATTATTATTTTTTTTTTATTAATTTCAACTAAATGGAAATAAGAAATGTTTCCTTGGCAACTAGCTGAAATAAAATGTATGTAATTTTAGGTAACATTTCTTTTTAACTTTAGTGATAGTTTTAAGTTAGTTAGACTTTAATAACTCTGATTACACTGTTATATCTCTCCTAAGATTTGTATTTATTTATTTATTTATTTATTAAAGAGCTGCAGGAGATATTGGTGTGTATTCCAGTGTAGTTATCATTTTATAGTTATCGTTATAGTTATCTTTCTTGGTGTGGATGGGCCTTTATGAAAACTAAAACATTTTATTTATATGTGCTATTTATTTATTCAGGTGTATAACTTTATTACAGTAATTCTGTGTACCTTTAAATGACTAAAACACTTCGGTTTGATCACTTTGCTAGAATTCTGAACTGTGTCAAAGGTTCTGTTAAATTAATCTGTGTAATTAATGCAGTTGTCACTCTGTCTGCAGTTTCCTGTTGTGTCTTCCCATCTGCAGCACAAGGCATGTTCTTTTCGTCCTTCAGATAGAGTGTCCTTTCCTCTCCTGTCCCCTTCATGTCTCTCTAACAGGCTGAATTATAGAGGTTAGATTAGCAGAGTGAGTTCAGTTGCTAAGTAGCTAGCTGTGTACCTGCGGCCTCAGATGTAACTTGCCCTTATGTTATCTGTCAAGCTTGATCTCTCATTTCACTTGCTTTTTTAAGCTGTTTACTCAGATCATGCTGCTGTGTGATGGATTTATGAATTCACATAATCATTTCTCACCACTGTAAACTGTACATTCAGTGGTGTGATTGCATAGATTCTGCCCACAAGCAGTAGTTTTGTTCCTATGCTTTCCCTCAGCTCTTAGTAATTTGTAGGCTTAAATTGTGTTCTGTATTCAATATTTTAAAATAATAATTTTCACATTTTCCAATGCCCTCCTGAAGAACACAGACTCATCTACAATGCCCAAAGTGCTCAGAGAAACAAGGGTACGTCTGCTGCATGTTTAGGTTTAGCTAAAATCTTGTTTATTTTTATGGAATTCTGTAAAATAGTATAGTGCTAGACTACTAAGTTATTGAGCTGTCTATTGATACATGGTTACACTTTTAATGATGCATGTATTTACAATTCATTACAATGGCTTTCTTAAAGCATTACAATGCGTGCATTTTATAAAAATATTTTATAATATGTTGTATCATCTAAAATTCATTTCAGCGACCATTTTAGTATAACTTAGGGAATACTATAGAAATATTGTGTTAGCACCATTGTTATCTGGCACTGCCGTAATCATCCTGGGCATGGAATTGACCAGAGCTGCACAGGTTGTTGCTGGGATCCTCTTCCACTCCTCACAGAGCTGCTGGACATTAGACACATGGTGCTTCTACACTTTAGGCTTGAGAATGCCCCACAGATGATTAATAAGGTTCAGGTCAGGAGACATACTTGGCCACCCCATCACCTTCACCTTCAGCTTCCTCAGCAAGCCAGTTGTCATCTTGGTGGTGTGTTCGGGATCGTTATCATGTTGGAAAACTACCGTTCGGTATAGTTTCTGGAGAAAAGGCATTATGTTTTGCTTCAGAATACAGTACATAATGGAATCCATGTTTCCCTCAATGAACTGCAGCTCCCCAGTACCAGCAGCACTCATGCAGCCCCAGACCATGATGCTACCACCACCATGTTTGACTGTAGGCAAGACACAATTTTCTTGGTACTCCTCACCAGGGCATCGCCACACATGCTGGACACCATCTGAGCCAAACAAGTTTATCTTATAGTCTCATTAGACCACATTACATGGTTCCAGTAATTCATGCTCTTGGACAGGTTGTCTTCAGCAAACTGTTTGCAGGCTTTCTTGTGAGCCAGCTTCAGATGAGGCTTCCTTCTGGGACGACACCTATGCAAACTGACTTGTTGCAGTGTGTGGTATGGTCTGAGCACTGACAAGCTGCCCTTCTACTTCTGCAACCTTTATAGCAATGCTGGCAGCACTCATGCATCTGTTTTTTGAAGCCAGGTTCTGTACCTGATGCACAGAACGAGTGCAAGGCCTGTCCCGACTAAAACCCATCTTGGAAAACCTCTGTATGACCCTGACCACTGTAGTGTAACTCGGTTTGAGGGTGTTTCTGAACCTCTAATAGCCTTGACTATCTTTGTGGAGAGCAACAATTCTAATTCTCAGATCCTCAGAGAGTTCTTTGCCATGAAGTGCCATGTTGAACATCCAGTGGTCAGTATGAGAGAATTGTACTTAAAGTGCCAAATTTTAACAGCTCTAATACAAGATACACAACGTTGTATGGTCCTGTCAAGCAGACAAAAACATAAACATGAAAATAAACACAAAAAACATGTTCAAAGGAAATGTTTCATAAAACACTTTTATGATATCTTAGGGCTTATAAATATAATTACCACATTATAAAGCCTTTTGTGTTGTATGTTTAGAAGAAGACTTTGTAAGATCACTTATAAAATGTAGTAGGATATTGTGTAGATCTGAACAGGATAGTTCACCAAAAAATGAAAATTTTGTCATTAAATACTCACCCTCATGTTGTTCCAAACCTGTTAGATCTTTGTTTGTCTTCGGAACACAAATCAAGATATTTTTGATGAAATCCGAGAGCTTTCTGATCCTCCATAGACAGCAAGGATCCCACCATGTTCAAGGCCCAGAAGGGTAGTAAGGACATCAATAAAGTAGTCCATGTGACATCAATGGTTCAATCTTAATTTTATGAAGCAACGATAATTATATTTTCACACAAAAAGTATTCTTGTAGCTTCATAAAATTACAATTGAACTACTGATGTTTACTGACATGGACAATTTTGTTGATGTTTTTGGTACCTTTCTGGGCATTGAAAAAGACTCTTGCTGTCTATGGAGGATCAGTGAGCTCTTGGATTTTATCAAAAACATCTTAATTTGTGTTCTGAAGATAAAGGTCTTAAGAGTTTGGAACAACATGAAGGTGAAAAATTAATAAAAGAATTTTCATTTTTGGGTGAATTAACCCTTTAAACAATGCCAAGATATGAGAGTTATAATACATTATAACTATGGGAACTAAAATCCATTATAATGTAGATGGATTTACTGTAGGTAGGTATTAAAATGTTAAAATGTAGCATGTGACGGATGTGATAGTCCACAAAATACTGTTGGCACAGATCAAACTCCACCAATAGGCATTACATCTGTAGCACATAATCAGAAATTCATCCAGCTGTACCACTAAGAGGATGATTTGGACACAGTACAGTCAAGTCTTGTCATGCTTTTTTATGTACTTCAAAGCAGCTTTACAGTAATAAAGAGGTTTAATATCACACAATTAGGAAACAATAAATAACTGCATTATTACTAAATGACATTATTGAGATGGATTTAATTTAATTATTCAGTGATCTTATTTGATGGTTCCAAGTACAGTTAGATCGATACATTTTAACACTTTAACAATTTAGGGCTGTAAAAGCTCAAATATCATTGCTTCAGTTGAATTATTATAAATGCTAAACAGAGCTTCACATTTTATGTAAGCATCACAGTTATAACCCCTAAATATCTCACATACGAGATAGAATTGTATGTTTTGTACAAACTGACAGATGAGACTAAATTATTTTTTTGTTCTTTTATCATAAAATATGTAGCTCGACTTTTGCAACTTCACAGAGGACGTGTTTAAGCATGTGTGCTTGTGAAATCACCTGACAGTTACGAGTCAGGAATATTGTGTTCTGGATGAGCACAGTCATACAGTACATCCGGATACACATGACAAAGCCTTTACACACACATGCAATTCTCTGCAAGGGCTTAGGTCTTTGTGATGTTCTGAACAAAAGAGATCAGAAGGTGGTGTTACAAGTGAGATTTAACAGACAACCACTTTGTGAACACATTGACACGTATTCTTACTCACATCAGAGTTGAAAGGCAGACCACATCACAGCAATGACGCAGCTGTGAAATTCACATATTAATCAGTGCTAACTGGTGTGTGATATTGACTAAAACCACTAGTAGGTGGCAGTTCACTGTATTAATGAGTGAGTAGTTGAGTAGCTAATTAATTCAGTTGATTTGTTAAAATGGAACAAAGCAATAGGTTGTTTGCACATGACTTCATTGTTGTGGTGCAAAATGCAGCTGGAGGGCAGGAAGCAAATTTTCTTCATAGGAATCACTAGCAAATACTCAAAATGCCTATGTTTTGCATTGTTTATGAATGCTCAGATCGGTCAAACTGAGAAACCACAAGGAGCTTTTATCATGTTTGAAAACTTGCTGTTCGCAAGAGGGGAAAGGCAAGAAACTGACTGAAAAGCACAGGAAAAAGTGGCTTGTAAACCTTCGTCTGTGGTCAGGAGGAGAGTTGGATAATGCTTGTGTGTGCAAATGGTTAAGAAAGTATATAATAATATGTTAAGATATTAATATATAAGAAATATATAAATAGATACAGGGTGAGAGTGAGATTCACTCAATGTTGAACACCACACGTAGACACAATGTAAGATATATTTGTAGTTTCAAGAGCTTCATTGAGTATAACAGAATATTGTGAGATTGCAGTAAACTGAAGTGAGTGACATCTTTTTAGTGGCTATATGGAAGCACTATTTGCTTGCTTTCTAGGCTATAATCAGTTTGGAATTTGAATAAAAGTTTTGCTTTATGTGTGTGACTGAAAAAGCAGAACAGATGGAGGAAAGTCTGTACTGTACTGGTTTAGACACTATTACAAGAGAATAGTATAAACAGAAAATCACAATATATGTATGTGATCCTTACGTTATGAAGAGGAGTGATTTTTTTCAACTGAATTGAAATAGTTGCCTGTCATTGAGGCTAAGTAACTAAGCCTGATTGCAAACAAACTATTTCAAAAGTGATTCCCACATTAATATAAAGGATGCAGGATATATGTCACTCCTGTAAGTACTGTTGTACAGGGTTTTTGGCTATTGGTCCTGTTAGCAGCACGTAAAGCGAAACTTGTTCAAATTCTGAATTGATTATAGCCTAGAAAGTGAGTAAATACCGCTTTCCATATAGTCACTAAAAAGCTGTCACTCACTTAATTTATCGCAATCTCACAAGGTTCCATTGTAATCATGTCTATGTGTGGCATTTAGCATTGAGTGAATTCTCATTGTCTCACCCTGTATTTATTTATATACAGTGCCCTCCATAAATATTGGCACCCTTGGTAATTATGGGCAAAGGCAGATGTGGAAATTAATCTGCATCGTTTATCCTTTTGATTTTTCATTTTAAAATTTCAAAAAATGTCCTTTTTTGAAAAACCTTTCATTTAAGTAAAACAATGGAAAGTGGGGGAAAATCTCATTATGAAATAAATGTTTTTCTCTAGTTCACATTGGCCACAATTATTGGCACCCAATTAATGCAAAGTCCTTTTCCCAAGAAAACAGCTCTCCGTTTTTCTTATGATGCCTGATGAGTTTGGAAAACACCTGGCAAGAGATCAGAGATCATTATTTCGTACAGAATAACTCCAGATCCTTCAGATTCCCAGCTCCATGTTGGTGCTTCCCCTCTTCAGTTTGCCCCACACATTTTCCATAGGGTTCAGGTCAGGGGACTGGAATGACCATGGCAGAAGCTTAATTTTGTCCCCAGACACATTTTTGTGTTTGTTTTGATGTTTGTTTTGGATCATTGCCCTGATGGAAGATCCAACCATGACCCATTAAAAGATTTCTAACAGAGGCAGTCAGGTTTAGAATTTTTTTCAGTTGGTATTTGATAGAAACCATGATGCCATGTATCTAAACAAGATGTCCAGGGTCTCTGGCAGAAAATAGGCCCACAACATGAATGATCCAGCAGTATATTTCATTGTACACATGGGGTACTTTTTATCCCTGTTTGCACTAAACCCATCTTGAGTGTTTGATGCCAAAAAGCTCTTTTTTTTTATTTCATCTGACCATAGAAGCCAGTCCAAGTTGAAGTTCCAGTCATATCTGACAACTGAATATCCTGGAGTTTGTTTTTGAATGAGCAAGCAGGATTTTTCTTGAAACCCTCCTTAACAACATGTGGTGATATAGGGGCAATTTGACCTTTTTTTTAGGCTTTCTTGCCCCAATACTTAACTAATCTCTGCAGTTCTCCAGCTGTGATCTTAGAAGAGTCTTTGGCCACTCAAACTCTCCTCCTCAATGTCCATTATGACGATATAGACACACATCCTCTTCCAGGCAGATTTGTAACATTTTCTGTTGATTGGAACTTGTTAATTATTGCAGTGATGGTTGAAATGGGGATGCTTTAGCTATTTTCTTTCAGCCACTTTCTAGTTTATGAAGCTCTGCAATCTTGCTCCGCAGATCAGAACTATATTCTTTGGTTTTACTCCTTTGTGATGGATAATTAAGGGAATTTGGCCTTTGTGTTCCTCATATTTATACTCCATATTTATACTGTGCAACGGGAAGTCATGGCTGGACAATGTCATGCTCCTAGTCACCCTGGTGTGCTAAAAAAAAAAAGTAAATATGAATGAGAATATACTTGTACAAATTTCTAGGGGTGCCAATAATTGTGAGCAACGTGAACTAGAGAAAAACATTTATTTTATAATGAGATTTTCCCCACACTTTCCATCGTTTTACTTCAAATAAAGGTTAGAACTTTGTGAATTTTTTGAATAAAAGATTTAAAAGGATAAACGATGCAGATATATTTCCACAGCTGTCTTTGCTCATATTTACCAAGGATGCCAATATTTTTGGAAGGCACAGTATTTCTTTATATGTTAATATTATTAAATCTTTTATTAACCATTCACACACAAGCATTATCCGACTCTCCTCCTGACCGCAGACGCAGGTTTACAAGCTTACTATTCCCTGCGTTTTTAAGTCAATTTCTTGCCTTTTCCTTCATATGAACAACAAATTTTCAGAAATGTCTCGGTTTGACCAATTTCCATGAACAACACAAAACATAGACATTTTAAGTTTCTGCTAGTAATTCCTACAGAGGAAAATCACTTCCTGCCCTCCAGCTGCATTTTGCACCACAATTAAATGATTTCAAAAACCTATTGTCTTTTTTTATACATGGATCAATTAATCTTTGATACATTCAAAAATGCTAATTCATTCATTAACGAAACACCATTTGTTGACTCACAACAGCTCTGTTGCGACTTTGTTTGGAATGATTTTCGTTGGCGAAATAGGGCAAAAACAGCTTCTTGTTTATTGAACTGTTGTATAAAATCACATTCACTTTTGCATTCATGCTGATACTCAGGAAAAACAGCACACTTGCTTGTGTTTACAGTATTGCTTAACTATATCATACATTGTATGACATATGAACTGCGTTATATGAACTATATTGTGTCAGGCTACATCAAACAATAAAAGTGTTTATGTTCTTGTTTGTCTTTTGCAAGTGAATTACTAATGTATACTTCCATATTGTAAAAACAACATTACAATATTATTATAGACAATAGATATCACACACCTCTAGTGCAGACATGAATGTGTTCAAGTTCTGAATGAGTTTTGCATTGAGCACAAACCGTTCCCTCAGGCACTGCTGCTGACATATTGCATTTTGTGTGTGTTTGTGTGTGTGTGTGCATTTGTGTTTTCAGAAAATCACGCCCAGCTCGTCTTGTGACAGTCTTGAAAAGAACTGTGTGCCCCTTGTGTTAGTTTTTGTGTGTAAACCTTTTTTAGCCTGTTTGTGAGCCTGTTTAGATTCCTCTTTTTCGTGTGCATGATTTTGTCTTGTAAGTTTGTTTGTCCTTGGTAAGAGTTAGTGAAATGTGCATCTTTTTTATACCTGTTTGTGTGTGTGTGTTCTTTGTGTGCATCTGTTGCTGTGCGTCTCTGTTCTCACACATAAAAGCCTTTGGCTTGGGCCCGATGGCTGGCATGCATGTCAATGACACTGCTGTTGTGTTGTGGAGGTGATATGTGTGCACAGAGCACTTTAACTGCTCTAAGACAATGCAAATCCTTACGCATCACACACGGCAGTCCTCAATCACACAGATGCTGCTGACAGGCCTAAACACAGCACTAGAAGCATTTAAAAATATGAGAATACTTCCTGTGGTCTTGATCCATTTGCCTTGATTCAGTCCTGTGAATCTAATAATCTAATCAGGGTATAACTCTAGGTTTGTGTTTACAAGAAGATGATGCATATTTTTTAATGCTTATAAGCATTGTAAACATTTTACCTTTAAAATAATGGTTTGTCTTTTCAAAAATAGCTACCTTTCAAAAGTTTGGAGAAGATTTTTGGAAAAAAAAATTGTACTTTTATTTGGCTTGGATTGACAGTTAATTAATTGACATTAAATTAATGCTGTTCCTTTCAACTTTCAGTTCATCAAAGAATCCTGAAAGAAGTATCACAGTTTACACAAAACTTTTAAGCAGCACAACGTTTTTAACATTGATATTAATTAAACTGAAGGCTGGAGTAATAGCTGCTGAATATTCATCTTTGCCATCAGATGATTACCCTTAGAACAAATAAAATAGAACAATTATTTAAAATTTTAATACAATTTGACAGTTGTTCTGTTTTTACTGTGTTTTAGATCAAATAGACTTCTTTCAAAAACATTAAACACATCTTACCAACCCCAAACTTTTGGTTGATAGTGTATGTTATAGTTATAACATTATCTTCATGTTGTTCCAAACCTGTACAACTTTATTTCTTCTGTGGAAAACAAAAGAAGATATTTCGCAGAATGTCCAAGCTGTTGTTCAAACATTCTGCTAAACATCCATACAGTCCAGTGGGTTTGGAGCAACATAAGGGTGACAAATGTTGAATAAAATATTGGTTAGTAAACTTCAGTTGTTGTTTTGCTCTCAGGTCTAACACATTACCCAGCCGGAGGACATTGAAGAATTCCAGATTAGTATGTAAGAAAGACGACGTTCATGTGTGCATCATGTGCCTACGAGCCATCATGAACTACCAGGTAAAAAACACACAGACCTACAAATCGACAGTATGTTAGAAAAGACTCAAATGTTTTCCAGTCCTTCCAGATCATAGAACACAATGAAAAACTAACAAAATAGGGAATTTTTTGTGAACTTTTATCATTTGCCATTTAACCACTAAACAGTCATAGAAAGTTATACGTTATAAGTGTTTTATTTTATATTTGATCTACTGGACTGGTTTTCATACTAAATCAATGATATTTGCTATAACCAACCTTTAATACTCACGTAAACCTGTTGACATTATTAGTATTCGAAAAAAGTTCATTACCCTTACCAAAAAGAAGTATACTTCAGGTTTATTTTATTAAGTATACTTAAAAAGTATATATTTATATATACTTTATGTAGTAAGTATACAAATGTGTACTAGTAGTATACTTGTAAGTGTACTATTTCAATACTTTGGGACTAAATTGGCCCACTTTTAAGTATACTTTAAGTATAACAGTAGTAAAGATTTATGTTTTTAGTTTGTACTACAAGTATACTGAAA
Source organism: Garra rufa (assembly GCF_049309525.1). Taxonomy (NCBI): domain Eukaryota; kingdom Metazoa; phylum Chordata; class Actinopteri; order Cypriniformes; family Cyprinidae; genus Garra; species Garra rufa. The sequence goes on from NC_133368.1 coordinate 18,088,891, forward strand.
GCAAACTTATAGGTATACTGATAGTTTACTAATTAAATGCTTTGTTACACATTTTAGTACACTTTGAAGTATAGTCTCAGTAAACTACTAGTTTAGTAGTTTTGTACTGCAAGTATACTCGTAAGTTTTCTTTAAGTGAACTTAACATCGTAGTTTAAGTATACTGCTATGTCCCTATTTAGGTATTCATTTGTATATATTTTGTTATATGAATATCTGAACATACAAAACATCAAACGCATGAACAGGGTATCTGCTTGTAAACAAAAACATTTTATTCTAGCTCCATGCAGTCTTTTATAAACACTTGAATGTGGGTAAGTTTCATAAATAAAAAATGAATAAATAAATAAACAACATTTTGAACAAAAAGCTAAAAAAAGACTATTCATGATAATCAGAATTTGGAAATTCTGAAGATGTGTAATACAATGAAAACACGGATTCTCAGAGCACAAGTATAGCTCAGATATATTTAGACTTTTTCTATGTAATTTTAAATATATTCCTGAGAAGTAAATAATGCACATTTCTGAGAAGTACATTCAAAAGTAGACTGAAAGTATACTTTCCTATTTTCTTTAGTTTAAAAGAAGCATACAAATAGCACACTTGAATACACTTTATTTTCGTAAGGGTAATGAAGACATCAGGCCTCAAATACAGAAAACTAACACGCGCACACACACACACACACACACACACACACACACACACACACACACACACACACACACACACACACACACACACACACACACACACACACACACACAGTGTTTCATGAAAAGCTGTTTGGTCTTTATCATGTTTTATGTTCAGATAATAAATCTTGAAGATCCTGCTATGTTTACTAATTAGTCCTCTTTCTGTCTTTCTCTCAGTATGGCTTCAACATGGTCATGTCTCACCCTCATGCTGTGAATGAAATTGCACTAAGTCTGAACAATAAGAATCCCAGGTAACCTATTGAGCTGAAGTAAATGTGTGTGTGTATCTCTGAAAGAGAGGGTACTTTCCCAGAATCCACCGCTTTAATTCTTGCGGGTTGTGACTCCTCTTTCAGAGTCATAAATACTGGCAGCTATAACAACAGACCCCTTAATCTCAGTGTGCGGCTGGACGGGTTCTTTACGCCTTCTGTGTAAATGAAAGAAATAGGAGGAAATGTTAATTATTTCGCTGTTTTTTGGGGGTCAGTAATATGTTTTTTAAATGTTTTTGAATACAGCAAAAACATAATATAATTTTAAAATGTAATTTATTCCTGTGATGCAAAGCTGAATTTTCAGCATCATTGCACAAGTTTTCAGTGTCACATGATCCTTCAGACATCATTCTAATATGCTGATTTGCTGCCTAAAAAACATTTATGATTATTACTTTCTGACCCCAAACATTTGAAGTGTCATGTAAATGTTCTGGGATGCAGAAGAGCATGTTCCCTGTCGTTACTACACTCGTACTGCGTCGTAAGACGCTTATGGGAAAAAGCTCCTTTTTCTCCTGAGACTGAAGTATTTCAATAACGCAGTGTAACTGCACGACCATTGGTTTGTGCAGTGAGATGAAAACAAACCAATGGCTCGGCAGCGGAGCTGCACGAGCCTGTGGCAATGATTCGCGCCCGAACGCGCCAAAAGGGGCGGAGAATTCGGCTATATAAGCGTGCATTTTGCCACAGGATCTCAGATCCTTCTCCTTCAGCGACGACTTCACATCTTCGCTGACACTGACTGACCTTCGCTCGAGAAAGAAGCCTCTCGCCGTTGAAGAGCCTCGCAGCGGATCCGCCTGCTCGTCGGTTTTGACGCTTCAAGCAGCTGACAGTGATTCCTTGCCGCGATCCGGCGATAGAAGAGCATATTCCAAAAGAGCAAATTTCATTGGCGTTGTTGCAAATGCCACGGCGTTTCTGTTGCTCGTGCAGAGCCCTCTGCACGCTGTCGATAGTCACGCTGAGTGCGTCTCGTGTTTGGGCTCCGCCCATGCCGAGGCTGCGCTCGCTGAGACAGATTGTTCCCATTGCGGGGACATGAGTCTCGCCTCTTTGCGCTCGCGGCTCGCTTTCTTTTCAGAGAGCAGCCACGCCCCTCGCGCCCTCCCGCTTTCTTCTTCACAAGAGCCTGTGAAGAAAAAGCAGCGGGGCAGAGTGACTCGGCGCACGGTGATTGGTGAGCTCACGCCGGCTGATCCCCCGCGTGCCTCACCTTCACCACATGAAGAGGAATCTCCCGTTCTCTTCACTCATCCAGACCAAAATCCCTCGGCTGCCGCGAGCGATCTGGTTTCTTTTGGAGTAAGTGAGGAGGAAGCCATGGATGACAGCATGTCTCTGGCTGCATCTGATGGAGAGGAGCTGTCGGGCTCGCCGCAAGACCCCGCCCCCTTTCCATCTGTTCAACCCAGCACCGCCAGCGCTGGTATGGACGCCGAACTCTTCCGCGTTCTATCTAAGGCTGTTGAAGAGCTGGGACTGGATTGGTCTCCTCCTGAGGAGCCTGTACGGAGTCGTTTGGACGAATGGTTCCTGCCGGGGCGCCGCCAAGCCCCTCGTCAGCGAGCCTCACCGTTCTTCCCGGAAGTTCACGGTGAGATCTCTAAATCCTGGCGTGCTCCGTACTCCGCCCGCCTTCGTACCTCTTCTTCCTCCGCCCTCACGACGGTTGACGGCGCCGAAGAGAAAGGATATGACAAGTTGCCCCCCCTGGATGAGTCTGTGGCCGCGCATTTGTGCCCGCCCACTGCCATCGGCTGGAAGGCAAAGGCGACTCACCCGTCCAAGCCATGCAGAACTACTTCAGCTCTCGCTGGACGTGCTTATTCTTCGGCTGGACAGGCAGCATCAGCGCTGCACTCAATGGCGGTCCTCCAAGTCTATCAAGCGAAACTCCTCCGCAGTATGGATGAGGCTGGCATAGATGACGCTGCGTTCCGTGAACTACGCAGCGCGACCGACCTGGCGTTGCGTGGTACTAAGATGACGGCACAGGCGATTGGCAGATCGATGGCCAGCTTGGTGGTGCTGGAGCGCCACCTGTGGCTAAACCTGACGGAGATCAAGGACGCTGACAAGGTCGCCTTCCTTGACTCCCCCATCTCTCCTACCGGTCTGTTCGGTCCAGCAGTAGAGGGGTTTGCGGAGCGCTTCACCGCCGCTCAGAAGTCGTCCCAGGCTATGCGACACTTCCTGCCAAAGCGCACAAGCTCTGCAACGGCTCTTAGTCGCCCCAAACCGGCGCCGACTCAGCAGCCTGCAAAGACCGCCCCGCCAGCTGCTCAGCCAGCCCCCCAGGTGGAGCCACGTCATCGCTCTCGCTCGGCCAGACGCTACCCTTTCCCTAGACGTCAGGGACCCCGACCCAAGGTCGTGTTGGACCAGGCGCCTCCAGCGTCTTCCTGATTTAAAAGACAGGAAGAGGAAGGGGTCAAGTCTCGCCAGAGCCGGACCAGCCCCCAAGATGTCTCTCTTCAGCCTCCAAACACCCCGTTCTGTTCCGGGTTCAGAGCGCTGCATGTTTTCAAACTAAATGGCTGTAACTCACGGGCCCTTTCTGTCAGCGCCCTTACAGCTTACCGCTGTGATAGCGGAAAAAATAAAAAACAAACATTTTCAAAAAGAGAGCAAATTTCCTCTTCCAGAGTTGTTAAGCGGCACCCAACCGCTCAAATCAATGCAACCCCTCAACACACGGGCCGAGGCTTGGGAAGCCATCCCCGGGGTGTCAAAATGGGTTATGGGCATAATAGAACGAGGTTATAAACTTCAGTTCGCTCGAAGACCACCCCGCTTTCAGGGAGTGGTCTCCACCTCAGTTCACAGCAAAAACATAGAGGTTTTGCGTACAGAGGTGAGGAATTTGCTGGCAAAAGGTGCCGTGGAAACGGTTCCCCCAGCACAGAGCGAATCAGGCTTTTACAGCCGCTACTTCCTCGTCCCAAAAAAGGATGGCGGTCTGAGACCCATCCTCGACCTCAGACTTTTGAATTGCGCCCTCATGAGACGGCCATTCAAAATGCTCACGCTAAAACAGATCCTTTCGCAAATACGCACAAAGGACTGGTTTTGCTCGCTGGATCTGAAAGATGCATACTTTCACATCCAGATTGCCCCCCACCACAGGCAATTCTTGAGATTTGCCTTCGAGGGAGTGGCTTATCAATATACAGTCCTTCCGTTCGGACTGTCTCTAGCTTCTCGCACATTTACGAAGTGCATGGACGCGGCTCTTTCCCCCCTGAGGCAGAAGGGAATCCGCGTCTTGAACTACCTCGACGACTGGCTCATCCTGGCCCAGTCAGAGAACGAGCTAATACATCACAGATCCGTGATCCTCAGCCACTTGCAGTGCCTAGGACTCAGGGTCAATTTTGCCAAGAGCGCTCTGTCTCCCAGCCAACGTATTGCGTTCCTGGGAGCAGTTTTCGACTCCATTCAAATGAAGGCAACGGTTGCGCCGCAGCGAGCCCAGGCCATCCGAAAGCTCGCGGCCTCCTTCAAAATCGGAGCCCTCCGCCCTCTCAAAGCTTTTCAGAAGATGCTGGGTCTTATGGCTTCAGCATCTCCGGTACTCCAGCTGGGCCTACTTCAAATGCGCCCTCTGCAGTACTGGTTGAAACCGAAAGTTCCTCCTCAGGCCTGGCGTCTAGGACGCCTGCGCATCAAGGTAGATCAGACCTGTGTCACAGCTCTGACTCCTTGGAAGAGTCTTTCTTGGATGGAACAGGGCGTTCCCCTGGACATGGCGTGCAGAAGGAAGATGGTCTCGACAGATGCGTCCAACTCAGGTTGGGGAGCTCTGTGCGATGGCCAGCCGGCATTCGGCCAGTGGTCGAAAGCCGAAAAACGCCTTCACATCAACTGCCTAGAAATGCTAGCAGTGTGTTTAGGCCTCCATACACTTCTGCCAGTCTTAAAGGGACACCACGTCTTAGTCCGCTCGGACAACATGACGGTGGTGTCGTACATAAATCACCAGGGAGGTCTTTCGTCGAGACGCCTTTTCACATTAGTGGAACGTCTCTTACGATGGGCTCAGCTCAACTTTCGCTCGCTCAGAGCAACTCATGTGCCTGGCAGGCTGAATCAAGGAGCAGACATGCTGTCTCGGAGCAACGTCTCCTCAGACGAATGGATGCTTCATCCCCAGACGATTCAGGAAATATGGGCGGTCTTTGGCAAGGCTCAGGTAGACCTTTTCGCCTCAAAAGACAATTGTCACTGCCCAATTTATTTTTCAAAGGAGCAGGATGCATTGGCCCACGACTGGCCCAATCTCCTGTTATATGCTTTTCCCCCGATCGCCCTGATACCACACATAGTCAGGCGGGTCAGGGAACAGAGACTCAAAATCCTGCTAGTGGCCCCCTTCTGGCAGAACCAACATTGGTTCCCAGATCTCCACCGGCTGCTGTCATCAGCACCGTGGCCTGTTCCGTTGAGACGAGATCTCTTAACGCAGGCGAACAAAACGCTTTGGCGAACGCTTTGGCGAACAAAACGCTTTGGCACCCCCAACCGGAACTGTGGGCGTCTGGTCTCTCGACGGGAGCCTTTAGATCTCCCCGAGACCGTTTTAAATACTATTTCTGAGGCCAGAGCACCCTCTACCAGGCGACTCTATGGACTCAAGTGGTCTGTCTTTTCCGCCTGGTGTTCCACCCACGGTGCAGACCCGAGTTTGTGTGACATATTATTGATTTTGTCATTTCTTCAGGAGCTGTTGGACAAGGGACGTTCTCCCTCCACGCTCAGGGTTTATGTGGCAGCCATAGCGGCATTTCATGTCCCTATGGACGGTCAGTCTGTGGGAAAGAACGATCTGATCGTTCGCTTTCTGAAGGGGTCGAGAAGGCTCAACCCTCCTCGCCCCGTCACAGTTCCTACTTGGGACCTACCCACAGTACTGAGAGCTCTGAAGAGCCCTCCATTTGAGCCGCTGCAGTCTGTTGACCTTCGACCTCTAACGCTAAAAACTGCCCTGCTGCTAGCATTGGCATCAGTCAAGCGTATGGGCGACCTACAGGCTCTATCCATAAACCCTGTATGCCTGGAATTCGGGCCAAATGACTCTAAAGTCATCCTGAAGCCGAGATGCGGCTATGTACCTAAAAGTCTCTCAACACCGTTTAGAGACCAGGTTATCTCTCTCTTGGCACTTCCCCCCTCGGAGCAAGACCAAGGCTTTAATCCCCTCTGCCCCGTGAGAGCATTGAGGTGTTATTTGGAGCGTTCGGCTTCTTTTAGGAAGTCAGAACAGCTCTTTGTATGTTTTGGAGGCCGCAACAAGGGGTTATCGGTCACAAAACATAGACTATCCAAGTGGATAGTGGAAGCTATAATGCTGGCTTACTCTTCTTTGGGTCTGCCATGTCCCATGGGGGTAAGAGCCCATTCGACTAGAGGCGTCGCCTCGTCATGGGCCCGGTCCAGCGGAGTATCCATTGCAGAAATATGTGCGGCGGCAGGCTGGGCCTCACCGTCCACATTTGCTAGGTTTTATAATCTAGATGTCCCTGTCTTGCAGACTAGGGTCCTTTCTGCATGAGGAATTCTGTTACCAGTATTGCTATGTATGCACTTGGCCTCTGGGAGTTTCCAAGTGTATAGTTTTTCCTTGGAACGGAATGTTCATTAGGTTATCCTGATTGAGCAAATTGGCTCCTACTAGCCCATTCTGTGCTAGGGCCATACAGTCGTTCCTCTACCTTAGCAACGGCGGGATTGTACTGGTTCCCCATAAGCGTCTTACGACGCAGTACGAGTGTAGTATCGACAGGGAACGTACTCGGTTACTTTCGTAACCTCGGTTCCCTGAGATACGGGAACGAGTACTGCGTTGCTTGCCGTTGCTAAGTAGCTGCACAACTCAGTCGTCGCTTCAGTCGAAGAACCTGAGATCCTGTGGCAAAATGCACGCTTATATAGCCGAATTCTCCGCCCCTTTTGGCGCGTTCGGGCGCGAATCATTGCCACAGGCTCGTGCAGCTCCGCTGCCGAGCCATTGGTTTGTTTTCATCTCACTGCACAAACCAATGGTCGTGCAGTTACACTGCGTTATTGAAATACTTCAGTCTCAGGAGAAAAAGGAGCTTTTTCCCATAAGCGTCTTACGACGCAGTACTCGTTCCCGTATCTCAGGGAACCGAGGTTACGAAAGTAACCGAGTACGTTTTCCGTCAAAATGTGCATTAATAGCCTCCATAACCGTGACAAAATGGATGTAATATGTGTGATATTGCTCTGCTGGTGCAGGACTAAAGCTCTGGTGCTGGAGCTGCTGGCTGCCGTGTGTCTGGTTCGAGGAGGTCATGAGATCATTCTCTCTGCCTTTGATCATTTTAAAGAGGTACATGAACACTAATACTATTAACTTAACACTGCTTCAGATAATAGAATTACGCCATTTTTAGATTTAAAGCTGTAGATATGATCCATGGTAACAGATAAATGTACATGTGACTGAGGGCATTGTGTGGAGTTTTTGGCAGACACTAAATAGGTTTAGACACACCTGCTAAACACATTGTTATTGATTTGTTTAGTAGGAGGATTAAAGCAGCTTCTGAATGTATTCATATCTCTCGGGTCTGAGGAGGAGAGATCAAGCTAGTATTATTTCCTGAGGGGGTGATGTGAGAAAAAAAATGAACTACTTTATCAAGGTGTTTTTGAAATATCAAAAGATCTTATTAGAGGCAAAAAGAGACTCAGCTGGCATCAAAATCTCATTTTCATTTTCTCTGGCCATTATTTTAATGCGCTCTCTCATTGCAAAAGATATGTCTTTATTGCTTTGCAGGTGTGTTCAGAAGAGCAGCGGTTTGAGAAACTCATGGAGCATTTCAAGAATGAAGATAATAACATCGACTTCATGGTATGTTTTAGACCAGCATCCACATTTTCATTTGGAATCATGATTATTAACTCCAAAATGATACAACACACAGAACCGTTGATTGACACATTAAGCTGTAAGATATAACAATTAAAACAAATAGCTTATTGCAGAAGAGACTCATTTCCTACCTAAGAGCTTCATTAAGCTGCATTAGAAGAAGAAAACAACATCATATAATGTGACTTATAGTAGCATTTAGCACATTATAGCTGTTTAATAAAATTTATTTTTTCACAATATGAATCAAGCAGCTGATACGAATCAAGCAGCTGATGCAATATGTGTGCAACAAACCGACATATTGAATAAATACATTGTTGGCATGTGTAAAAACGTGAATTTGTTCTTTTATATAGACTTCTATAGACTTTTGTTGCATGCCGATTGTATTAAATTTTAATATATCCCTTTGAACAATTGATAACTGTACCAAAAATAATAAACATTAATAATTAAGATTTCTGTATCTATGGATTTAGCATTTCTATTGTTAAAACGATTTATTATATTTATAAATAAATCAATTAAAAGTCTGATTTTATTGGGTTGAAATTTAATATGGCGTATGTTGTTTTGCAGGTTGCCTGTATGCAGTTCATAAACATTGTGGTTCATTCTGTGGAAGACATGAATTTTAGAGTCCACTTACAGTATGACTTCACAAAGCTGGGTCTGGACGAATATCTGGACGTGAGTAAACGTCAATGCTGAGTCTTCTGATGCTAATGTTTAGTATCGCTCTAACCATTGAGTGAGCTGCAAGAGGATCCATCTCTTTCTCTCTCTGTCATTACCTTTGAGTAGAAACTGAAGCACACCGAAAGTGATAAACTGCATGTGCAGATTCAAGCGTACCTGGATAACGTGTTCGATGTCGGGGCTCTGTTAGAGGACGCAGAGACCAAGAACGCAGCGCTGGAGAGAGTGGAGGAACTGGAGGAGAACATGTCTCATGTTAGTACTGTTTTTATAGACGCACTCATTATAAACTTCCAGTAAAATCCAGAAAAACAATCATTTAAGTGCCATGTTCAGGAGCGCTTACCATTTAAGGCCTCTAGTTTAACAATGCACCACCTGTCCAACAACATGACCTTACATGACCAGTATTGAGTTCAGCTGAAAGCCTTTAATGATAATGAAACATGATCGGACCCCATCGTACATGTAGCTTGACCTTAGACCTTTTGTAACAGTTAGGCCATCTGGCCAAAGGATGACTTTTAGACCTGAGGTAATTTCCTCATTAGTGTGCCATTGAATTTTATAGTGTACTGCATTGTCAAGAATTCAAATCAATCAGGATTCATGAATAATAAAGTGATAATTAACGTGAATCTGAAGTTAAATATCTATGCAATTGCTGGACTCTTTTGAGATTTTAGTGTTCTGTCTCAGCATGACTGTTTTGTAGCTGGAGTCTTATTTCTTGTTGATTCTTGTTTGTGGTTTTCTAGCTGACAGAGAAGTTACAGGACACAGAGAATGAGGCGATGGCAAAAATCGTTGAGCTGGAGAAACAACTGATGCAAAAAAATAAAGAGCTGGATTCTGTTCGGGTAAATGATGCATACTCACATCACTTCCTTTTGAGTTCTTGAGTTGACTATATGGTTTGTTACATTATAGTTACTCAATGCTGAAAATTCATTTCACAATATCTATAGAACATTCTTTTTAAAGTCAACACAAAATCCAAATATACTTTTGTACCACTGTTTACTGTACTTTCTCAAAACACATACAGCGCTCATCACTGTACATTATTCCAACAAAGAAACAAAAGAAAATCTTCATAGTCAAAAATGTCAAAGCTGTCTCTAAAACAACTGTTCCACTAATGTCTCCTGAGCCTCATTAGATGGTAATGTCAATCAATATTAGTGTTGCTTTCTAGTGGTTAACAAAGTAATTAATGTAATAAATGTTATGTCAATAATAGCAGATATTAATAGATTTAAAAAATATATATATATTATATTGATCTCTGTCTTTATTCCAAGCCAGAGGATTACCCATTTTTAATCATCTATTGTTGTTTAATCATATATCTTGTTTTATTTTTAAATATGGTGATTGATGTTGATTTAAAAAAAAATGAAATCATGTTAACATTTCAGTGTCAAGAAATGCATTATTACAGATTACAGTGAGGGTAAAAAAAAAAAGTTCAAAAAAGTTATAAATTGATTTGCATTTTAATGAGTGAAATAAGTATTTGATCCCCTATCAATCAGTAAGATTTCTGGCTCCCAGGTGTGTTTTATACTGGTAACAAACTGAGATTAGGAGCACTCCTTTTAAGGGAGTGCTCCTAATCTCAGTTTGTTACCTGTATAAAAGACACCTGTTCAAAGAAGCAATCAATCAATCAGATTCCAAACTCTCCACCATGGCCAAGATTAAAGAGCTGTCCAGGGATGTCAGGGACAAGATTGTAGACCTACACAAGGCTGAAATGGGCTACAAGACCATCGCCAAGCAGCTTGGTGAGAAAGTGACAACATTTGGTGTGATTATTTGCAAATGGAAGAAACACAAAATAACTGTCAATCTCCTTCAATCTGGGGCTCCATGCAAGATCTCACCTCGTGGAGTTTCAATGATCATGAGAACAGCGAGGAATGAGCCCAGAACTACACGGGAGGATCTTGTCAATGATCTCAAGGCAGCTGGGACCGTAGTCACCAAGAAAACAATTGGTAACACACTACACAGTGAAGGACTGAAATCCTGCTACACCACAAGGTCCCCCTGCTCAAGAAAGCACATGTATAGGCCTGTCTGAGGTTTGCCAGTGAACATCTGAATGATTCAGAGGAGAACTGGGTGAAAGTGTTGTGGTCAGATGAGACCAAAATCGAGCTCTTTGCACACATCAACTCAACTCGCCCTGTTTGACCCCAAGAACACAGTCAAACATGGAGATGCTGCTAAGGGGCCAGGACAACTGCGCCGCATCAAAGGGACGATCGACGGGGACATGTACCTTCAGGGCCAGGGCATTAAAGCCAGCCAGAGCATTGAAAATGGGTCATGGATGGGTTTTCCAGCATGGCAATGACCCAAAATACACTGCAAAGGCAACAAAGGAGTGGCTCAAAAAGCAGCACATTAAGATCCTGCAGTGGCCTAGCCAGTCTCCAGACTGTAAAAAATCTGGAGGTAGCTGAAGGTTCAAGTTACCAAACATCAGCCTCAAAACCTTAATGACTTAGAGATGATCTGCAAAGAGGAGTGGGACAAAATCCCTCCTGAGATGTGTGCAAACCTGGTGACAAACTACAAGAAATGTCTGACCTCTGTGGTTGCCAACAAGGGTTTTGCCACCAAGTACTAAGTCATATTTTGTGAAGGGGGAAAATATTTATTTCACTCATTAAAATGCAAATAAGTTTATAACTTTTTGGAAATGTGTTTTTCTGGATTTTTTTGTTGTTATTCTGTTCAAATAAACCTACCATTAAAATTGTAGACTGATCATTTCTTTGTCAGTGGGCAAACATACAAAATCAGCAGGGGATCAATTATTTTTTCCCTCACTGTATATTAGGGATGCACCAATCCGTATCGGCCGATCACTTGCGCGTTTTGTCAGTAAAACCGGTTCTGTAATCAGCGGTAAATGCCATCAGGTGCGTGATTTCACGTTGAGCCGTATATACTACACACAGCCGTTGTTCACTGACGAGCTGCGCACATTCACACTGATAATGGACATTGATTTGCGCAGCCCGTCGGTAAACAACGGCTGTGTGTAGTATATACGGCTCAACGTGAAATCACGCACCTGATGGCATTTACCGCTGATTACAGAACCGACTTTACTGACAAAACGCACAAGCATGATCGGCCGATTCGTATCGGTGCATCCCTACTGTATATACTCTTACAACTTTTGATAAACAGTTTTATTTCTAATAATTTCACATATTTAAATGTTACATTTGATTTAATTAATTAGCCATTTGTCAACCCTTGCAGTTCCCACAGCAGTTTGTAAACCCCAGTTTGCTTTAGCTCAAAACTCAGGTTTCCTTTGGTTACAGGAGGTCTATAAAGACGCCAGCTCTCAGGTGCACACCCTGCGGCGGATGGTGAAGGAGAAGGATGAGGCCATTCAGAAGCAGAGCAACCTGGAGAAGAAGATCCACGAGCTGGAGAAACAGGGAACCATCAAGATCCAGAAGAAAGCAGACGGGGACATTGCCATTCTGACGCCCCCTCCACAGGGGAACGGGCATCTACCAGGGACACAGGGTGTAGTTGGGGTGTCCGGTGAGGGCATGGTCAGTCACGTAGGTGTGGCTAATGGGGTGGCACATGGCATGGCCATGCCTGATCCTCTGCTACCCCCTCCCCCTCCTCCTATGCCTGCGACACGTAAGTGACCGCTCCTGATTCTATACTGGACATGCGTTTAACGTCAGTCACACAATTAATGCATTTTTTTTTTTTTTTTTTTTGTTAAAGCTATTTAAAAACAAATCTTCTGCTGATTATTATTGTTGTTTCACTATGTTTTGAGCTTTTAATGGCAGCTTGAGGCAAAAATGCTAACAAAATGAACAAAATTGCACCCAAAATACAAGATGGGTGGCAAAAAATGCCAGTGCACATTTAACCTAAATCTGTTAATACTGATTCATTTTAGTAGATCAGGGGTGTCCTGGAGGGCCACTGTCCTTCAGAGTTTAGCTGCAACCCCATTTAAACACACCTGAACCAACCAATCAAGGTCTTACCAGACATACTAGAAACAAAGCCAATAGAAGGCAAGCCTGCAACCTTTAGCCAAAAAATCGTAACGGCTAAAGCTAACACTTCCAGTTTGGGAAAGGAGACCAGAGGCTGTTTTCTTTGAATGAATGTCAATGGAGGAGAGGCTTTACTTCCCTGAATAAACAGCTTTTTATTTATTTATTTATTTATTTATTTATTTATATATATTTTTAAAACAGGAAAAGATTAAGGAAAATCGGGCCTGGCTCAGTATAAAACTGATTTTCAGCAGGTTCCTGCTCTGCAGAACATAAAAACCACATGCACAACAAGCTCACACACTAGACAGCTAGAGACAACAACAAACACAGCTTAACATTTAATGAAACAGGAAACAGCTTAACATTTAATGAATCGACTGCCCATTGGCTAATTTTCAACATGTTTTGCACTATACAACACTTTTGGATTTAACTATGTTTAGAGTTTACTCCAAAAAAATTTAGTTTTATAAGAGATGTCACTGACTTTTTGGATTTGACTGACTGATTTTATAAAATTGCCCTTACAAAAGTAAAAAAAAAAAAAAAAAAAAAAAAAAAAAAAAAATGTTGGAAATCAATTCCCAGGGAGCAAATAATTAAAGTCCTAAATGTACTTTTTATTAAAAGTTAAAAGTATTAAAAAAAATTAAATAATTTTTTTTTAAATGATCTGAAATTAGGTATTACTCTAAAGGGAAAGTGTCATATACATGTGCTCTTGAGAATATGCTTAATGAAGTATACTTTCAGTCTACTTTTTATGTACTTCTCTGAAAAATGTACTTCCAAAACACAAGTGAAGAAGAAACTGACACAACAAATGCGTCCACGTGTAATCTAACAACATCAAAACCAAAGATGTGTAAAACGTTATGGAATAAAATGCCGACCCATAAAGAGTTAATAATGACTGTCAATCTTTAGGGAGTTGATCAACTCCATTTACAGTTGATTATCATCAAAATGGTATTTATTTGTTTGTTTATTTATTTATTTAATTTAATTTAATGAAACTTACCCACATTTAAGTGTTTATAAAAAAGAGTTACAAGACGATACCCTGTTCTTCTTTTGATGTTTTATATGTGCAGATATTTATATAACAAAATATATACAAATTAATACCTGGATAGGGGCATAGTAGTATACTTAAAGTATGATGAAAAGTTCACTTAAAGAAAACTTACAAGTATACTTGCAGCATAAAACTACTAAGCTAGTAGTTTACTGAGACCATACCACTAAAGTGTACTAAAATGCAAAAAAAAAAAAAAAAAGTATTTAATTAGTAAACTATCAGTATACCTTTAAGTTCACTTTTAGTATACTTGCAGTACAAACTAAAAACATTGATGTAAACTAGTTGTGTACTCAAAGTTTACTACTGTTATACTTAAAGTATATTTGTATATACTAGAAAGTAGGCCAATTTAGTCCCAATGAGTACTGAAATAGTGCACCTGAAAGTATACTACTAGTACACTGATATTTGTATACTTACTAATAAAGTATACTTAAAAATATACTTGAACTTTTCTTAACCCTTGTGTGGTGTTCGTATTTTTGTTACTCAGCCAGTGTCCACGGGTCTGGTGGACCCGCTAGAGTTTTGGCTTTCCAAATTAACACTATCAAACAATTTTATGTTAAATTACTCAACAAATGTTTACTTCATCCCAATTACAAGCCATATGAACAGCAAACATGGTTAATTTTTCCCCTTTACCTTTGTTAGATCACATTGAAGAATTATTGTGCGTCTCGTTTTTTTTGACATTTTTTGACATCCATATTTCTTCACTTGCTCTCTGATGGGCTTGCTCTGGTCCTGGAGCTGGCTGCTGATGGGGTACTCGTCTTCGTTTTGTTACTAAATGGTGCTCAACCTCATCCTCTTCTTCAAAGTCACAGTCAGACTCTGAATTTTCAGAAATGTGATCCTCATATTCTGAAACCTCTTCCTCGACATCATCATCAGAAGCTCCTCTCTCTTCCAAAATCAATTGCAAGGCCCTCGCAGCAGATAATCTTTTGGCCATCTTGATCAGTTGTGATAAGGAACCACACTGGCAAAGTCTTATTTATAGTATAATGCCCCTAATTTGCAGGTGGGACAGGGTATGAGAAAATAAAGCTCGGTTCCCGCAAGAGAGAGGATAAAATGTGCGGGAATGTAAGAGCAGACAGTGTTGATAGTTGAATTTTCAACAATGTTTCAACTTTGTGCGGGAGCAGGAGGGGGAGGGGAAGAAAACAGCATCGCCAGAAAGGATGAAGACAGAGTGTAGGAACACTGGACCTACACTTTCAACACTTTTATTAGACCTGGGTCCAGTGGACCCGAACACCTTGTATGTAATGTAAATGCGTGGGGGGAGGTACAGTATGCGGTCGTTGAAATTTTTTTCGGATTTATGTTCTTCACAGAAAATAAGCCAAAGCCAATGAATTTCAGGTTGAAAAAATAATTAATTGTTTAATTTTTCTTTTGAAAAAAACTGAAAACGGGTCTCACAGACCCGAACACCATACAAGGGTTAAGTATACTTAATAAAATAAACTAGAATTATACTTCTTTTTGGTAAGGGGAGCCTTTTCACAATGCCTTTTATCACAATCCTTCAGAAAAATAAAGCTACTTTCTTCTCTACTCTTTCCAGTACCAAACGGTCCATCTGCTGCTCCAGCACCAGCTCCTCCTCCTCCTCCCCCTCCTCCTCCTCCTCTCCCAGGCCCTGCTGTGGATATATCTGCCCCTATGCCCCCTCCACCGCCCCCCATGGCTCCTCCACTTCCAGGCTGTGGATCTCCTACCGTCATCATGAACTCAGGACTAGCAGGTAATGGAACCTGCTTGACACTAAAGACACAACCATAACAATCATGTAGAGCCATTATCACACGCTCAAACTATGATACAGTATACCAAAACAGTGACACGAGAGGAGGAAAATCTCAGTGATTTAGACACAGATATGCCCCAAACTTCTTAAGAAGCATGAAGTATGCATTAGTTTGTGGTTAAAGTTCACGCATCAGTTGAGAACGGCTGCGGGTCTCTGGAGCCACTGTCACACTGTCTCCTCTCATAGACCAATGATAACAATCATCACAGCTCAAGCTTCTTGTTACACTGTTAAAAAATGCTGTAAAAAAACGGCCAAATTTTGACAGTAACATGCTGTTTTCCATTAAAACAGTGGATTCTGGGTATTATTTGTCAATATCGAAAAGTAGCCTGCTGCTATGTATCGTGAATTAACAGCGTTCAAAATCGACACTCAGAGACTGTGTTTCAAATCCAACTCTACACCCTCATTCCCTATTCCCTACATGAGTTTACTAATATAGTCCACCTTACAGAGATAATGAAAACTAATGCGTGACTTCAGACACTGACGAACAGCAGCTGTTAATGAGCAGAATCACTGATTGACAGAGAAACAAGACAAACACAAGAACTATATAACTGACTTCAGCCACAGCCTTAGATGAAATCAACTGAAAATTTAAACAACTCAACACACAGCTTTACCAACTTCACGCATTTCTAACCGGACACATTTGATTTCTGTCAGATGTCTATAGAAGATCTTATTGAGAATGAACAGATGTTTAGATGATGATGTTTTGTTTTGTTTGACGATACCATTGTGGAGATCAGTGTTTGCTTTAATTTAATTGGGCTCCTGACTCTTGATATTTAAACATAGATATTTTTGCTGTAATTGGGTTTTTATAATGCATTAGTTACAGTTATGCTGGTCAGTTGATGTTGGCTATTTTTAGTTGAGCATGAACATGATCTATATGTTGTTTATTTTTCCACCAAGTGTGTTACAGCACACAGCAAAATCCCCAGTGTTAATTTAACACTCAGAGTGTGGACACATATAGACACTGAAGCGGTGTTGAAGTTAACGAGATAATTAGGTGATTAACAAAGTGATGATTGATCATTATTGAAGACAGCTGATGTGAATAAGCAGAATCACCGAAGGAGAAAACCAAAAGTTTTAAGCAACCATTATAGCGGTCAATGTTTGCATTAGTTAGGCTCTTGACCCTTAGATCTACAATATTAGGGTTTGTTTGGCTGCTGTATTTGAATTAAAACAGCCAGACATAAACTCATGTCATCAGGTGATGATTATGTTTAACATGTTCATTGTTTGACATGAATCACCTAGTGTATAAATTATTAGTTTTTTTTTTTTTTTTTGCTTATTTTAATAGCTTTTACAAGATATAGAAGATCCAGTTTCTATACTTTTTGGATCTTTTTTTTACAACCTGTTTAAAAAAAAAAAAAAAAGTCTTTCAAATAGGCACACATAGACATCAAGAACCAGCCCATTAACCTCAACAATGGTGACAAACGGCATATTCAGATAAACAGATCAACTCTGAACTCTAATCATTTATTCATGCCGCAATGCATGATGGGAGTTATGGATGAGTTCTGATTGGTTACAACACGCTTTTTGATGGTCACCGTTGTTGTGGTTCTCATGTTGATTCTTCATGTCTGTGTGTCTAAGAGTAAATAAGCTCTTTTTTTCATCATCTGTCTGATTATATCAAAACTGATCGCTATTTTGTTTAACGCTTCTTGTAGTCTGTAAGAAAATCCTATGTCAAATACTCAAGTCACTATATGATGATTATGTCAAGCACAGTCAATACCACCTGATGACTTTTGCTGTTGGCTTGTCTGGCTGTTATAACTCAGTAATTGCAGCCAAACAAGCTCTAATGTTGTAGATCTAAAGGTCAAGAGCCTAACTAATGCAAACATTAACCTCTATAATGGTTGCTTAAAAATGTTGGTTTTCTCCTTTGGTGATTCTGCTTATTAACATCAGGTGTCTTCAATAATGATCAATCATCATTTTGTTAATCACCTAATTATCTCATTAACTTCAACACTGTTTCAGTATCTATATGTGTCCACACTCAGAGTGTTATATTAACACTGGAGATTTTACTGTGCAGCAGATCTTATGGCAACGTGGTAATCAGGAAAAAAAAAAAGATTCAATGGATCATATTTAAATCTACTGTAGCATTTACACTCAAATGGAGACATGAAGAATCAGCACATGAATCTCAACAATGGTGACAATTAGAAAGCTTCATGCTGCAATGCATGCTGGGTATCAGCACAAAACCTCATCATTGTTCATACGTGATTCTTGATGTGTGTATCTAAACCATACTAAAGTTGTTGTTTTTTTTTAAATGAGTGGTGTTTTCAGAACTGGATGCTCAGTTTTTTTTTTTTTTTTTAAATCTAGCATCAATATTCATTGAAAGAAAAGACACTGGATAAAACCTGTGTCATTACCAAACCATAGACAACTCTAGATTCTTTCGTTTTTTTTCTTTACCATAACCAGCATGTTGCAAATACAAATAATTACAACAACAAAAAATAGCTTTAAAAAGTCAAGGTTCAAGAGCCCAACTAAAGTAAACACTGATCTCCACCGTGGTAGTGAAAAAAAAAACATCTAAACCTCTTCAACTCTCTTCTGTAGACCTCTGACAGAAATAAATTCAGTGTGGTAATAAGTGAAGCTGGTAATGCAGTTTTAGGAGTTTAATCAGATCTTGAGAGATTTAATGTCTTCTTTTATTTCAGTTGATTTCATCTAAGGCTGTGGCTGAAGTCAGTTGTTTTTGTGTTTTTCTTCAGTGATTTTGTTTGTTAACAGCTGGTGTTCATCACTAATGCTCAATCAGAACCTGATCAATCATATAATTATCTCATTAACTCAAACACTCTGTAGTGTTGACACATTATAAGTGTTCATTTAAAACTGAGGATTTTGCTGTGGGTTTTAAAGGGTTAAAGATGCACGATGAAAAAAAACAGCATGAAATGTAATTTAACAGTAATAAACTGTAATTAATTAACGGCAACACACTGTAGAAAAACAGTACCATGCTGGCAACCAGAGCTGCCAGTAGATTACTGTTAATTCAAGGAAAAACAGTAATATACTGTAAAACACAACAGTCAGATTTACTAAGCAAATCAAGTTATTTTCTCTAAAATATTAGTGAATGTTCATAGAAAAACAATTATGCAAAGTCATTAACTGGTAAGGAGAGTAAATATTTAATTGTGCCTAACTGGTGTGTTTTTGTACAAGAGAGATCTGTTAGTTTAATTTAGTTTTGTGGGTGACCATTGTGCTGGAGAGTAGAGCTTGTGCTTCAGGCAATGATGAGCCGCAAGCACTGACATTTGCTGCTTTATTTAAAGACAGTAATTGTGGAATTGCTGATATAGTGATATCTCTTTACTAAGCACTTTGTTACACAAATTTGTACTTTTGTTAGTTAGTGACAATCTGTAAAGATTTGAGTAAAAGTCGGTTGCTTCCTTATTACACTTTAAGTGTTTGTGGGTTTATATTAAGAAATATTTCTTCTTAGTGGACTCAAATTAAAAAAAGTTCACTGTACTAACACCATATAAACAATAGTTTTTTTTTTTTTAAACTGAATTGGTTTGAAGCAATTGGTTTCCAAAATAAAATGAGTTACCACATGGTATAATAACGGTAACATACTGTAAAAATGAAGAGCTGTAAATTAACGGTAGAGAGCTATAAAATAACAGTATAATACTGGCAACCACAGCTGCCAGTAGATTACTGTTATTTTACAGTGAGATTTTTTAGAGTGTAGGTTTCCCGTAAGAGGTTTAATATCTGAAAAAGCTCAAGTGAATCACTTTTGTTTTGCTGACACCTGAATCTGTGCCATCTTTTTGATGGCACAGCACATCAGATAAAAAATAACAATAATAATATGAGATACAAAATTAATGGTAGTTGTTTTATTCTAATTAATTAATCTGATTTAATTTCTGTACAGTTTGTGTAACTGATTGTTTTCAGTTGAGCAAACACTGGTGTCCATTGGACAAGAAGTAATAATTAGTGTTAGGAATGGATGGAGGCTTTCAGCAGCAATATTGCAGAAATGTGTTCATAAAAACATTTGGACATTTCTGTCCAAATTGTAGCTTTGCAAATTCTCAAGATTCTTACACTACATTCGAAAAGATTTTATATTTTTTGGGAAAAAAAGTCTCTTATGCTCACCAAGGCATTTGATAAAAACTACAGTAAAACATAGTAGAAGTTGTGAAAAATTAAAACAAATTAAAATTACTATTTAAATATATTTTTAAATATCATTTATTTCTGAATTTTCTGCATCATTTATACAGATTTCAGTGTCAGTTGGTGCTCAAGAAACATTTCTGATTATTATCAATGTTGAAAACAGTTATACTGCTTACTATTTTTCAGGAAACTGACATTTTGTTTTTTCAAGGGAACAAATGTTCAAATTTAGCTATTTATGTTTTACCTTTTTTGCCATATATATTTAAACAAATCAATTTTGATTAATGCATCCGTGCTGAATAAAAAAAGATACATATGTACATGTTGCAGAGCATTTTTTAAATTCAAGTCTTCACTTGCTTTAAAAAAAAACAAAAAACTGTGCAAGTAACTTCTCTCTCAAATAGATTTTTATCATTCCTTATGAAACAATCTGTATTTGGGATTCAGTGGTAATGCACGCTGTAGGAACAGCCGATCAGATCTTTGGAATCAGAGGTTGTGTTTTGTTTGCTCTTTAACCAGCTCTTTCTCTTTGCTTATTTTTGCTCTACCTGTTGCGCCGCCATAGAGGGACCCATCAAACTGTACTGTAGGTTTGCTGTGTCATGTCGTGTGTGCTCAGTCTTATGTGCACTGTAAAAAACAACCTATAGAATCTACTCAATAAAATGGGGTAAACTGGTGTAACAATTTGCACTCAGTTTGTTTGGGTAGATTCTATCCTATATATCTGAGTAAAGAATACCTGAATTTAAGAATCTACTCAATAAAATGGGGTAAACTGAGGAAACAATTTACACAGTTTGTTTGGGTAGATTCTATCCTATATATCTGAGTAAAGAATACCTGAATTTATCAGCTAAGAAAACAAAAAAAAAAAAGTAGGTAAAGTCTACACAGCAAAAAGCGCAGTATTAAATGAACTCTCCCGGGAGTTTATTTGAGTCCATACTCAGAGTGTTAAAATCAACACTGAAGCAGTGTCAAAGCTAATCAGGAAATTAAGTGATTCATTGAGTGGTGATTGAAAATTATTGAAGACACCAAAATTTTTATGTCACCATTATAGTGGTCAGTGTTAGCATTAGTTGGGCTCTTTACCTGTAGCTCTTTAGCATTAAGTTTTGTTTAGCTGTTTAGTTAAACAAGCTAAAGAGCAAAAGTCATGCAGTGGTGATAATTCTGGTTTAAAATAAGCTTAATTTGAGCCACTGAAATCTTGAGAGTGCAGTCTTTCAGTTCTATATCCTTTATTTATTACAACTGCTTTGAGGTTTCACAGCAGCAAAAATAATAAACTTTTTTTTTTTTTTTTTTTGATTGGCCTTTTTACAAGTTCCTCTGATCAAATTTTTTAAAAGTTGCTCTTTTAGGCACACACAGACATCAGGAATCAGCATATGAATCTCAACAATGGTGACAAACAGCATATTCAGAAACAGATCAACTCTAAACATCACGGAAATCATCAGCTCATAATTTATTCATGCCGCAATGCATGATGGGAGACACAGATGAGTTTTGATTGGCTACAACATACGTTTTTGATGGTCACCATTGTTGTGATTCTCATGCTGATTGTTGATGTCTGTGTGTCTATTTCTAAAGTACGTGCATATTTTTTGTCAAAATAAGCTTCAAAAACACCTCTCTGATTAATCTAGCGTAATTAATAAATAAAATACATCTCTGTAATTCAGGTCACATTATGACTTTGTCAAAGCATGTTCAACATCACATAATCTAATTTCTCCAGGTTTGTCTGATCGTTATAACTCAATTAGAGCACCCAAACAAAACCTACTGTTAAGAAGTAAATGGTAAAGAGCTAAACTAATGCTAACACTGACCTCTATAATGGTGACTTACTAAATTAGATTTTCTCCTTTTGGTGATTCTGCTTTTTAACATCAGGTCTTTAATAATGGTCAATAATCACTCAATGAATCACTTAATTACCTCAATAACTCTAACACTGCTTCAGTGTTCATTTTAATACTCTTGAGTATGGACTCAAACTATTGGGAGAGTTCATTTAATACTGGGCTTTTTGCTGTGTAGACTTTACCTACTTTTTTTAGTTTGTCTTAGCTGATCAATTCAGGTATTGTTTACTCAGATATATAGGATAGAATCTACCCAAACAAACTTTGCAAATTGTTACATCAGTTTACCCCATTTTATTGAGTAGATTCTATAGGTTGTTTTTTACAGTGTGTGTGTGGTCATGGTATTTTAGTCTCAAAGAAAACGCACTCAGTTCCTCTGTAATCTTGATCTGACAATGACTATGAAGCTGCATTGCTGGTTGTTCCTCTTGAAACTGAGCATGAAATTGGACGCTTTTGCAGAACTTTTCCTTACCGTTCAAAAACCAGAGAGGAACATTCTTTAGACCTTGCTTACAGAGTTCAGCAAATAACAGGACTCTAATGCTAACCTATGAGACCACATGTTCCATGAGATGTAAGCTCTTATTTCTACACTCCACAGTGGACAAAATCCTTCTTTCCAGAGCTCAAGCCATGAACCGCAACCTCATGGAAAACAAAACTACAATTCACATCAGCTTCACATCTTCAAATCTATTTGTCATGAAGTTGCCATTAAGAACTGCAGAACTTTAGTAAACACAAACACATCCAGCAGTCCAAGCGCAGTTTCATCTAGAACTTTTAACACAACACAAATACATATTGCATTCTCAGCATTTCTGTCATAGAGTAAAATGTGTTCTACAGTTGCATCAGTAATACAAATAATCACGATATGGCTTAGTACATTTTTTACAGCTAGAATTAAAGCTTGATGAATTAAAATTAATTACAATGTCAATATTAGTATTGTAATTTCAGTTGTACTGTACAAATATTTGTATTAAATACTCCTTTTTTAATTTACAGTACAATATTAGTATAATATAATATAATACAATGATAACAAAAAATAGAATTATTATTATCCCCTTAATTGTTCAACCCTAAAAGTCTTCAAAGTATAAATTTTTTGTTGTTCTTTATATATGTATGTATGTATATATATATATATATATATATATATATATATATATATATATATATATATATACAGATACATACTAGAAACTAAAATGATTTTTATTGTAATTATTAAGTTATTAAAGTAATCTGGTGAAATAGTAAATAGTAGTTAAAGTTGATTCTATCGCCCCCTTGAGGACTGAAGCTTGTTCCAGTCACAGTAACACAAAAACTTGGAAGAATAGACAGCATTCACTTCTGTATTCAGTCACTCTTTAATATTCTAAATGCCTAAATGTCATTGCACTGATAATAAAATATGAAAGCAGGTGGCATTTGCCAATAAATAAGTAAATAAACAGCTTCACTTGGCAATTTATGCAGTTACTTTTAATCAACTGGTGTCAAACAACCACATTTAACCACATTTTATTGTCCCTTTATATAAATAAATGTACATCACAATGCAGCAAGACTAAAAATACCATGTCCGCTGTGTGAGTAAGTGTTTGATTGTGTTGTATTTGCATGTTGAAACAGTGTGCCGTGCTGTTACAGGCGACTGATCGTCAGATAAGGCGATAGTTGCGTAAATTCAGGAATGTTTAACACACACTTGATTTTCTGGCCACACTTTCTGCATGGCCTGATATCACACCATCATATTACCCATAACCCTCAGCTGAACTGGAAACTACTCTCATTCCCTCTTCATAGATTTTGATCAAAGATCAGTATTGTTGGATTTTGATTCGGCCTTAATCCGGCATGTTGAAATCAGTATTTGCTGTGTCTGAGTCAGATTCAGTCATTAAGTCGATCATTTTGACAGTTTTTGTGAATTATGAGCCTGCATAAATGAAGAAAACCCAACATTTGACTCATTCTCATAATGAGACACTGTTTGAGTCACATCCTCAGATGTGAAATATGAAAACCCAAGAACAGCCATCAGCGTCTGTCTCATTGCCTAAATAAACAGGTCAATGATATTTCTCAGAATTGCTCTTTCATAGTTTACGAGTTTTTTTTTTTCGTTTCTCCTAGTATTTATATAAACCAAAATAAACACAAATAAAACAGTTGTCGACATTTGAATATAGAGCCAAAAGCTCAGATCATTCTTTGGGAAGTATTTGCTATCTTGACAAATCTGAGCACAGTTTGAGACATTGTTGAGATCTTACTCTCTTCTCAGAGGAGACTCTACACTCTTAAAAATAAAGGTGCTTTTTCACAGCAATGAACCATTTTTGGTTCCACAAAGAACCATTCAGTCAAAGGTTCTTTAAATAACCATCTCTTTCTTACCTTTTTATAATCTGAAGAACTTTCTTTCGCCGCAAAGAACCTTTTGTAAACTGAAAGGTTCTTCAGATGTTAAAGGTTCTTTATGGAAACATTTAGACAAAAAAGGTTATTTTATTTTTAACACAATCACATTCTTCACAATATGAGAGACTACAGCTCTTTTAGGCTGAGAGTGGTAATGCTTACAGTATCACAGGTCTCATGTTCACACATTTCCCCCTCACGTTCCCTCATAAGTGTGCACCTGACACGTTCAGATCTGTGCCTGCTGTTCACAAACCAGCTTCACATCACTCGGTAGACCAGACTGCATGCTTTGTGTTTGTGTAACTGGCATGATGTTGTTGACATGTTCTTTCTGTCATCTTGTGTAGCTGTGAAGATCAAGAAACCCATCAAGACTAAGTTCCGTATGCCGGTGTTTAATTGGGTGGCGCTGAAACCCAATCAGATCAACGGCACCGTGTTCAACGAGATCGATGACGAAAGAATACTGGAGGTGAAACACACACTTTTGAAACCTAGCAAAAACATTTGTTTTACAGTACTTTATATATGTAATTGTTGGCTTATACTTTAGTTCCATGTCGATTTGCTTTAGGGATTCCAGACTGGCTGTTATCATTTTACAGTGTCAGATGTAAAGATCAGTGAATTTAATAGTGATTAGTGACTGTGGTTTGTCTTTTCAGGATCTGAATGTGGATGAGTTTGAAGAGATGTTTAAGACGAAAGCACAGGGTCCTGCCATAGACATCACCTCCAGCAAACAGAAGACCTCTCAGAAAGTACCAAATAAAATCTCACTGCTTGACTCCAACAGAGCTAAAAACCTGGCCATCACACTCAGAAAAGTGGGCAAGACATCAGAGGAGATCTGCAGAGCCATTCAAATGTAATTGAATGGATGCATGCATATATAGTAGAAATTATCACCAACATATTTTGATTAGTGCTCTTCATTTGTAAATTTCTTTTTATGATTAACCAAACAGGACTGAAAACTGCAGCTATGTTAATATAGACAAGTAATGCTTTGATGTGTGTGTGTGTGTGTGTGTGTGTGTGTGTGTGTAAGCTTTGACCTGCGGACGTTGCCGGTGGATTTCGTGGAGTGTTTGATGAGGTTCATTCCAACGGAAGGGGAGCTGAAAGTTCTTCGGCAGTATGAGAAGGAACGCAAACCTCTGGAGAACCTGACAGATGAGGATCGTTTCATGATCCAGTTCAGCAAGATCGAGCGTCTTATGCAGAAGATGACCATCATGGCATTTGTGGGAAATTTCACAGAGAGTGTTCAGATGCTCACACCGGTAAATAACTCAAATCCAGAGCTCCTCTAGCACACTGACACCAGGTTTGGTCAAGAATTAAGCGGGATTTTCCTGTATTCACTCAAAATTTCCAAAGCAAATTTAGATAACTAATCTGGACATGCCCATGGATCTCCTCATATTTCTCCAATACCCATTTATTTTCCTTTTTTTTTTTAAATTCTTTCATAACTCCTTTTTACATAGAGTGCAAAACCATGTTTTCTTACAACTCAAAATTAGTTTTTCATTTTATTTTTATTAAGTACCGTAATCTTAAGAAAATTCTCATGGTTCACCTCAAATAGTAGGTTACACTTTATTTTAAAGTGTCCTTGTTACAGTGTAATTATATATTTAAGTACTGAGTACTATTAATTAACTGCATGTACTTACTATATAGTTAGGGTTAGGATTAGGGTTTGGCTTCGGGTTGCTTTCATGTAATTATGTAAAATTAATTGTTATTTATAATAGTAAGTACATGTAACATGTAACATGTAACAAGGACGCTTTAAAGTAAAGTGTTACCAAATAGTAATAGTAGTTAATAGTTCATTTTACCAAAATTTGCAGACTAAATATTCTTGAAAATACTTCCATTGCAAATTATTCTAATGGTTTTATTGTTCTAGCATTAAACAGTAAATAAACAAATAAATAAAAACATATTTTATGCACTGGCTTTAGCTTTAGCCTAAATTAAGCTCAAGATGTAGCTAGTTTGGGACCAAAAAAAATGGTTTGTAGTCCTTGATTAACTTAAATTTCTCATAAAATAGAGATAAATACTTAAGTACTATTACTGTTTAATTTTTCTTATAATGACTGGTGACAGGGATAAACGGGTGAGCTTGACAAGTGAAGTCAATGTGGGGAAAAAAACAAATACATTTGTTACAGTACATATTAATGTTTGTTAATGTTAGTTAATAAAAATACAACTGTTCATTCTTAGTTCATGTTACCTCATGTCTATGAAATAATATTAACAGATTTTAATTATCTATTAGTAATACTTTATTAGTGTTGGAATTAACATAAACCAAGATTAATATATGCTTTTTGTTATCTAATGTGGAAAGTGTTACCCAATTTTTTTAACCTAGCATTAAAATAAGCTATTTTGTAATGAAATAAAATATAATGTTTAGCAGGACCTTTGTACATTTTCTATTATTGTCTTTTATTTTTCTCTCAACAGCAACTTCATGCTGTTATTGCTGCATCTGTCTCCATTAAGTCCTCACAAAAACTCAAGAAGATTCTGGAAGTAAGTGTTTCACTTCTGCTCTGATTCATTTTTCTCCAGACTGTGCGTGTCTTTATTAAGCATGCGTTTCTCTCTCAGATCATCTTGGCTCTGGGAAACTACATGAACAGCAGTAAAAGAGGAGCGGTGTATGGGTTCAAACTGCAGAGCTTAGACCTGGTACAATTTACAATTTACATTTCACTTAAGTATTGGCTGATAAAGTTATATTTCTTGTAAATTATGAATGCACAAAAAACACCCTCATTTATTACAATCCTAATGGTTATTTATAGCATGCAGGGTGTGATATGACATTCAGAATTAGTTTTTTCTTAATTTGTTATTTAATAATTCATCCAGATAATGGTTCAGATGTTCTGAGGGTTTGCATGTTTTCCTTTTCCAGTTATTAGACACTAAATCAACAGACCGCAAGATCACTCTTCTGCACTATATCGCAAATGTAGTGAGGGACAAATACCAGCAGGTGTCGCTCTTCTATAATGAGCTGAACTATGTGGAGAAAGCTGCAGCAGGTATGAAGCATGTCATACGTAAATATGATTATATTTGCAATAAACACATCAAGGTTTGATAGAACATGTTTCTGTAAAAGATCTCAACTAAATGAATTCTCTCTGTTTATTTAGTCTCTCTGGAGAATGTCTTATTAGACGTGAAGGAGCTTCAGCGAGGGATGGATCTGACCAGGAGAGAGTACAGCATGCACGGCCACAACACACTGCTCAAAGATTTCATACAGCAAAATGAGAATAAACTCAAAAAAATTCAGGATGATGCCAAGATCGCTCAGGTGCCGCAAACACAAGCGCACACATCACCCAAAACAGCCCAATAAATCCGTTTCACTATTAGTTTTCCTTTATATTTTAAAATTAAACCATTTGTTGTATTAAAAAAACATCTTATAACATTCAGAACTCAACACTTTCTCCCCAGTTCAAATAGAGCATGCACTATGTTAAAAATGAGCTCCCAAATGACTCATCTGAGCTTCTGTTTGCCATATTTAATGAGCTCTATGTCTGTATGTTGATCAGCGTTTCGCCTAAATTATATGTGTTCATCATATTAAGCAATTATGTCTCTTCAGAATACTTGGATTAAACAGCTTGATTCATATGACAGGAGAAGTGATGAAATAAAAACTTCATATGACACTTTTTGACTGAAAATGTATCTTTTTAAGATTTAATAATTGTATTTCATGTGATTCTGAATGTTGTTTATCGGTATGTCTTTTAATATCTCACTATCTCAGGATGCCTTTGATGAAGTGGTGAAATTCTTTGGAGAAAATTCCAAAACAACACCCCCATCTGTGTTTTTCCCAGTGTTTGTGCGCTTTGTGAAAGCATACAGGGTAAAGCGACCAATCACCTGCCTCACTTCATCCAAACACACAATTACATTATCTGCTTCACTTCTTTCAGCCATATGAGCCGTAACTGCATGGATCACTCATGTTACGTAACTTCCAAATGCCTCACTGATGGGTATTTTCTCTCTGTCAGCAAGCAGAGGAGGATAATGAACAGAAGAAAAGACAGGAGCAGATGATGATGGAGAAGCTGATTGAGCAAGAAGCTATGATGGAGCAAGAGGATCAGAAGGTACAAAAAAGTGCACTGCAAAAGATGCTTTTCTTAGATTTTGTGTCTTGTTTCCAGGCAAAACATCTAAAAATTCTTAAATCAAGAAGGATTTTTTAGACAAGTAAAAAATATTTTACTTGTTTTCAGAAAAAATCAAGTCAAACTTAAGTGAGCAAGCAAAATAATCAGCCAATGGGATAAACAAAAAAAATCATATTTCAAACAGAAAACACGATTATTTTTCTTGCCCCATTGGCAGATTATTTTGCTTGTTTCAAGCAAAGACGCACTTAATTTTGACTTTTTTTTCCGAAAACAAGAAAATAATTTTTACTTGTCTAGAAAAAACCCTGTTTGTGCATGTATCTATCTACAGTGCCTTGCAAAAGTATTCACACCCCTTAATATTTTTTTTTATTGCAGCCTTATGTAAAACTGCTTTAAATTTTTTCCACACCAAGCATTTCTTACTTATATTTTTTGTCTTGTTTCCAGGCAAAATATCTAAAAATTCTTAAATCAAGAAGGATTTTCTAGATAAGTACAAATTATTTTCTTGTTTTCATAAAAAAAAAGTCAAAATTAAGTGAGTTTTTGTTTAGAACAAGCAAAATAATCTGCCAATGGGGTGAGCAAAAATCTTATTTCAAACTGAATTTTTCTTAGCCCATTGGCAGATTATTTAGTTTGTTTCAAGCAAAAACACACTTAATTTTGACTTTTTTTTTCTGAAAACAAGAAAGTAATTTTTACTTGTCTAGAAAATCCTTCTTGGTTTAACAATTTTTAGATATTTTGGCTTTTAAGGCGTTTATTTTCTTATCTACAGTGCCTTGCAAAAGTATTCACACCCCTTCATTTTTTTTGATTGCAGTCTTATGTTAAACTGCTTTAAATTACCTTTTTCCACACCAAGCTACACTTCACACTGCAAAAAATGCTTTTCTTACTTGGATTTTTTGCTTTTGCTTGTTTCCAGGCAAAACATCTAAGAATGTTTTTTGATATTTTGGCTGGAAACAAGACAAAAAATATAAGTGAGAAAAGCATTTTTTGCAGTGCATACACCGTAATGACAAAGCACAAAACAGATTTGTGACAACTTTGCAAATATATTAAAAATAAAACACTGACAAAAAAGTACATTGCATAAGCATTCATACCCTTAACTCAGTACTTAGTTGAAGCACCTTTACAGCTTTAAGTTTAGTACATCTCCATTTGGCAATTATCTGCCATTTTTCGCCTCACCTCTTTACCTCTCTGGCAGATATTTTCAGGTTTCTCCTGAAATGTTTAATTGTGTTCAAGCCCAGGCTGTGGCTGGGCCACTCAAGAACATACTCATTCACATACATTTTTTTACAGGTTAAGTCCACTCGAAGTGTAGTAACATGTACAAGCAATATGAAAGCTCCTGAGCTCATTTTCAAGTATCCCAGAAAAGGGTCTGAACACTTATGCAATGGAATAATTTCAGTTTTTTTATTTCTAATACAGTTGCAAAGTTGTTACAAACTTGTTTTGTGCTTTGTCTTTATTGTATATGGACTATAGATTGATGTGGAAAAAGAAGTAATTCAAAACATTTTAATACCCTGCTGAAAAAACCCCCAGCTAAAACCAGCCTAGGCTGGTTGGCTGGTTTTAGCTGGTCATAGCTGGTCAGCAGGCTGGTTTTAGAGAGGCTGAAAGACTAGCTAAAACCAGCGACTTCCATCTTAAACCAGCTAAGACCAGCCAACCAGCCTAGGCTGGTTTTAGCTGTTTTTTTTTAGCAGAGTATAAGTCTGCAACATAACAAAATAAACATAAAAAAAATGGAGTATGAATACTTTTGCAAGGCACTGTATCTATCTGGTTAGATGAGCATTTGTAGATGTTTGTAGATTAAAGAAACCCAGCATTAATTGTGGCTCTGTCACATATTATTATGTATGTGTGCGTGTTCAGTCTCCCTCTCATAAGAATAAGCGGCAACAGCAAGAGTTGATTGCGGAGTTGAGGAAGAAGCAGGTGAAGGACAGCAGACATGTATATGAGGGTAAAGACGGAGCCATTGAGGACATCATTACAGGTAAAACACACACACACTGTGTTCAGCTGTTGGGGTCTGCATGCAAAAGGCTGTAAAACATAAAAACATTTGTAACATGTTAGTTTGAGCCACTAACCAGCTCTTCGTGACTGGTGGAAAGCTTTACTGCTCAATAACAATTTACTGACCAGTGTCATTAGAGGCTGAATGTGCGTGCGCTGTTACTGCTTACAGCTGTGAGCTGGAGTACAGTTACTAAACAGTGTGTGGCTAGTGTTTAGTGTTAGTCCTGAAGGGGTCATATCATACATTTCTTTCTTTTTTTAAGATTTTCATCTCAGTCAAATTTAGTAGTGTTAGAGATGTGTGATAATACAGTTTACATTTGGTAACTATTCAAGCCATCAAGCAGTTGAGATATTCTATAAAGTGCATAGTAAATTAAATAACTGTACTGTACATATGCAATATAGTACATACTTATATGTCTGGCAGTTGTTTGACAGCTCCAGAGCAACTGGAGCAACTTATATATATATATACAGTATATAAGGTCTGTTTTTTAAATGAAAATTACATTTGAATTCAATGATATGACCCTGTAATAGAATTTTTCATTTAAATTCTAACCATGACAAAACATAATCTCTGTAATGAGCGATTTCTGTAATTTCCCTGCTGAAAAAAACAGCATATGCTGGTTACATATGTTTTGGTGCTGGGATGCTGGTTTTAGCTGGTTTATGCTGGTTCTTTGCTGGTTTTTGCTGGTCCTTTGCTGGTTTATGCTGGTCATGTTGCTGGTCAAGGACCAGCATAAACCAGCAAAGGACCAGCAAAAACCAGCATCACAGCACCAAAACATACCTAACCAGCATATGCTGATTTTTGTCAGCAGGGTTTTGTAGTATAAAAGTATTTTTTGTACTTTTGTGTAATTCTCTTGACTTTTTAGGCATGTATGTAATCCATATCGAAATAGTTCTAGCTTAATATGATAGCTATTATAGTACCGTGTGATTATTAGTGTCTGCTATTGTGTGTAGAAAGTGCTAACATTGTGCTTGTTGCTCTGGCAGTTAAACCCTGTGTTGTTTGTATGTGTGTGTGTTTCGTCTGGACGCAGTGCTGAAGACTGCCCCCTTTACCGCGCGCACGGCCAAACGCAGCTCGCGTTACTTCAACGAGGAGCTCCACTTCTAAAAGCTTAGACTCTCTCTCTTTTAAAGGTCGCTGGATAAAGCTGCTCTCTTTCATTCTCTCTCTGTGTATGTGTGTGTGTGTGTGTGTGTGTGTGTATGTGTGTGTGTGTGTGTGTGTGTGTGTGTGTGTGTGTGTGCTGTGCACCCCTTCACACTTCACATTCCTGGTTTTATTTCCCTGTGGGGCGACCCCTCTGAATGTGGGCCGGCGTATGGATGCGATGTCATGGGCGTGTTCATTTTTCCTTTCTTTTCCAACTGAACTCCTGCATGAAAGGAGGTTTGGGAAGGGATATCACCCGCATATCACCACCACAGTTTTCCTTTGCATGGAGTGTGTCATAAATTCATAGTCATCATTGTAACATAAATTTAATAAGAGGAAATATGATGTCACAAAAACCCAAACACGTCTGTACATTTCAGCAGTGTTTGTTTAAACCTATGTGTCATTACTATTGGTTGACTCAGAGCGCCCTCTGCAGTTTTAAAATGAGTTTAAGTTTATTCTGGTTTTGAAAAAACCAGAATGTGTTGAAAAGTTAATTTGTCATTTGTCAACACCACAAACTCATTCACAAATTGTAGAATGATTTGTTACTCAAAAAGTGCTTCACATATTACAAACAGGCAGAAACTGTCATGTTGTACTGGCGTGTTGGGCATGGTTTGTGACATTATAGTTTTTTCATGTGTTCATTTGTCCATGTCATTGTGAGTATACATAATGTTTAATGTCATTGAATTTTGGAACCATTCGCATAATGCTGGTTTTCTGCATTTTCTCACTCTTCCTCCACCTTATCCTGCTCTGATGGGAAATTTCTAATATCACATGACTTCATGTGTTCCACATGTGTTTAACTTGTTGCATGTTGGGATGGTTTTCTCTTATAAGCATATTCTTTTCATTTGCTTCACTGACTGTATGCATTTGTGGGGGGGTGAATGACATTTGTCATTCAAATTTACTTCTGTAGCTAAATTTACACTCCAAAAAATGCTTTTATTACTTAGATTTTTTGTCTTGTTTCCAGCCAAAATATCTAAAAATTCTTAAATCAAGAAGGATTTTCTAGACAAGTAAATTTATTGTCTTTATTGTCTAAACGTATAGTTAAAATTAAGTGAGTTTTTGCTTGAAACAAGCAAAATTATCTGCCAATGGGTTAAGCAAAAAATCCTAATTCAAACAGAAAACAAGATTCTCCCCAGTGGCAGATTATTTTGCTTGTTTCAAGAAAAAATGCACTTAATTTTGACTGATTTTTTTCTGTAAACAAGAAAATAATTAACTTGTCTAGAAAATCCTTCTTGGTTTAAGAATTTTTTGATATTTTGGCTGGAAACAAAACTAAAAATCTAGCAAGAAAAGCGTTTTTTGCAGTGTAGAGTTAAATCTCACCAAATCTCACAGAAATGTCCAGGCCATATTTCATCTCAAAACATAAGAATAGTAATTTTTCAATGAAGCATTGTATTTTTATGACAGTTTAGCACATTTCTTTCCTTTTCATTACTGTATAATGGGAAAAAAAATAATAATATTAATAATAATTATGTTTGTATGACACCTTTTAAACATCAAAAAATTACATTAAATACAAAAATTGAAATGTGCATTGTGCTTGGTATGGAAAAGTTAAAATTCAAGAAAAAATCAGAATGCTACTAATTACAGGCTTTCCCCTCTTCAAGTAAAATACATTGTATTACTACTGTTATGAAATCTGACTTGGAGGACATGTTTTGGTGAGATTCATTTACGTATGATTTATTTTAGTTTTCAGCATGAACCATGACTGCTTGAGCTTAACTTACTTCATCCTGGCCTATAACAATGCACTTCTGGGAGGCTTGACACATTGTCATTGGTTTAACTGTTTAAACATGAAGTGACCATACAGACGTCACTTTGTTGTATCTGGACGCTGGAGCCATTGTGCAGAGCAGCTTGAGTCATAGAGTTTATTACTGCAGTGTCAGCAGAGCTTCAGTAACACCCTCCAGCGCCTGCCTGTGGCCTTTGACCTTTCCTCTTTGAGCCTTGGGCAGCTTGGCTCCCTGTGCCGCGACTTGCGTCCGGTCTGCTCCAATCTAACCTCCATTTTTGTTTCCTCTCCACTCAGCCTTAAAGAAGAATAATATTACTAAATTTCCCAATGTGCACTGGAGGGTAAGGAACTCTTCCAGTAGTACCCCAGTGGATGCCACTCAGACCTGGCAAGCATCTCTCTCTTTATTATTATTTGTCTTTCATTCTTCTCCATCCATCGTAGATCAGTTGCTTTTGACACTGAATACAAAAACCATCTTTTTGTGTTCTCTTGCTATATGTCGTTCTACTTAACACACATCAGGCCTATTGAGTTCTGACCCTCGAGGGCCGAGTCTCCAGCTACTCATGTGCATCACCCTGTTGAACTGATTTCATTTGGAAATGAGTTTGATTGGGTGATGCTGTGACCTGAGACACAGAGACTCTGCCTGCATAGTCTCACGTTGAACTGACCCACAACTAGAGATAGTTGAGTCGTCATTAGTGTCATTAAAACCTTGAGTTAAGCTTATGTAGTAGGTACACTGACCCCAGAACAAATTAACACTAAAAATGTCAATGTCATTGCATTAACTGTAAATGTTTATTGAAAGAAATATAAAATATTTCACAAAAATATGTTTCTTGGGTTTGAAATAATAAAGATACTGCTACATGATCTAGACAGGTGGAGCTAGGGGAGGTGGAGGGTTTCTCATACCACTCTGCAGGACCAGTTTACAGCACTGAACCTATTATTACTATTTAGATGTTAAGCAAGCGATTGTATTGGAAGAACCAGCAAAAACAAATCGGTTTGTACCATGTAGTAAATGTACCATGTGGACTGTGCCATCTAGAGTTTTCTGACTGAACTAGATGTACTGTAAATAAAGACACTGAAGCATGCTTTGACAAAACAAAGACATTTGGACAGTTGATCATTGCTACGCAAACTTAATTTGTTGATCAACATGTTCTGAAAGGCAAACGGCCATTAAAAGTATCCAAAAAGATTATATATAAGATAATATTCAAAACCTAGGGCTGCCCTTGACTAGAGTCAATGATTAGTCACACATTTATTAATAAACCATTTAAATTATAATAATGAGCCTTTAATTGCCTATATAGCCTAATAAGGGTACACAAAAAAAGCTTGCCACAGCGCACTGGCAGATATAATTAATGTAATCTTCACAGTAGTGTATGCATGTTTCATACAAATTACATAATCTGAGAATATTGGTTTACTCTTTAAATTAGTTCATTTGTAAGAAGACATTTCACTCTCTCTAGAAATATATGTCATGCCTGTAAGGCAAGTATACACAGAGTTTCAAAGTTTCACGCTTAAGTTCACAGAGACGGAGACGGCAGAAAGCACATCCTGTTTGCTTCAATTATTTTACAAAAGGCCAACATTTCGTTGTTAATCTGAGTGCACACAAATAAGCATAGAGTCTTTACAGATTTGAAAGATGTATACATTTTTTTTTGTATGATAAAATGACAAAATTAGTATTTTAATAGCAAGTGACCACATCGGCACCTCAATATGTCATGCAGTGAGAGTGTTACTGTTCAGCTGCAACAACTTAAATAGCGCACATTTTTCTAGGTTGACATTAGATTGAAAAAGCCACTTAAAAAGCCAAATTTGAGGTCGATGAATGATAGGTAAGCGTTTGGATGTCCTGCCCGATGTACTATATTACCACATAAACCAGCTGTTGACGATCTGTCCGTCACAGACTGCATGACTTCGCCACTTCCTGTGGATTGTTTTTTCCGTGACTAACAAAACCACATTTATACTCACATGTTCCAGACAAACTAAAATACATTCTGCAAGTATCATAAATACACCAGTAGGTGGTGACAAGACTTTATAAGTGAGTCATTAAATTATTTATTCAAACAATTTGTTCAAGAAAAAAAAAAACAGATTCATTCAAACACACTGTTGTGTCTACATGATCCTGCTACAGTTTTAAACTATTTTTGACAAAATACCTGTCAGTATTGTATCTAAAATTTAAGTTACTCAAAATTAATTTCTTGTTCATTGAAGTGCTGCGTTTTCAGCAGGCATCATTAGTACAGTCATGATTAACTGCAGCCAAATCTTAGCCTCTTGTTTGTGTAGCATAGCTCCATTATTAATATTGATAAAATATTAAATATTGATGTTACAAGGAATGCTTTACAAGGTTTATCAATTTTACTTGTACTTTTTTTATTAAGTAGTAATTTTACTTTGCAGTTAATTGATTCTGTGGTTACTCTTCTAAGATAACTTGAGAATTGACTTTTTTTTTTTTTTCCAAAATGACTTAGATTGCATTTAAGATATTCATTTTATCCATTCCTGCCTTCCCTGGGAGTCAAACGACCTTGGCGATGGTAGAGCCACACTTTACTGTTTAAACTACAGGAATACTGCACATCTATTACATCCTTAATGACACAAGTTTATTAAAAGTCATTGTGATAGAACAAAACCGATGAACTTCCTGCAGTTCCTGCAGTGTTTGAACACAAGATAACCCTTGTGTTGATATTTTGTCATATAATGCAGTGACATTCAGACATTGTACATGTGATTTAAGACTAAATACATTTTTGGGCCAATGTGAGTGTTTTCCCAACAAGGTTGTTGAAAACAAGTTTCTAAAAAGAGGCAAACTCCATAGTTACCATTCCCATTAAATTCAGAAGCGGAAATAAAGTGTAGTACTTAATCCAAACTCAAGCTGCTTTGCCCAGTTGACCACCAGCATGTCCAGAGGATCTAAACGCAAAAACTGACATCATTTTATTCTGTTCCTCCTGCATCAGATTTGAGAAACCAGCCTTACAGGCGTGCTGATGCGGTCAGGAGGAGCGTTCGAAGACGTTTTGATGATCAGAATTTGCGGCCAATCAACAATGCAGAGATGGTCATGTGACGAGGGCAGAGTGGACGTGATTGGATGGGCTGGAGGAGTGGAGGAGGAGCAAACTGCTCCTAAACAAGATAATGAAGGACTGATGAGGATGACAGCAGGTC
Source organism: Garra rufa (assembly GCF_049309525.1). Classification (NCBI taxonomy): domain Eukaryota; kingdom Metazoa; phylum Chordata; class Actinopteri; order Cypriniformes; family Cyprinidae; genus Garra; species Garra rufa. The sequence goes on from NC_133368.1 coordinate 18,125,530, forward strand.
TGAAAGCCAAGTGCCTACATTTAACATCTGTCCCATCAGGTGTTGAATCAAACATGTGTTTTAGTCGATGTCTTCTGTCTGTGAATTTTTATATGACAAACAGTGTCTTGATCTGTCTTTTATCTTATGGCGCTTAAATTGTATGGAGAGATCAGTGTTTTTTCTTGAGAAAATGTCAGAATGTAAAACTCTTCCAACACTTTATGTATCATGAACCTGTACATTCCAGTGCTTTCGCCACAGATCAAAATCGACCAGTCGTCGAGTTCTCCAAATCTACTGGTCAGTCTTAAAGAAGCCCTGTATTCATGTGTTAACAAACAGACAGACAGAGCCCAACAGAATGAAATACAGGTTGAGAAGCATTGTGAAAACTTTTTTTGAAGTTGTATAATGCAGTGTAGATGGCTTGAGATGCTGCAGGGTGACACAGTGGCCAAAGATGATAATAATAAGAACATTCTTCACTTAAGGTGATTTGATGTCTGTTAGTAACAATATTTAAATGTGTTGTTCTCAATACCCACACTTGAGAGCATGTGTACACAACAGGAAGTACATGCACAAGACTGTCCAAGGTCTGAAAAATGCCAAAGCTCAGTGTCCTTAATGCACACTAAATCCACAGCTTCAAAATGGTATTTGAAGTTAATGTATCTTTAAATACATATTACATATAATTTCATATTAAAACATTAAGTGTCACACATTTTATTGCAGATTTTGTAATTTATTATCACCACAATTAAATTGTTACATAGGAACTGCTGAATAGACGTTTACACGTTTATTCTAAATTGCAAAGTACTGAAAATCAAAATGTGTAAATACAGCTCTGTAAAAACATATTTTTTATAAAATTCTGTTGTAAGTTTGTCTCAATAGCTGCGTTTCCATTACAGATTTGAGCAAAACTTTGGCTCTATTTTATAAATGTCGATTAAAAAGTATCGCGTAATGACGGCGTTTTCATTAACCGATGTTATGCGACTGAAACGTTCGAATTGCCTGAAAAACCACCTAATGTGTATTTGGGAGTTTTTGCATGATTGACACGTTTCCATTAAGCGTATTTTCAATTTGCAATTTCAAATTTGCGCAATTTAAAGGGTAATGGAAACACAGCAACTGTCTAATCAAACATTCCACACTAGGTGCGTTTCCACAACGGTTTAGCGATATTTTATAAATGTCAATAAAAAACTATTGCGAAATGACTGTTTCCATTAACCGATGTTATGCGACTGAAAATTATTTTTTTCCTTTCGCGATAAGTCATGACAACGGCTTTTTGTGGAATTTTGGCTATATTTAATCAAATGTGACCTGTAAATGCGCAAAAAAAAAAAAAAAAAAACGTTTCCATTGCTATTTTGCAAAATATTCCTTTTTCGAATTGCCTGAAAAACCACCTCATGCGAGCGTAAAAACTTGTTGTATTTACAATTTGCAAATGTATTGTAATCAAACATTCCACACTAGGTGCGTTTCCACAACGGTTTAGCGATATTTTATAAATGTCAATAAAAAAACTATTGCGAAATGACGACGTTTCCATTAACCAATGTTATGCGACTCATGCGAGTCATGACGACCAATGTTGGTACGTTTTAATCGAAAAAGAAGTAGTCGTTTATCTTTAGCAAACCACCTCGCATAAGCGTAAAAACATTTTTGTGATACATGGGAGTTTTTGCGATGTTTCCATTGGTTGTATTTTCACTTCGCAATTTCAATTTGCACAATTTGATGGGTAATGGAAGCACAGCTACTGATTACCTAAAGGGACACACTTGGGAATTGCATTGTCACTTGAGCTTGAACACTTGGGCCCAATACAGGAAATGCATCATGTAAGTGGTCACATACAAAGACTGCAAGTGTGGGTATTGGGACAGGCTCCTAAAAAAAACTAACAGACTAGTCAATCAGCTGTTGGACTACTTGGCCTCCTGGTCCAACCCTAATCAGAAAGTGTCTATCGCAGTCGTGGTGGGGTTACTGCAGGGGGCTGTGAGCGGATGTTATATTATTGGTCCACAGAATTAGATGAAGGAGTTTAGTTAAGTAGGAGAAGGTGCAAAGAAAGGTGTTTTAGAAAGAATTGATATTAAGTACATGGGACAACGGCTAATGTGAATTGTGAGAGGCAGAACTCCAGTACCTCACATTTCTGAAAGACTGTTGACAAGTCTTAATTAAAATGCTGCACAAGCAAGACTGCATGTAGGTTTTGGTCTTCAAAACTGGGGGTTGGTTATGATTACCTAAACCTAAAAGGAAGTCCAAATTATGGACTTAAATGAGTCAAGCAATAGGTCATTGACTAATAATGTTCCATGTTCAATACAGGAGAAGCTCTGTGCTCAGCAAAAATCTTGTTTACATTAAGGCACTTCAAATGAAAGTTTATGGGGCAAAGCATTTTAAACTAAATCCTCAAGAATTAATGTTTACTTGACTCGTGTGATAGAATCAGTTACTTCTTGTCTGTTTTAAAACCAGTATCATGTAATTGAATGACTTTACCACAAGGTTCCAGTTACATTAAATTTGAGCTTGGTAGTACATGCATGCGTTTAAACCTTAGTACACTTGCTCTATAGATTTCCATTGGAAGTGCACTGAGGTAAATGGAATATTGACTGAATATAATTGACAGATGCCCTCTGTTCACATACTGTTTTGAAAACAGAATATTCCTAATGAGTTTTAAGCACTTGCCACAAATTACTGCATTCGTGACGTACGGCTGCTGAGCATTTCGGCAAACCTCTTCCCCTGTGGCACTTGTTCTTCACTACACAACATCAGGTTCCTTATAGAACTCAGTTGCTGTAACTGGGCTTGTTTCATGCTTTCTAGGTCAGATACTGGGAAAAAAAGGACTGTTCTATAAACTGAATTTTGTGTGGTTCTATAATGACCTGCACAAATTCACATTTCTTGTGAAGTGTAATTCTATTTAAAAGCAAAAAAATATAAAATCACACAAAAAAGCATTTGTTAAATGTACAGATATTTTGCTATGAAATCGTTGCATCTTTTTAACTTTTTAATCTTCCTAATATTGTACATAATGTTTAAAAAAACAATATTGTTTAAAAATCATTCTGTACTACAACATTTGAATATTTTAACTTATAGTTTTCTCTTTTTCCTGCATTTTGTATATTTAATAAAACTGAAAACCTGAACCAGGTCTTTTAGACATGCAGCAACATCACACTAGAATGTCCCGTCTACACTAAAACATGTCAGAAATAAGATGCAAGTCGTAGCATTAGAGCCATTACAAACATCTGTCTCACGTCTGTACATTCCACTTATAATATCTGGATTAAACTGGCATTTTATTTTGTCAATGTATCTTAGGCATTCTATGCTTACAGTTCTGCAAAAAATGATCTCTTCTCAGATTTAAAGTTAGATGATTTCTCAATGTCCAATTAAACTATTTACACAATGCTGCTCTTCTGTGTTGTTCTTGAGTAATTATGAGTAGAATGTCGCCCTTGAAAAAGCCTGGAGCTGAAATTCAAGGCCAAGATCCAGGCTGCAGATACGGCAGATTAAGTCAATGTATCTTCATACAGTTGAGGTCAAAAGTTTACACCCCCCTTTCAGAATCTGCAAAATGTTCATTCTTTTACCAAAATAAAAGGGATCATACAAAATGCATGTTTTTGTTTAGTACTGACCTGAATTAGATATTTCACATAAAAGATGTTTACATATACTCCACAAGAGAAAATAATAGTTGAATTGATAAAAATGACCCCATTCAAAAGTTTACATCCCCTTGATTCTTAATACTGTTGTTACCTGATTTATCCACATTTTTTAAGTTAAACTGCCTGTTCCCACAAATTATTTGGTTTTCCAGCATTTTTGTGTATTTGAACCCTTTTCAACAATGACTAAACAAAAAAAAAAAAAAAAAAAAAAACGGTAACAACACAGTATTAAGAATCAAGGGCTCATATTTTGGTAAAATAGTTAACTTAATTTTGCAGATTCTGAAAGGAGGATGTAAACTTTTGACCTCAACTGTATATAAATATATTAGACTTGGGGCCTTTTGCATAAAGCCAATGTCTGTGACTTCCTGAGTAAGTTTATGTCTAACTAAAGAGGGTTTTTTGTGTGTGTGTGGATTTTTAGTTTTTATCAGCATGGTAACTTTCATTAGCCGGTATCTCACAAAAGTAAGTACACCTAACATTTCAGCAACAATTTTAGTATATCTTCTCAAGGGACAATACTATAGAAATTAAACTTGGATATATTTTAGAGTAGTCAGTGTGCAGCTTGTATAACTCTATAGATTTACTGTCCTTTGAAAATAACTCAACATACAGCCATTATTGTCAAAATAGCTGGCAACAAAAGTGAGTACACCCTAAGTGATAACAGCAGTATGTTGTTTAATCATGCAAAGCCACATGTCCTGTTCATCACGTTTATGTTTTGTCTGCTTGACAGGACCATACAAAGTTGTGTATCTTGTATTAGCGCAGTTAAAATTTGGTGTTTTAAGTACAATTCTTTCATACTGACCACTGGATGTTCAACATGGCATCTCATGGAAAAGAACTCTCTGAGGATTTGAGAATTATAATTGTTGCTCTCCACAAAGATGGCCAAGGCTATTAGAGGTTCAGTAACACCCTGAAACCGAGTTACACTACAGTGGTCAGGATCATACAGAGGTTTTCCAAGATGGGCTTCATTCGGAACAGGCCTTGCAAGGGTTGATCAATGAAGTTGAGCACTTGTTCTGTGCATCAGGTGCAGAACCTGGCTTCAAAAAACAGATACATGTGTGCTGCCAGCATTGCGTTAAAGGTTGCAGAAGTAGAAGGTCAGCTTGTCAGTGCTCAGACCATATGCCACACACTGGCTCACAAGAAAGCCTGCAAATAGTTTGCTGAAGACAACCTGTCCAAGAGCATGAATTACTGGAACCATGTCCTGTGGTCTGATGAGGCTATAAGATAAACTTGTTTGGCTCAGATGGTGTCCAGCATGTGTGGCGATGCCCCAGTGAGGAATACCAAAAAATTGTGTCTTGCCTACAGTCAAGCATGATGGTGGTAGCATCATGGTCTGGGGCTGCATGAGTGCTGCTGGTTCTGGGGAGCTGCAGTTCATTGAGGGAAACATGGATTTCATTATGTACTGTACATTCTGAAGCAGAACATGATGCCTTCCCTCCAGAAACTAGGCCGAATGGCAGTTTTCCGACATGATGAGGAGTGGAAGAGGACCTCAGTAACAACCTGTGCAGCTCTGGTCAATTCCATGCCCAGGATGATTAAGGCAGTGCCAGATAATAACGGTGCTAACACAAAAAAAATTGACACTTTGGACAAGTTCACTTAGGGTGTACATACTTGTTGCCAGCTATTTTGACAATAATGGCTGTATGTTGAGTAATTGTCAGGGGGCAGTAAATCTATACTGCTATACAAGCTGTACTTGTACTACTCTAAAATATATCCAAGTTTCATTTCTATAGTATTGTCCCTTGAGAAGACATACTGAAATGGTTGCTGAAATGTGAGGTTGTACTTACTTTTGAGGCATACTGTATTTTTAATTTAAAAAAAGGCAAAATAGTAATTTACAACTTCAAAATTACTCAGTCATTTAACATTTATATTGCGATTGTCAAATAATACATTTAGCTACATCGCTCGGCTTTTGAATATGAACTAAAATGTGCTTTTAACACATTTTTTATTTAAAATATAATAATATATAATGTATATGTACAAAATGTACTTAAAATGTGTTTATAAAATTTTTTTTAAAATATAATAATAATATATAATGTATATGTACAAAATGCACTTAAAATGTATCTGTTCATAAAGATAATTATAATTTATATTCTTATAGATCAAATAATTCCTTTCAAATGTATTGTAATTATGTTAACATTTCCTTTATATGATTTACTTAAGTTTATGGTATCTGTAAATAGTACAACCAAGTACACACTATTACCATTATGGTTTCTTTCTGCAACATGCATCAGAAAATACTGAAGGAAATATAATCAAAAAGATCACTGTAGATGAAAATGAATAGGTCTGTATGTGCTTTTGCAAATAAAGGTAAGAACAGAACAACAAAAGAAAGCATTGTTTTTATAGTTTATTTGTCAAAATTGAAGTTGAAAACAATGCTGCAGACATTTTTTTTTTCATACTGATAACATTGTTTTCCAAAAATGGCTTTTACAGACAATCTTACAGATTGATCTGAAGTTGACTAATAGGTGTTTTATGCAGGCCTGTTCATTTTTTCCATATTATCAGCAATGTTTAAAACTATTGGCAATAACAAATATACAACTACCTAAAAAAAGGTTCTGCAGTTAAAGGCAACATAACACTTGAAACCTCTGAAAATAATCTTACAAAATCAAACATGCCGCCCAGATCAAGAAGAGTGCTGATGTTCAGGCAATACTGCCCTCTCAGAGAGACGACATGACAGTCAGTGAATTCACAGCCAAATAACCAACAATCAGATGCTCATCAATATTCTGTCAGCACATTCCAGAGGGATGCAAAACACATTACAGGAATGCAAGTGAAAGACGGACAGACTGACAGTGAGTGATTTATGGTGCGTCCAGCTGCTCCAGGAGAGTGCGCCTCCTCTTTTCCAGCTCTCCTTCACTCAGTTCGCTTCCAGACGTATCCCATCCACCCTGAGAGAGAGAGAGAGAGAGAGAGAGAGAGACAGAGGCATTCAGATCACCTCTGGGTGCAAGTAAATGAGACTCAGATGCCGTCTCTGATACGAGCGCTTACCTCTTCTTTTGTACTCTTTCTTTTAGGGGATTTCTGTTTGGATTCTCCACGAGACTTCCCTCTGGATTTGTCATTCTCTTTATCCTTCTCTTTCTCTCTTCCTTTCCGCTCTTTCTCTCCTTCAGACTCAGGGGAGGCCTGTAGAGAAAATGTGTGATATTACACATATTGCTCATTATTCTATAATAGCCTTTTAGAGGTATAAGCTTCATAAAACAATGTTTTTTATTAAATGTGAGTAAATTAATCATGTTCAGTTCCATGATTCTACACGAGTAGTTTCCGGGTATTTAATGAACACTCATATTCAACACACTGCATTTAATCCTACAGCCAAACGCTTATCAATAAATAATGGAGAAAACCCTTCTTTAACAGGTACTGAAATTTAACTGTCATTTGGGATCTTTATACTGTAAGTCAGGATTTAATTCAAATGGATTCAAATATAGTATAAAACATCCTTTGTTACTAGGAACGGAAAGGAATTCAACCACTTCTGGTTTCAACTCTACTTTAAAAACAGAAGTATAATTATTGAGTCCCAATTATATGCTTAAATACTAAACAACAGCTGCTAATAGTACTTAAAACAGTACTGTTTAAAATTCAAGTACCATTAATTACAACACCACTACACTACTGCCACATGAACAGCCTGACATACAGTGCCTTGCTGAAGTATTCATACCCCTTCATTTTTTTTTTTTCACCTTTTGATACATTAATGTGGAAAAAAGTAGTTTAACAAAGCTGCAATCAATACTTCATACACCATAATGACAAAGCACAAAAAAGATTTGTAACAACTACTAAGTACATTGCATAAGTATTCATACCCTTAACTCAGTACTTAGTTGAAGCATCTTTACAGCCTTAAGTCTTTTTAGGTAAGATGTGACTAGATTTGCACATCAGCATTTGGCAATTATCTGCAGTAGCATTTTTTCTAAACTCTTCCCAGATCCGTGTCTTTGCACAATCCTGTTTTTCAGCTCTACAGGCAGTTCTTTTGACCTCAGGGCTCAGGGTTTTTGCTCTAATATGCATTTTCAACTGTTAGATCTTTTAGTAAGATGTGTGTGCCTTTCCAAATCATACTCATTCAAACTCCACTTGAAGTGTAGTAACATCTACAAAAGATATGAATGCTCCTGAGCTAAATTCCAAGAGTCTCAGAAAAGAGTATAAATACTTTTGCAATAGAATCATTTGAGTTTATTTCTAATACATTTGCAAAGCTGTTGCAAATCTATTTTGTGCTTTGCCATTATGGTGTATGGAGTTTAGATTGATGTGAAAAAGAAACTTTACAGCAGTTTAACATAACGTTGCAATAAATCAAAAGCTAAAAATAAATATAGGGGTATGATTCGCAAGGCACTGTATGAGTCGTTTTTTAATGCCAAAAAGTACACTGAAATTCTGACAGCTTGTAAATCAATCTTTACAACAACAACAAACAGATTACATGCATAAAAAGCATATAAAGTAAGCTTTCACTTACATATCTCCCAATAATGTCTTAGTGAAATATTGAATGAGATTTTGAAATGCTCAGTTTTATGATCAAGGGCTGTAGTTTTCATTGTGGGGGTTGCAAATATAATGCAATACAATAAAATGATGATTGAGAGTTGAACAAATTAGCATCCCTGTGAAGAGCGATTGAGATTTTATATTTTGGAAATTGCTTTGTTACATGAAAGCTTGCGATGGCATAAAGGTGCTGAATCATATTAACTTGGACATTAAAATATGATTGATCTAAAAACAAGCAAGACTCATGTTTGTCTGTGTGCAGGTTATTTAGCAAGTCAGACTCATCAACTGAGTCAAGTCAATGAATGCACAAGAAAAGAAGTTCAGTAGTTCAGTACTCACTGATTTGTGTCGTCTTTTCTTTCCCTTCTTCTTGTGCTTCTTAGATTTCTTGTAACTTCTCTCTGTAAAGATCAAGATAACATGATGATCACTGAGTCTCGGCCTGCTGTTAAACGCTCATGCTGTATTCAGTATTGATGTGTTGTGCAGGACACTGATATCGATCCTAAACGACACTGACCAGACTCCCCAGAGGACGAGTGCTCGGATGGAGATTTAGAAGCTGAACGTTTCTTCTTCTTGGAGTGATACTCATCATCCTCTGACTCCGAACCCTTCCACAAACAAACACACAGGACACAGTTTAGGAGGATGAGCAAGAATGTATCTTGAGTAAATGCATACCTCAAATCAAACCAGAATCATAATACAATACAAATAATACTCATATTAGGCCAACTTTTCTAAATTCCTCTACAAAATTTACTGGAATCAGCAGTGACAATCTTTTCAGAAAAATCTGATATTAAAATAGAACAAAGTTTATCAAATAAACCTCACATTTCAGCCTCTAAATCATTCCTTTTCTTAGAAAAAAGGTTTAAAGTGATTATGTGTTTTATAGATAGCTGGTCTGAACCAGATGAAAACTAAACTTGAACTGAATTGAGTTGTATGATAAAACTACTGTCTTCTGTAGAAGACTATTTTTAATAAGGGTGCACCAAATGTTTGGCAACCGAAATTATTAAACCAAAAATAGCAAAAAAGCTCTTTTGGTGTTTGCCGAATAAGCAAAATGGCAGAATAAATTATACCAAACAATGGTTTCTGCCAAAATAACATTCATTCAACATTCATAAATGTTAGTATTGTAATTTTACATAATTGGCGTCCCTGGGTGGGCTAGCTTAGAATGAAATGAGCCTCCTCTTTTATCAACTCAAGTCAATACACTAAAAGATAACAATAGAAGTAACTTTAGCAGGCAACTAAATCTTTCACTGAGTCAAAAACCAATTGCATAGCAAGAGTGTTTTCCTCTAAGCCTGATTGATAGTTTCCCTGCTCAACTTTGGTACTATTTATGAATAGGATTGGTTGCAAAGTGTAAAGAATTGTGATTCTTATTGCTGCATAGAACTTGCAAATATTTTGCCCAAATATTTTTGCTAACCCAGTTGTAATTGTTAATTATAACTAATGGCTACTAGAAATATAGCATAGGGTTCCCACCGTGTAAGTCTATCATAGTTTCTAGAATTTTTATGTGGTCCTGTCAGGTAAGGGTAACACCCTCTGACAATTTATAGACACATGCTAGAATTCACACCCCTTGTCTGTGTGTGACATTCGTTGTCCTAATAGCTCAGAGCTGCTCACACTTGTGGTGAACTTTAAGAGCTAACTAACACAAGTAGTGTATTTATTTATTATATACATACATACAAGTATTTATATACTAAATAAATATGGCTGACTTGACCACTGAAGCAGTGAACCAGGCCTTAAAGGGCGCTTCACTATTAAAGCTTCTATCCAGCCTAGCACTAAACTGGCCTATCCAACCAAATCAGGCCATAGACAAACTACCCTTTGCCCATGACCAGGATAAAGATAGGGATTTAAAGTTTCAGGAACTCAAAAACGAGTTGGCTGAGTTGCGTAAGGACAATTTGAAGTTAAGAGCTAAACTATGCAGATTTTCTTCAGATACTAAATTCTTACAGTCTTTTACTGATAGTCAGGAAGCAGAGCTGAAAAAGCTGAAAACTGACGTGGCCACTCTGCAAACAGAGTTGACCCATTCCCATAAAGACATGTCAGTACAGACAGAAAGATTAAGTGCAGTAAGTGCTAATCTGAATGAGACCAAAGCTGAGTTAAGGTCAGCATTGCTTGAAATTTCTGAGCTGAAAAGGCAACAAGAAATTAGACGCAAGAATTGTGATCTGCTCACGCAACAATCTTCTAACTCGAACGTTACTCAAGTCCAGCATAGGGAACAGTTGAGTAGAGTACGAGCTGAAGCTTCAGCTAGAACATCTGTGATGGCTAATAAAGATGGCATTGCAGAACAGAGATGTGACGTAATCGGAACAAGGATGAGTGAACTGGAGAAAGGCAGGCACCTCCCCCACAAACAACCTGAACCACAGAGGGTGCATACCCACTCCACCAGTTCAGCTGTGAGGGGACCCCTGGTGAATAATCTTTCACAGGGACAGTCTTACCAGGAAAATGGTAATTTTACAGCCTCTAACAGCCTCACCATGAGTGCTGATTTCACTCACTCCTATAATGCAGCTTCTAACTCCACCCTAGGTAGAAAAGCTAGCTATTCCTTACCTGAGTCTCCTAGCACACAGCCATCTAGAGACAGCCGCCTGCATATTCTTAGAGAAGTAGCACGTGACATAGATGTGTTTAACCCTGAGACTTCGGATAACAACAGAGTTGTATTTGAAGGATGTTAATGCAGCTTTGACATACTTCCCTGAGGCATGTATGGCTGACAAAGTCTTCTGAGAAAGACCACCACACGAACCATCCATGGTTTCATAGATAGACAGAGCCCAGCTATCGCTAACAATTATGACGAATTGTGTAAAGCCCTTCTGTCAGAGTATACTCTGTATCAGAACGCATCTGCCTCTCGTTTCTCAGCTTTCCGAATCAAGCAAGGCCGTCATGAATCTCCCAGAGAGTACTATGAGCGCTTGAGGAAAATGTATTTTGCTGGCAGAGATGACCCCAGGGCAGAGGAGGATGTCATGTTTAAGAGTTTGTTTGTGAGTAATCTATACCCAACTGTTAGAAAACCACTCATACTTCTGGTAGATGTTGACCGTATGTCTGCAGGAGAACTGAGACAGCTTGCAGTGCGAGCATGGGACAGTGAGAGGGTAGGCACAAACAGGAAAGACAGAGAGCCAGATACATCTGTGCTCGAACCAGGAAATGACTGTAAGGCTCCCCTGCAAATGGAAGTGTCAGAACTTCCCAGGAACAGGTTTGTCCATTCTAGCAATCTCCAGCAGAACAGCCAGAGCCCTAGGTTCTCAGGTTACAGGGGACATAACAATCACAGACATGCCCCCAGAAAGGAGAGCAGACAGTGGGAGGACAGAGAGCAAAGACAGAAGAAGGGTAGAGATGGCTATGAGAATGGCCACAAACATTGTAGTAATTACAGAAGTAGGAAATCTAGAGGAACTGAGAGTAAGGATGCTGAGAACTTAGCAGAGATCCAGCACCTACTTCGTAAAACCCTCAAAGATCTCAAGTCAGAGGAGAACACCTCCACTGACAGAGACCTGGTCTTCTCAGCATAACCAGGTTGGGGCCCCTCCCCCTCCACCTAACATCAGAGTGTGGACAAGAGACATGGGAAAAGGGGGGGAACCCGATAATTGAACAAGGTCCATCTGTGTCAGCAGACACCCAGCCCTTGTATCACATCAGACATCACCTTCAACCAAAGAAGGGTTCTTTACTTTCCACTTCAGTTTGTTTCTAGTTTAGACTTTTCAGTCAGTGTCTATAACCTACAAGGTTATAATTTTGTATGCCCATGACAATCCTTTTGGATGTCAGATAAAGGGGGGTCAAGCCCCTATGAGACTACTGATCAACTAGTTTACTTGCCACATTTAAAGTAAACATTGCAGATCACAGTCAGTGTTGTTCTAATTTGTTGTTGTCCGTTCTAACCAATCTCCCTTATAAGGCATCCTTCCAAAGAGAGGTATAGTTGATTGGACCTGTGAGGCAGCCCTCTAGAAGCAGCTGCAGATTTTAGACAGAACACTCAAATTTACAACCTCCACTGCTGGTCAACATACAGCCCCTTGAGCCGCACCATTCACTGGGTAGCCAGGATAATGAATGTCATACAACATGATTACTCTCATTAATTGGTCTGTATATTAATGCAATTTATACTTATGATTTGAGTGAGCTTTGCTCCTGATAATTAGACGATATAAACAATCTTGTCATATGTGGTACCAAGCGAACAAGTTGAGGATTCTCTATTCAGGCATTGCAAGGAACTATGTAAACATTGCAGGTGCACGTAGCTTACAGCTTCAAGAATGCCATACCAAATTATGTCAATCCAGACACTTAAGGAATTGGTTTCCTGCTAAATCTGCTCAAACAGTTTTGATGTTTACTCTTACCTTGATACTTTCTTTAGAGATCTTAAACATAGCCTTTTAATTATCTTTAGGACAATTTTTCCTTACACCTATAAGAACCTTCTCTAGAATACTTCTAACCTGTTTAGAAATGATTCTAATGACCCTTTCATTTAGTTAATTTAGCTCTATATAGAACATATTGAGCCAAATTGTACTTGAATGCCAATGGTCAGATGGAGGAGGTGAGGTGTGTGTGTTTTGTTCCTGCTGTTCCTTTTAGTGCATCGCCCAGATCAACGACTTCAGGTCCTCGATCAAGCCGATCAGGGGGGGGATGTAGTGGACCACGCATTCCAGGGCCCAGTTTATGGCGAGGGCCCCTCCCTGACCACAATAGTGGACAAAGGTTTGCTACATTTTGATTGGATCTTGGTGGACTAACATAAGCAAACTGTCCAACACCATCAGATAAGGATGCCAGGACAACTGCCAGACACCTCTTAGAGGGCAAGAAGAGACCTTTGGTACAAAAACTCGGGAAGGACGGAACTTCCTATTGGCCAAGACACAGTTTCTGCCCTTCACCCACCTTAAGACTGTTCACTAAGGTTTGGTCCTGTGATGGCCATAAAAATTCCTTAGGATCTCCAGACGCAGCAGCAGTGGGTGAAACAAAGAGAGATCACAAAGATTCATCCAAATCCATTGAGAACTATGTTTTCAAACCTTGAACTGATGCGAACCATAACACACACATCATATACTTATTCATAGAAATAAGTGTTCTCACTGACAGCAACGTGTAGTGCAACATCTTACATAACCTCAGCTGTTAAGGGACAAATGAATGCATGTATGACAGTTCAATCTTTTCCCATCATGTTTGGACTTAATGTGTTCATTACATGACCAAATGTTTTCTGATTGTGTTTTGGAAAGTGAGAAATGCACCAGTAAAACATTGACACTTTTCTAACTCTGTGTTTGGATTATGCAAATGAATTCCACAAGAGGAAAGAAGGGTGGGCTACCCCATGTCCCCCGCTCTGATGGAACTAGCCAATCACAGCATGGAAATGGAGAAGCGCCAAATTCTAATCTCCTCCTCATCGGAAAGATATAAAGGTACCTCTCCAAAAGACACTCCTTGTTCTGAGTCTGTGGCCCGGCAGGGTGAGACACTAACAGAGCAACAAAGTTCTGAGTCTGCGGCCTGTGAAGGAAGAGACACTAACAGAGCACCAACGTTCTGAGTCTGCTGCCCATTACAGGGAAGGCAGCAACAGATAATCGTTCTGAGTCTGCGGCCCTTTACAGGGAAGGCAGCAACAGATAACTAAGTACTGAGTCTGAGTCCCGTCGGGGAAAGACATAATAGTTACACCATGTTCTGAGTCTTAGGCCGCAAGGGTGAGACAGTAACAGATCAAACTTCTTTCTGAGTCTGCGGCCCGTTACTGGGAAGGCAGCTACTGATACCTCCATTCTGAGTCTCTAGCTCCACAAGAGAGAGACACTAACAGACACAACCATTCTGAGCCTACTGTCCAGAGAGACAGAAACAGACGCTCCACGCTTCGATTCTCCAGCTTTGAGGCAGCAGCAGATACGACCACGTTCTGTCTGTGAAGAAAGAGATATTTTCCACGTTCAGAGTCTTCGTCCAGCGAGGCAACAACAGATGCAGCACGTCCTAAGTCTCCATCCGAGAGAGACAAAGCGGATTGACCAAGTTCTGAGTCTCTAGCCGAGAGAGGCAGAAGACCAACAGACATTTGCAACAAGGTTAAGCTCCAGCAAGCAAACCTTCACTTCAGGTACCTTTGCTTGCGTGTTCCAAGCTAAGGGCCTTCAGCACCTACACCAGGGCCACATCTGCGTGTTCCAGATCTTAGGACCCTTTGGTGCTCCAGGAGATCAGCATCCTACAGCGCTTCATGCTCAAGGCTGTCGAAACGGATTCCTGCTCCTTTTCCCACTGACTGCTCCCAGCACAACCAGTGGAAGAATTCACCACCACCGGACTGCTCAATCAACCACAGAGAACGTAAATATCACTTCCAATCCTCTTCCAGAGACCTTGGCATTGTTGTGTACTATCAGTATATGATTTTTCTAATTTACATTAGATATTGTATAGCTGATTGCAGGTGATAACAAATAATAGCTCATTTATTTGTTTGATGCATAATAAGGTTCTTTACCTTATTTGTTTCAGAGTAGCAACAGTTTATCTTTCCATAAGATAACATAGCTATGACATAGTAACACCCAACTGAATCACATTTTACACATCTTATGCACTTTATTCCTTTTGCATTTATTGTATTCATTTAATAGTTGATTCCTCTTGTCTATCATTCGTTAATAAATTTATTTTATTACACTTGTGTCTTCCTTGTGTTGATAATACAGTGAGAGGTTCTACAAGTTAGATATCCCACCAATCTTTCTTATGTGATGTACTCATAACCGCACATTAAGTGACATGTGATCCAAGAATCATAACGTCATCTGTGACACGAGTACCCATCACTACACTATTTCGCCTTCCTAGTGGGCGAAAGCAGAACTCACTACATAATTGGCGTCCCTATGTGGGCCAAGTTAAAATGAGATGAGTCTCCTGTAAAATTCACTACAATGGTGAAAAAATGGGCAAAATACATAGGGGAACAACTGTATAATGTAATGTGCGTGATTTTGTTCGGCTTCGGCCAAGAATTTCCATTCCGGTGCATCCCTAATTTATAACAATCACATTTTTTTCAGAACTGACAAATTCCGAAACACCACTGTTGATCTAAATTGAATCAACAACTGACTCATTGAACTGAACAACATTGTTGCCTTCTATAGAGCTGCTAAAAGCTTAATTGAATGTTTCATAATTGATGAACTTTACACAGTTATTGAACAAGCTATTGAACTGAACCAACACTGAACTGCCTGCAGCTGAATAACGACACCATTGTCTTTTTAGAGCTGCTTTACAGCCTAATTTGGATTTGTCTCTTATGTAATGAAGTTTGCATCACTGATTCTTTTCTTCTCCAGTTTATTACTGTGAAAATGCAAATTCATTCTCTGACAGTAGGTGCAGTTCCAGTTACCCCTGAATGTAAACCAGTGCTCCACTGTATTATATATAGGGATGCACCGAAATGAAAATTCTTGGCCGAAGCCAAACAAAATTACACACTGGGCAGAAGGCCAATTAACGAACAGTTTTTCGTGTTTCCCCCATGTATTTTGCCATTTTTATTTCACCATTACAAAAATTAAATAGCCAATATTTGCTTTTTACAGTTTTGTATTGCTTTTCAAAGAAAAAAATCAATTACAAAACAAAAAATGTAACATTTAACACTGAAGATTTTTAACATTCTAGTAGACATTATAGCCTACCAACAAATCACAATTTAACTTAATTTAAATTAACTTACCTAAATTAATTTAACTTAAAGTTCGGTATAATTTATTCTGCCTTTTCTCTTATTCCACCGAACAAGCTTTTTTTTGCTATTTTCAGCTGCAGAACATACGGTGCATCCCTGATTATATATATATATATAGAGTGTGTAGGAAGAAAAGACAATGCCTTTGAAACTAATCTGAAGACAGTCGGTTCTTATTCATATAAAGCCACATGCATGGCCATTTCAATGTCAGAATGGAAAATTTCAGCAAAAGGCAGGTAAAATTTTAGGTATGATTTTAGGAGATGGCTAGAGGCAGTACTCACTGATCGAGATCGGGAACGTTTTCTGTGGTGTTTCTTGGATTTCTTGGAGTGTTTTTTAGTCTTTGAATGATGATGTTGACACTCGTGCTGTAGAGAGAGATCACAGACATTATCCACTGCATTACTGAATACCTGATTGTGTTCAGCTTAAAGGCTTTCCAAGATTAGTTTTCTTTTAAAAGAGTTCAACTACAATAATTTTTCACATCACAAGGCAGACTGTGGTAAATGTGGTATAAAAGAAAAACAAAGCATCAAAAGTAGTGAAGTATCAAATGTGTTAAAATCAATACACACCTAGTCAATTCTTTCAAATATGAATCTGGTTGCTATGAAAATCTTGTAAAATTGTTGATAATTCTTTCATACCTCTAGTACATGCATGAAGTCTTTAAATATCCTCTTCCTCTCTGACTCCAGCGTGATGTCCTCAAACGCAGGCTCTTTTAAAAACCGTTCTCGTACCTGTGCCAGCATCAACATATCAATTACACCAGATCAGTGGAGGAAGATAATACGTCATAAGGACCCAGTCTAGTTCATAGATTATATAATGATTAATATATTTATTGTAAAGCATGACATACTCCCTCCCATGTGGCCTCAGGCTCTAGAGGGGGTGTGGCCTGTTTCAGCATGCTCTTAAACGCTGCCTCCTTCCTCTTCATCTTCCTGGCCTCCTCCTTCTCTCTCTCCCTCTCACGTGCTTCAGCCTTCTCCAGCAACTAAAAACACAGAATCAGCACAAAGACATCAGCTTAAAAAAACAAAACAAAACAAAAAAAACTATAGACCAAAATGTACTACCCAATCACCACTGACAACTGAGAATGTTAAACAAAGGCATTAAGAAAAGTTGCTTTTAAATTTTTGCTAGTCTTGCTTTTGCACTACATATTTTTTCATGTTCTGATTCCTCTAATTTACATTCAAGTCATTTTATTCATTCTACTTATTTGTTCTCTGGTTTCAAAATTTAAGGGAATGTTAAAATTTATTATATGCAGATATAGCCATTCATAACAAAAGTGTATATGAGCAATAAATGCGTGTCATTTTAAAAGCATATACTTTCCTTATGCTGTTAACATATTATAGTTCTTCACATTCATAAAGAACACTGCCAGTTTGGAAAAGTTAGGAATAATTAAAATAATTTATATATGTGACCCTGGACCACAAAACCAGTCTTAAGTCGCTGGGGTATATTTGTAGCAATAGCCAAAAATACATTGTATGGGTCTTTTATGTCAAAAATCATTAGGAAATTAAGTAAAGATCATGTTCCATGACGATTTTTTTTGTAAAATTCCTACTGTAAACCTATCAAAATGTAATTTTTGATTAGTAATATGCATTGCTAAGAACTTAATTTGGACAACTTTTAAGGCGTTTTTTTCAGTATTTAGATTTTTTGCACCCTTAGATTTCAGATTTTCAAATAGATGTATCTCGGCCAAATATTGTCCTATCCTAACAAACCATACATCAATAGAAAGCTTATTTATTGAGCTTTCATATGATGTATATATATATCAGTTTTGTCAAATTTAACCTTATGACTGGTTTTGTGGTCCAGGATCACATATGTGAAAGAAGTTTCTTTCAACTGTTACTAATGATTATAATTAATAGTTATATGCTGAAAACATTGTGGAAACCATTTTTTTAGGATTCTTCTGAACAATGTTCAAATGAACAGCATTTATTTTAAAGATCTTTTGTAATATAATTTATTTTACTTTTTACCATATTTACTGTCATTTTTAATCACTTTTAAACAATTTAATACATCTTTGCTGAATAAAACAATATTATTGTAAACTTTTGAATGCAGGGTTCGTACAGATACTGTAAAATTCCAGGACTTTCAAGGACTTTAATCAGATATCTCACTTATGGTTTGATGTTTCGTACTGTAAAAGTAAAAAAAAAAAAAAAAAAGATTCACAACTGCTCAGAATTCCCTATCTGAATCAAAAGATTCGCGATCATTCAATTTGTGCAATGATTCACAAAGACTTGATCTAATTCAATTGATTGGCTATACGAAAAGATTCGATCTAAGTCAAATGATTAGCAGTATGTGATTTGAAGGCTGAACTGAATCAAATGATTTACCGATTGCAGTGCTTCCAAACAGCAAATCTTTTTGTGACGCAATGGTTTTTTAAAATCATTACAATTGATTCAAATCATTAATTTGATCTGTTTTTTTGATAGTGGATCGCTTGTATTAAAAAAAAGTTACGAACTTTCCTGTTCCTATTTTTGCATCTTCTGTACCAGATTACCTTGGTACAGCCAATTGAAAGCATAATTTGTTGCTTTTATATGTAACTAAGCATTTTGGAACAGATGTCATTTGATTAAAAGTATGAATAACAGCAAGGCAGTGTGCTTACACTGTTGAAGGCCAATTTGATGTTTCCTGCATCCAGCGTGGTGGCGCGTTTATCAGAACTGATCACAGAGCCAAACTCCTCAAAGCCTGTGTTGATCTCTACCAGGAAGCCCTTATCCTGCACAAAAACACACACAATTAATCAAGGGATTCAGCACTGATCTGATGAGGAACACTGATCGTCACAGTCTCTCACTCACCTTCAGGATGTCTTTAATGATTCTCTTCTCATCATGATAACGAGCTTTCAGATCCTCCACGTAAAACTTGAATAAGTCCAGAGGGGTGGAGCCTTAAAAAAAAACATACAAAGCACAACACAATTGAGCAGCTTGTTTTTACAATAACAAAAATATTATGATATACAATAAACAACTATTCTAAACAATGTAGACTTAACCTTATTTTTATTCGTCAGTCATTTTTTTTTTTTTTTAGATGGCTCTCAATTTTTTAAGTGCTGATGTATCAAAGTCATGTGGAGTTCACAGACTGTACTGGTGAAATGGAGACAGTCAGAAATGAGGACAGGACCCTTTCACATGTATTATTCATCAGCATCAAAGCCTGCCACGCTCTGAGTGTTTGTGCGAGAGAGAGAGAGAGAGAGAGAGAGAGAGAGAGAGACAGAGACCTGGCTGGCCCAGCATGTTGTTGAAGCGAATATCAGCGCTGACGGTCGGGTACATCTCCATCCAGGCAGACATTGAGTGCAGCTGCCCATGATCGTGAAGCTCATCCAGGAATTTCTGAAAAACACACACAACACTTTACAAACCAGTGCACTTGCCAGTGCTCTTGTCTTTTATTCATCAGTCAGTTTGGTTTAGCAGTTCTCATGTTCTTAGAGAGCAAAGCATTAACACTGAAAAAGTTTAGCAAAAAACATTACTCCGCAGACATGAGAGATTTAAACAGTAAATTATTTTCAAATATTAAGCTGGCACATTTCAGTCTGAGCTGTTGTTGTAAGCATTTTGAAACCACAAAACAGTTTCATCTTAAACCTGCTGAGTGATGCTTCAGCATTCTGGCCTCCTGATGTAAAATGATCCGCAGCACCCTAAACTCGGTCAAAGAGATCATCTTTCATCACAGACATCAGCTGATATTCCAGCATCAAGTTCCAATTAATCAAGGTGAGAGCTTTTCATAATAAAAACCTGAACATGTGACGCAGTGAACAAACCAGTACAGTGTCACGTGTGTGTGCGCATCACCTGGAAAGCCTCTCTGTTCTTGCGCTGTCTGCGTCTCTCTCGCAGCAGAGTTTTCTGTTTCTCTTCCTCCTCCTCTTTCTCAAGAGCGCGGATGTGTTCCTCGAAACAGATCAGTGCATCTTCCTTGTCCATGTCTAACACACACACACACACACAGACACAAAGGAAGATAAAAGCTTTCTCTATATCAAACACACTCGCTCTCATTATGCGGGTTAAAAGCACCATCATGTGGGGATGGCAGTTTGTGTGTGTGTGTGTGTGTGTGTGTGTGTGTGTGTGTGTGTGTGTGTGTTCATACTCTGTAGCTCCTCATCTTCAGCAAAGGTCGGGTTATCCAGTAGGTACTGTTGTGCCTCAGACCATGTAGTTCTGTACGTCACATTGGCCATATTGTCTAAAATATTCTTCAGTGCCTCCCAGTTCCTCTTCCGCAACTGCTTAGCTTGTTCCTGAAACAAAACATCAGGTAACAGACTGGATATTAGCATATATACACACACACACACACACACACACACACACAGTATGTCACAAAAATGAGTACACCCCTCACATTTCAGCAACAATTTTAGCATATCTTCTCAAGGGACAATACTATAGAAATGAAACTTGGATATATTTTAGAGTAGTCAATGTGCAGCTTGTATAGCAGTATAGATTTATTGTCTCCTGCAAATTACTCAACATAGTCATTATTGTCAAAATAACTGGCAACAAAAGTGAGTACACCCTAAGTGATAACAGCAGTATGTTGTTTAACCATACAAAAATACATGTCCTATTCATCATATTTATGTTTTTGTCTGCTAGACAGAACCATACAAATCTGTGTACCTTGTATTAGAGCAGTTAAAATTAGGTGCTTTAACTAAATCTCTCATACTGACCACTGGATGTTCAACATGGCATCCCATTGTTGCTCGCCACAAAGATGGCCAAGGCTATTAGAGGTTCAGTAACACCCTGAAACCGAGTGACACTACAGAGGTCAGGGTCATACAGAGGTTTTCCAAGATGGGCTTCATTCGGAACAGGCCTTGCAAGGGTCGATCAACAAAGTTGAGCACAGATGCATGAGTGCTGCCAGCATTGTAGAAGTAGAAGGTCAGCTTGTCAGTGCTCAGACCATACGCCACACACTGGCTCACAAGTAAGTCCGCAAACAGTTTGCTGAAAACAACTTGTCCAAGAGCATGAATTACTGGAACCATGTCCTGTGGTCTGATGAGACTATAAGATAAACTTGTTTGGCTCAGATGGTGTCCAGCATGTGTGGCAATGCCCTGGTGAGGAGTACCAAGAAAATTGTGTCTTGCTTACAGTCAAGCATGATGGTGGTAGCATCATGGTCTGGGGCTGCATGAGTGCTGCTGGTTCTGGGGAGCTGCAGTTCATTGAGGGAAACATGGATTTCATTATGTACTGTACATTCTGAAGCAGAACATGATGCCTTCCCTCCAGAAACTAGGCCGAATGGCAGTTTTCCAGCATGATAATGACCCCAAACACAACACCAAGATGACAACTGTCTTGCTGAGGATAGGGAGGCCAAGCATGTCTCCAGACCTGAACCCTATTAAGCACCTGTGGGGCATCCTCAAGCGTAAGGTGGAGAAGCACCATGTGTCTAACATCCAGCAGCTCCATGAGGAGTGAAAGAGGATCCCAGCAACAACCTGTGCAGCTCTGGTCAATTCCATGCCCAGTGTGATTAAGGCAGTGCCAGATAACAATGGTGCTAACACAATACAGTTGCAATCAAAATTATTCAACCCTCCAGAGACTGCAGTAGTTTACAAATACAAGCTTTTCTGAAGATCCAGGACTTAAAAAAAATTGCATCTATAACCAATCACTGGCATATTAAAAGTAATAATGTCAACATGTAATGTAATATTTTTGAGTTCTAGGATTTTTTTAATAACACAGCTATGTCATAATTATTCAACCCCTGTTTAGCATTGCTTTTTTTAGTCACTTATTTGTATGGTGGGGAACAAAATTGTCTTAACATAATTAAGCCTTTAGAAACTCTATTAGAAAACAGAATTAGCTTGTGCTGTTACACATACATACAGTTAGCCCATGCATGTGCTGAAGCTTTAGTATCTAATATGACAAAGTCAACACAGCTCTCACAAAAGCTATAGAGACGCTACAGAGAATAAATAATTGTACTACTTCAATAAGTCTAAGGCTATATGAAGATTTCCAAGACATTAAAGGCTCCCAGAGACACAGCTGGCAGCCTTATTCCTTAGTTTAAAATGTGTTGTACCAGAAAACCTTTGAAGGTGTAGAACAAAAAAGCACAATATCATAACATGTTTGACCAGAACAACTGAGGAAGAACCTGCAATGTACAACCAAAGACTTGTAAGATGACCCGACGAAAGGAGGAAAAACATTTCAATGCAGTGTATAAGAAGGACACTAGACAATTATGGCCTTCATGTTGAGACATCTTGCCGAATACCACTCTTGACCAAGAAGAACAAAAAGTCTGACGTGAACATGTTATATTAATTTAGATAGACATGTGGAGTTCTGCAAGAATGTTTTATAGAGTGATCTGACCAAACTGGAACTTTTTGGACCTATGGATTAGTGGTATGTCTGGTGCAAAAAAGGCAGCACTTATGAGTGGAAGAATACCATCTTCATCGTCAAACTTTGGGGTGGACCAGTCCTGTTTGAGGGCTGTTTTATTGTAGCAGTAAGTGAAAACCATGACTGTATGAAGGACATCATGGATTCTTTGAAGTATCAGGCCATTTTGGCAAGAATTGTGATGCCTTTAGTGCAAAGACTGAAGCTGACGATCAATGGACTTTTCTGCAGGACAGTCATCCCAAAGTATACATCCAAAATTTACTTATGCTTGGTTCAAGGATCAGTTATGGAATGTACTTGAGTGGCCTGTTCAGTCTCCAGGTTTAATTTTCATTGAAAACATTTAGTTGAATTTGAAGAAAGCAGTGGCAAAGTGAAAACCAAAGATTATCAGTGATCTTAAAGCTTTTTCAGGCGAAGATTGCCGTAGAGAGGTGACAGAAGCTTCAAAGCACTTACAGGCAGCGTTCATTGGCGGTTTTAAAGAATAAAAGATTCTGTACCAAATTTGACTTTTAGGGGTTGAATAATTTTGAACATGAACGTTTAGAGCCAATTTGATTTTTTTTTTTTTTTCATTATTCATCAGCGTCCGTTTTCAGAATGACTCAAATGTGTGTTAATACATTTCTCTAATAGTGTACTGATGCCTTTGTTGAGTCGTTTTTACAGAATTGTGTTCTCTGCAGCAAAATGTCTTGCAGGTCAAGGGGGTTGTATAATTTCGATTGCAACTGTATATTGACACTTTGGACAAGTTCACTTAGGGTGTACTCACTTTTGTTGGCAGCTATTTTGACAATAATGACAGTATGTTGAGTAATTTTCAGGGGACAATTAGTGGTTGGCAACAGTAAACAGCCTTCAGTTCAACTAAGTTATTTTACTTATAATTATTTTAATTTAACAGTGTGTGTTACTGTTGCTAAAGTTATAATTATAATAAGCCACTGTGTGTTAATGATTTTATGATGTATCCCATCAAACAACATTTCGTAATCACTGTAATGAACAGCCACACCTGGTTTATTGCTTTCTAATTGAAGTTTGCATATTAAAATTCATCCAAATGAAAGTGATATCAGTATTTAAATTGTTAAATAGAAAAAACTAATTAGCAGGTTATTAGATTACTGGTGTGACACTGTATAAGAGAAAGCAGTGATAAACAAAATCAGCAAATCAAACCTTCTCCTTCTTTGCTAAATAAAAGAGCACATCTTCATAGATCTCCAGCCGGTCTCTCTCGGGAACACATGACCACACCTCCTGATCGGCAAACATCTGTTCCGCTTTCCTGCACAAAGACAAGACAAATTTACTCACAAACAACCAATGCTTAAAGAACAAAAACTTTGCATGTAGCAGGACTTCAGAGAATATGAACATTGCTGCAGTTTATAAGTTATTCAGTAGGGGGCAGTGGTATTACAGGATATTAACATCATAGAACTACTAATTAAAAACAGAATATCTCTGAGCCCTAATGACTCAGTGCTGACAGGAACTCACAAAAAAACAACACTGCTATTTAAAGCCTGATTACAGGTGAGATTTACACCAATAACATCATTTAACTTAGTGACATCACCAACAAGTCTCCATGACAACACTGTGATGTGATTTTAATCATCTAAGTAAGTGGGGGAGTAAAGTTCACCTGCTCTAAATCAATGACAGACAAAGAGAGCTGAAAAATCATTAACCTTGTTTATAGCAATACCGGATTAAAAATGAGAGTGGTGCTTGTGCATGCAAAACTCGTGTAGTCAAGGTGTTTTGAGTGTTTATTTTTATCATTTTAAGTGGGCACCGGTTAAAGTTGTCATTAAAACGGCTCTAAAAACTCACTTGTATCGTGTGGTTGAGGTCATCTTCTCGTGATTCTCCAGGAAGCGCTGGAAAGTCTCTTTAGACTCCTTGTATTTGATTCTGGCTTCTTCCTTTTCCTCTTTCTCTGTCTGGACTTTATAAGCATTGAACGCCTGTTTCTTTTCACTCAGCTTGGGCAAAGCACTGCGCGCACACACACACAGAAAGAGATGCGAGTGGTTCAGTGAAGAACAGCAGGGACGCATTTAACTGTGCACAGGATGTAAATGCTAATAAATGTCATTAATGTTGCATGCAGTATTTGGATACCTGTAACGAGGGTCGTTAATTATCAGCTTCATTGCCTGCTCCCATGATGCATTGGAGGAAACGCCCTAGTGAAAGAGATGCACTTATTTTGACTTGTAACTCAATAATGCATGTTTGGAGAAAAAAAAGAAAAGCTCCAAATGGAATCAAAAAAGAAAAAAGGTTCACATTTGTAAATAGTAGTAATAGCGCATTATTGCAAACTTCCCAGGAGGAAGGCAGCACAAGTTCATTTAGATTTGCTAAATAACCTAATTAGTAATCAAGATATTTTTCATGAGATGAAACATACTGAACGATTTTAATTTGACTGAATAGATCATTTGCTTTCTCATGTCACTGTTAAAAGAGGCATGAATGGGCACCCACTGAGAGGGGCAGAAAATAACAGAACAGACTAATGAGAAGGTTTGGAGAAGTAGATCTCCATGTTGACATCACAAAACAGAAAGTTCTTCATCCATTATGAGCGTGTCTTTCTGAAAGGCTGTCGGGAGTCTGTGAAGCGTGCAATTCCACCGTCTTCTGTTTCACTCACTCCAGTCTAATCACACTCACAGCAATTAAACAGCCGCAGCTCTCATAGGAGCACTTTGTGTGCCAAATTAAAACACACTAAATTTAGAAAGACCCAGCCGGAATATCAACACCTCCCTCCTCACTACAGGGGGGAGAGAGAGAGAGAGACAAACACAAAAGAATACCTTTTCTTTCAACAGTTCTTTAAATGCCTGCTTTGCCTCCTCTTTTGTGTTCCACTTGTAAACCTTCTTCACCAGCTCAGGTCTCTCCTCTTTAGAAACATCATTACTGCAATAAATAAATAAAATAAATTAAATTACAAAACAACTATATCAAACTACCTTTTGAAGGAAAATGAGCACTGTATCTTATTTAGTGCAAACACTTTCATAATCTGACATTTTCAAGTGAATCAGAATTTTCAGCAGGAAATAATGTAGCACAATAAAGCAAAATGTAGTGTAGTGGAAAGTTTGGGCTACATTTAATCGATCTAAAACACAGCAAAATCAGTAACAATGAAATAACACAATGTCATATTTTTTTCAGGACAAACAGAAAGTAAAAACTGCCTTTAAATAATAATGTGATATTTCTGTGATTCTGTCACGTTGTGCCTTCAGCGTATTTGCGAGTTGTTTTGAACATGCTGTCAAACGGAGACATTTCCGGGGACAGTCCCGGTTTGTGATGTCCCAGACCTAGAAAACGGGGACGTCTGGTCACCCTACTTTAGACTTGCGAATACAAAAAATAGTGCAGAGCGGATTCTGACTAACCTACAGAAAACACTGGCCACTGCTTTCAACAGAGATGCCTGTGATTGGCTACAATACTCAACGCTGCAAAAACATGTTGTAAATAAACTTTTTTGGAATTCGAAACAAGAGTGTGCAAGCAAAAACACATAGGAGCATTTACAGTGTTTCCCCTAGGTTTACAGCTTTGCTGGTAGCCAACGGTACTTTTTTTTCTGTACTTTACTTTCTGTTTAATAACAAAAACATTTATTTCAGTGAAAAAATAAGTCCAAAACTCTCAATTTCAAAATTTTGAACAACAGGGCCTTTTTTATCTTTTTCAGCATTAAACATTTATTTATTTTCAATCAATTGAAAATTAAACCCTTTTATATTTTGGCAAACAAACAGAGAAAAATTGTGTGAATATTCAGTTTAAAACTTTCAATAATAATTGTAGTATTTTTTCTACAATTAAGTAGTTAATCGTGTTGTAATATTTATTTTTTTATCATTTATTTTATATAAATGAGTCAGAAATAGGAATACATAAGCTCCTACATTATACTGTACAAAAGTAACACGGGGCAGGGGGTCCATTGGGGGAGCAGGCCGCCCCCTATTATACTAGCAGGGGAAACACTGTGACTACAAGTGGGCACAGAATTAAATTGGTACTAATAGTACTGTAAAAAGGTAGCACAAATGAATGAATAGTGTACAATCATTGTTTTGGGCAGTGAGTCGTGTGTGATGTAGTCTGACGGATTCAGACACACATGGGATGTTCAGAGGAAGGCATGTTCTGGGTATTTTTTTGTACTCAATGTATCGAGCTTATGTGGGCTCATTACCTGGGTTGTGTCTCTACGCTGGGCGTTTCCTCAGTGGAGTTAACAGTGACATCACTGCTGACCTCAGCAACCTGCGCAGGCACGTGAGATGGCTGTTCCTCTGTGGTGCCTGTCGCCATGGTAGCCTCTGTCTCAGCAACTGGCGCCACGGTAACAGAGGACTCGCTCTGAGATGTAAGAGCAGGGGCAGTGCCAGGAGCCACAACATCAGCCGTCCTTTAACATCCACACACAGAATGAAAACTATTAGTAATAGTATTCCACTAATAGTAAAACGTTTTAAAACCTAAAACTGATTTCTGTAAATCTAAGGGTACATTAAAAGGATAATTACCCAAAAATGTTTATTTTGTCATGAATTATTAACCGTGTCAAAGAACATGTTTGTGCTAACATTTACCACATTTGATGAGTTCTATGTTTGTGGGTTGTTGAATGCTTATGCGAAAAAAGGCCTAAATTAAATGTTAATCATCTAATCGCTCAATTCACGAAGATGAACAAAAGAAGCATAAGTTTTTGGAATGACATGAGGGTAAGTAAATTAAATTTGTATTTTTGGGTGTCCTTTATGGTCTTAGTAAATAAAGCTGATGCTCACCCGTTTTCCTCTGCCTTAATCATTGCTGAAAAAGAGAGAAAGAGAAAGAGAGAAATGAGTTAAACCATTTTCTGATGTGAGATTTCTGGATATGTGGGGCTATTTATTCAACATACTGACCCTCCAGGTCCTCCAGCTCTTTGGGTTTGGTCCAGCGAGACTCTTTGGTCTGTGAGTTATAATAATAGGGCTTGCCGGTGTCTGACTTATACTCTTTCCATGGGCATTTGGACAACATTTGCTGCAAAACACAAATTTTTATTGTTTCAAAACACACAATCATTCCTAACAAATGAGAATATGCAGTGCACAGACACTTTTGAACATAAAAAAACAGATACCTATATTTTGTATTTGGCTTTGTATTTCAACCAAGTATAAATATACATAATTTTTTTTTATTAAATTTTTTAAATCCTGACAATACCAAAAAATAAATAAATAAAAAAGATCAGCTGTGTTCAGCAATTATGTATTTTTTTTTCTAATTGTATGCATACAAATTCACAAGACAGATTAAAGCAACAGTACTCTTTACTTGTTAAATTAATGAAAAAAAATTACTAAAGATCTCTCCCCTGCAAAAATACATTTTTGCCAAGATTCTGGACGCGATTAGTTTCACATTTCATGTGAATAAGCTTTGATTTATTCACACGAAACTCTGTCGAGAAATATATATGCAGAAAAATGCAACTGCAGAATATGCCTAAAGGTTATGACCTCTTAAATGAGCAGTAATTGGCAGATGAAATATGACTGTGTAAGCAAGAAGGGTGTGTTGACCTGTTTTTACCTCTGCAGGTGATTTGAGTTCATCTGGTTTCTCCCAGGTGGATTGTTTGGACTCTGTGTTGTAGTAATAAGTTTTTCCATCTAGTGATTTGTGCTCGGTCCATACTGACTTCTACAGGAGACATAAACACTTCGCTCATTACATAATTAGTGACCAAGCATCACTAGTAATTTCATCAGCTACATCCTGCAGTCGCTAGTTAATCTGTACAAAACTAGTATACAACCAGTAAACAGCAAGATCTGGTTAATTAGATCCATAGCTGAATTCTTCTTGTTCCCTGCTCTGTAGGGATGGAAACTGTAAAGAACTGAATTACAAATTTTGCTTCTAAATCTCATTTAAAGTTTCAAACTTTTCCAAAATCTCAAGTTGTTCCAAACAAAGTTTGTTTTTTCAGTTGAACATGAAAGAATGTTGGTAACCAAACAGTTGCTGGTAACCATTGACTTCCATATAATGATAAAATTATGGAAGTCAATGGTATAGTGGTGCCTGGAGAAATAGGTATCCTCTTAATTTATTCCTCAAATCTTGCATTCAAAAGTGAAAAGAAAGAAATTCATAGAGGTTTGGAAAAACTTTGGATACAAATAACCGATATAAATTGTATTTGTTATACTTTTTTTTAAACCATAATTTCAGGCATATATAATATTTTATGACCGATAATAACTTTTGTGTCTTGCCTTTTTTGGCTGTTCATCAGGTGAAGACTCGGTTGATGCAGCACTCTAGGAGGAAAAAAAACAAAAACATGAGAATAGTCTTTAAGACAGTTAAATTATTTTAATTACAATTCTAACTAAACAATATTACACTTTTTTCAATCGATTTGGCTCAATTCTCGAATTAGATTTTTTTTTCTCAAAACTGAAAAATGAGTTCCTAGTTCAAATCAGATTTTAAATTTCTTATTGATTTAGGTAAATTGCATTGTTTCGACACATGCGTGCAACTAAGTACTATCATCTACAATTTGTACAATAACGCACATGGTGCACTTTGGTGCAACTCTGTTGCTTTTAAATGTGCTATAGAAATAAATTTTGACTTGACATGGCCTGAGCAAAACTGATGAGATGATTCTCAGGGAAATTGTCAAACTCCTCACAACTTCTAAGCATTCTTTCATTGTGTGAGCCAACACATGCAAAATGATCCATTCAATGATCAAAATCGGATATGTGTGAATATTTCATTAATTTCTGACATGGAAAGGTTCTAATGTATGTAAGTTAGCAGATGACTTTGCCATTAGGGTGGCAAATGGGCAGAAAAATTTCAAGAATATTTAGAATCTTTCCAGGATTTTTTGGATACTTTTAGAAAATGCTGGAAAGTTTTTGGAAATGTTCCACCCCTTTGCAAATAATAAAAAAAATGAATTTTTGTTCTGGAAGTAAAATAATCCTTTAATAGCAAGAGCTACAGCAGTAGTGTATAAATACATTTACATTTGTACAGTACATTTATCTTAAGTAATGTGTTACATGTTACATTCACAACTGCTTGTTGTGGAAGAGCAATAGGAAGATATGTAAGAATTTGTGGTGGTGGTGTTAGGGGTAGACAATAGAGTGTGTAAAAATGAACTAGCAATGGTGAGCAATAGAGAAGCACATTTCTACAAAAATAAATGTTCATTTTCTTTTTGTTTGCTATAGTGTTAACTTTTCCCCCTACAGTTTTATCTAATGTTGAAATATGCATCTGCAAAGCTCAGTGTGATACAAAAAAAACAACAAAAAACAACACACATTTAGACTAGCGTGCCTCACACAATGACGAAAACACTTTTTATTTTGGTCACTAACAAAATCTAGGTTTTAAAGTGTGAATGACATGTTTTGGGTGAGTAACTACATTTTGTAGACATGCAATATTGTGCTGATGTTCCAGCAAACAGTTGTGGCAATTGCACTTACTGTTTAGAGAAAGTTAAGACTACTTTGAAAAATGTGCCAAAGAAAAACTGTAACAATAATATGATGTTTGTTCTTACTGTTGTTCCAGGAGCAGCCGGTGCTGAAATGGAACAAAACCACTGATTACATTTAGAAATAATAATCAACAATATGATTTTTACTCAAAACTATTTAACCTCTCACCTGCAGACTCCACTGGACTCACACCAGGCTGTGAATGACAAAGCAAAAGTGTTACATTACAAACCATTCAATAGAACAAGCTGATTTACGTGTGATATCTTTTAAATGACTTGAAACTTCATATTATCTAAGAAAGTCCTGTCAATAATTGTTAGAATTAAATTAATCCATGAGCAGATCTAAAGATATCAGAGATAACTTCATTAGCAGCCTCCTCACCTCAAATTACAGGAAAGGGAAATGACATCCTGACTGACAGGGCAGTTTGACTGACAGCTCCTGGAGCGTCAGCTGGTTTCTGCATCTGATCAGATGTCTTCATCTACAGCTCAAAGCCTGCCGCTAATTATTACTGATGCTATCAATATTTAATATGGTTAACTAACGACAGGCTGTTTGATGCTTAATATAGCTGATTAAATGAAAGCAGATCTTAATCACCACTGAGAAGGTGTGTTCAAAATAAAGAACTGCACACGTATGATTCGTTTGTTCTTATACATAAAGTGAATTGAAACAGTGTCCTTTCATCCATATTCATTAGTGGTGTAGTGTTTTGAAAGGCAAATTAATTAAGCCGCTCTAATTGAACTTGTCTGTTTCATGTTATTGGTCAGATATGAAGCCAATTTCCACACATTTCTCTCTCTCTCTCTATATATATATTATATGCAATCACATTAGAACTGGTCATAGCTAATGTGTACGTACTTCCTAGTGGGTCATATCATACACTCAA
Source organism: Garra rufa (assembly GCF_049309525.1). NCBI lineage: Eukaryota > Metazoa > Chordata > Actinopteri > Cypriniformes > Cyprinidae > Garra > Garra rufa. The sequence continues at coordinate 18,156,816 of NC_133368.1, forward strand.
ACATTTAAATCTGTAATGCTCGTAAATGTGATAATGTTTGTAATTTTTGGCTGAAGACTGTCAAATTTTTATATAGCTCAATATTGTTTTTAACCGCCTATCAGTAAAACTGAATAGAGATTGAAATGAAAAGCGCTGTAATTCAGAACTTTTTTAATATAAAAAAATTATATAGTTTTGACCATTCTTTTCAAAAAATACCAATTAAGGCAAAAATACAATTATGACTGCAGTTAATTTTAATTACAGTCTAACAACGTTTTTTCTCTTCCTAAAAGCAGCAACTGGCACTGAGATTCTGTTTAGAATAGATGTAATAGATAGTTAAACGAATATCTGGACTAGAATGCCAAATTGGAAGTCAAACTGGACTTTTTGAATTAAATAAAGTGAGTGCATGTAAACAAAAAATTTACAGATAATGTACTCACCCCCTTGTCATCCAAAATGTTCATGTCTTTCTTTCTTCAGTTGTAAAGGAATTATGATTTTTGAGGAAAACATTTCAGGATTTCTCTCCATATAATAGATATGGATGGTGCCCCAAGTTTGAACTTCCAAAATGCAGTTTAAATGCAGCTTCAAACGGCTCTAAACGATCACAGCTGAGGGTCTTATTTAGAGAAACAATTGGTTATTTTCAATTGCCAATTTACAGGTGCTGGTCATATAATTAGAATATCTTCAGAAAGTTGATTTCACTAATTCCATTCAAGAAGTGAAACTTGTATAATGTATACATTCATTCCACAAAGACTGATATATTTCAAGTGTTTATTTCTTTTAATTTTGATGATTATAACTGACAACTAATGAAAACCCTAATTCAGTATCTCAGAAAATTTGAATATTACTTAAGACCAATACAAAGAAAGGATTTTTAGAAATCTTGGCCAACTGAAAAGTATGAACATGAAAAGTATGAGCATGTACAGCTCTCAATACTTAGTTTCAATACTTAATTGACTCCTTTTTCCTGAATTACTGCAGCAATGCGGCGTGGCATGGAGTCGATCAGTCTGTGGCACTGCTCAGGTGTTATGAGAGCCCAGGTTGCTCTGATAGTGGCCTTCAGCTCTTCTGCATTGTTGGGTCTGGCATATTGCATCTTCCTCTTTACAATACCCCGTGGATTTTCTATGGGGTTAAGGTCAGGCGAGTTTGCTGGCCAATTAAGGACAGGGATACCATGGTTCTTAACCCAGGTACTGGTAGCTTTGGCACTGTGTGCAGGTGCCAAGTCCTGTTGGAAAATGAAATCTGCATCTCCATAAAGTTGGTCAGCATGAAGTGCTCTAAAACGTCCTGGTATACAGCTGCGTTGACCTTGGACCTCAGAAAACAGTGTGGACCAACACCAGCAGATGACATGGCCAAACCATCACTGACTGGAAACTTTACACTGGACCTCAAGCAACATGGATTCTGTGCCTCTCCTCTCTTCCTCCAGGCATAACTTTGGACCACTCAGCAGCAGTCCAGTCCTTTTTGTCTTTAGCCCAGACGAGACGCTTCTGACGCTGTCTGTTGTTCAAGAGTGGCTTGACACAAGGAATGCGACGGCTGAAACCCATGTCTTGCATACGTCTGTGCGTAGCGGTTGTTGAAGCACTGACTCCAGCTGCAGTCCACTCTTTGTGAATCTCCCCCACATTTTTGAATGGGTTTTGTTTCATAATTCTCTCTTTTTTTTCTACCACATCTTTTTCTTCCCCTCGCCTCTCTATTAATGTGCTTGGACACAGAGCTCTGTGAACAGCCAGCCTCTGCTGTCAAATCAGCAGTCTTCCCCATGATTGTGTAGCCTACAGAACTAGACTGAGAGACCATTTAAAGGCCTTTGCAGGTGTTTTGAGTTAATTAGCTGATTAGAGTGTGGCTCCAAAAGTCTTCAATACTGAACCTTTTCACAATATTCTAAATTTCTGAGACACTGAATTGGGGTTTTCATTAGTTGTCAGTTATAATCATTAAAATTAAAAGAAATAAACACTTGAAATATATCAGTCTGTGTGGATTGAATGTATACATTATACAAGTTTCACTTCTTGAATGGAATTAGTGAAATAAATCAACTTTTTGAAGATATTCTAATTATATGACTAGCACCTGTATATAATTTGTAACCTCAAATGCTCATCTTGTGTTGATCTGGGTCAATACAGTCAGGGTATGTTGAAAAACTCTCATCTTGTTTTCTTCGCTGACTTCAAAATTGTCCTACATCGCAGCAGAAGTACCGACCCAGTGTTTACAAAGTGAACGTACTAAAAAGATCAAATGCCCTTTACAAAAAAAGGTAAAACAGCGTTGTAGGATGATTCTGAAGTTGCAGACGAAAATGTGATGACATCCCCTAAGTTTTTTGACATACCCTAACTGTATTGACCCGCATTCGCATTGCAGAGACGAGACAAGACGAGCATTTGAGGTTAAAAAGTATATAAATTGTCAATTTGTTTCTAAAATAACTGATCCTTTCCCTAGGAAAGACCCTTCTTTCTCGGCTGGGATCGTTTAGAGCCCTTTGAAGCTGCATTCAAACTACATTTTGGACGTTTAAACTCAGGGTACTATAGAAGTCCACTATATGAAGAGAAATCCTGAAATGTTTTTCCTCAAAAAACATAACTTCTTACAACTGAAGACAGAAAGACAATGAACATCTTGGATGACAAGGGGTGAGTACATTATCTGTACATTTTTGTTCTGAAAGTGAACTAAACCTTTAACAAATGTCCTTTTAAATTGAGTTCTGAAAGTTACAGTTTGTCTGATTCCAGATTTTCCCTTGGGGGGGAAATCTAAGAGAGGCTGCTGAATGCTGATTGTGGTATCCATCATGATGATTTTAGAATGCTGTTTTTGTGGTTTAGTTTCAGATGTTCTGCATGGACTAAAAATGCAAGAAAAAAATGCTGTTGTCCATGTTATGATGTCCTTATTAAAGTCAAACTGAACAGTAACAAAGTGTGCTAATGCAGGGAAGGAGATGTACAGCATCACACACTGAAATAAATTTGAGAGCAAACTGATCTCCTCCGCTACGATCACTCATGTCACGTGGGTTAAATCCTATAAAAAAAGGTGTTGATTCTAAATTGGTACATTTTCCCAATTTGCAGTGTGTTCATTAGGGTTATTCTGACAGTGCTGACAGCATGTGAGGGTCTATATTTAACCAGTGCTGGTGGAGTAGTGTGATATGCAGGCTAGTTTACCGGTCCTGTGGGCTGGATTGATGCAGCTGGCAAACGGGGGGGCATCATCATTCCTGGCATCATTGGTGGCATCATGGCTGGCATCTAAGAAAAGAGTTTCATGAAAAATTCATGTGAACTGCTAATTTCCCTCCTACACTGCACAGGGGGAAGCAAGGTGTGAGCTGAAGGGTGTAAAGCACATCTTGTGCTGCTCTGTAGTCCATAGTCCCTCATTACACTCTGATCCTCACACTCACAGCCAAAAACATCCACTGACACAACACACACAGGTGGAGCAGCAGGTCCAACACCGTAGCAATCACAATAATTATTTTACATGTCAATATTCATGTTCAAATGCATGCACTTATCTCCATATTAGGGTGAATTGCATGAAAACTTCAAAGAAATGTTATAAATAATTTTTAACCCTTTAAATATGACAAGAACATTTATTTGCGGGACTATAATAACTATAATTGCTAACAGTGATGGAGCCTTAAGGCCCATTCACACCAAGAATGACAACTATAACTATATTAGTGTCCACAACATTGGATGATAATGTTGTTTATTATAAAGGCACACTGCAGTTATATCAACAAGCTTTGTAAAGTGGATTTTAATTGGCTGTCAGTGTTTTTATTATTTATCAGCTGAAACCAACAGTATGTTCTAGGGTTGCACGGTATACCGGTACTACGGTAGTATCGCGATACTAAAGCTTACAAATACCCGCGGTGCCATAACTGCCATTGCATTTTTGAAATGGTAGTATCGTCCAAACGGTAGCACCATAAGATATGTTGTATGCACGGCAGGAACACTGTTTAAAACGTTCATGCACGCCAGCAGAAACATTACAAGTTGACTGCCAAAATGTCTTTCTGCTGTGCTTTGTGTAGTACAAGCAGTGTATAGGCTTTATATGCTATTCAGTGTTTCACCATGCTTCAGTTCAGTTTGAAATGAGAAGCTGCACGCGCACGTCCTTGTTCACGCTGCAGTTTCAGAAGAGAGGGTCTGATTCAGACGACTGTCTAATGTTATTTAAAAAATATCAGCCCAAGAATCAATTATTAAACATCAAAATATTTTACTAGACAGAATTTTCGTATTTTTATTCATTTGCCCACTTTTAGAACATGTGTAATAATTTGTTTCTGGAAGCATCTTTGCGATCACGAATGCAATTCCATTAATTAACATAGTGGTTTTGACCTTGGTTCTTATCAATCATTATATATATATATAACTTGGAAATTTTAAGATATGGCAGCAAAAATGCCCGTGACAGTTCAGCAATAAGACACGAGCAAGATGTTTTAGTTTCGTTTCTGTGTTCGAATCTGAATTCGCGTTAGTTTGGGCGAATCACTGATTCACTAAGCCATTCATAAAAACGAGTCATTTGATTCACCCCTGAATGATTCAGCCGTTTTGAAAGAATCGTTTGAACAACTCAGTGATTCAATCATGAACACTGCTGCCATCTGCTGGCGGTTTTAAGTTTCCCGTCATGTTCCATTCTTTTCCAACATATTTATATATTCAGAGTTTTGTATTTAAAACATTTATCTTATAACATTATTTATGCAATTATAAGTACAGTCTAAATGCATAAATACCACATCTAAATGTCACTCTATGAAGCTTCTGTGCAGTGCTCAGATGACTTTTGTTGACATGATTTCATGGATAACAATAGCCAGTCATTTATTCACATTAGTGAAGTATTCAGAGAAAAATCTTGCCTGTTTTCATTTACATCTTTTTATTAATGAATTTTTTTAATCATTTTGTAGATTTGAATTTTAAATTAACAGAATACTGCATGGTATCGTGATACTACTTGGTATCGTGATACTTCAGCTGGTATAGTATCGTAAGTCATTTTTATGGTATCGTGACAACCCTATGTTCCACACTGTCGATATTGTTATAGCTGTGGTGTGGCTTTTCCTATTCTCACTGAATCAAAATGATTATTTTTTGGCACTAACAGTGAATTTTATCGGTGGCGCAGAACATTTATCTTTGACATTGTGCTTTCAGGAAAACTGAAACTGAAATACTAAGTATTACTGAGGATGAAATTGGCTTTAGAAAACTCATGTCTCATCTTGTCTAATCAAACACACACAGTGTTGAACTTGAAGAGAAAAAAATATTGGACACTTCAAAACCGTGCAATGCGAGCAATTATGTCTGATTCGTGAATATATGACTCTTAGTGGTTTTCCACAAACATGTTACATCATTTAGAAAAAAAATAAAAGAAAAAAATAAAGTATCTGGTAGATACATCAAGCAGAAAAACAGACTAATAGTTAATATAAATAAATAATTAAAAGCCCTGAAAAGAAACTCATAGGCAGAATACTGCAGAAAAAAATAGATAATGATATAAAAACAACAGATTCCTAGTGTAATGCAATAATTAAGTAACTGCTCAATTTGTGGAGAAATCGAGTGACCAGATTGCAAAACAGATAGCAGTATCTATCTATTTTGTGTGAGTATTTATATATATATTTTTTTCACTTCACATTACAAGAGAAAGAATATATTTTAAAAAAGCAAACACTAAAACAACACTGACTTTATGTGACGTGATGTAATGTGGTATGTTTGTTAAGACCATAGGCAAAAGTTCCTAAGTGTAAAAGATGTAAAATAAGTGTAAAAGTGCCTAAATATTCTGTAAGCTGCTTGCTCATTATATTGAGGTACAACAGACCACTTTGTAAAAAGACAGAATAAGCATGTTTGAAACTTTTTTTTTTTATCAGTTTTTTTTTTTTTATCTTATTGGAATCTAAAATAGGAATCGATAAGCAGAATCTGAATTAATACAATTCAAACAGTACCCAGCCCTAATTATTATATAGACTTAAAATCGACAACAAACCCAGGACTTTTAACCATCTTACTGCCCTTAATAAACCAAGCTACTAAGAATTCAAACTACCACTCAGACTTTCCTAGCTCAACATAGCTTTATCAGAGTTTGACAAATCAAGAGTTCTGTCTCACTTTCATCAGGGATAGATCTGCTATCAGTCACCGATTTGGTAGAACTAAAAGCCTTTCACCACATAAAATACCTGGTAAGACTAAAAGCCTTTCACCATGTAAGTTCTTATATAGAGCCACATTAGAAATACCAGTTGTTATAATATTTATAATATAAGTTTGTTACAGATCTTTAAATATTCTCTGCCATAAAATGTACAATTGTGTCCTTCAAAATGACAGAAAATGATTAAATGCAGTACAAACCAATTCTCAATCCCTGTAATAACTAGTTAATCATTTGTCAATTCAGTTCCTACTGAACTTAAAATTTTCATCCAAAATCTGACTCAAAATAAATTAAGAATCAGTACTATCCTATACACACTTAAAATGACAAAACCTCTGGCAGGTTACTGTCCATGGAACAGTGCTTACATAAAATTTGTGTCAGTCTCAGAATATGTATGCATTTGATTAAGAACTTACTTTACTTACGATGTCTTCTTAATGTTTATACAGGACAGGTAGGCTATGTTTGCATGTGTGAATTACCATGTCCAAAAACTACCATGTAAAACCCTGATTTAAACTGCATCCTTTCAAAATGAAAGCTGACTGCAATAAGCAGTGTTCGCTCTTAGCTCTTACCTGTCCCATGGGTGGAGCTCCCATTGGGGGTATCATGGGGGGCATTATTCCCGGGGGCATGGGGGCCATGCTGGGCGGCCTCTGGCCCATGGGTGGCATTCCCATTGGAGGGAAGTGAGGCGGGATTCCTGGTGGCCCCATCTTTAAAAACACAAAAATAAATTCAAGAAAATGAATGAAGGTGAACACAACCAAGCATTCGCAAAGACAGAGAGATGGCTTTACAGTATAGGCTTTCCAACACCAACTTACAAATGGTGGGGGGATTCCTGAAGGTGGTACACCAGGAAAAGGTGGTGCTTGACTGGGGCCACTATTAGCATCAGTCGAGGACTGTTATGAACAAGAGAGTCCATTACAGTAACCACTACAGCTCTGATAAAGATGCTGCACATCACTGATCTAAAGTGTGATGAGTTTTCCCAAGTCTGATCTAATGACAGAGCCAACCAACGCATCCAAGCTTATGCAAGCATAACTATTAGTGTCAGATGTTTCCTACATATTTTACTCAAACCAACTAGAATAACTTCAAAGCTATTATTATATAGACTTAATTATAACAAACCCATGATTTCTAACCAACTTACTGCCCTTAACAAACCAAATAACTAAGAAATTAAACTGCAACTCAGACTTCTCTAGTTCAACTTGGCTTTGTCAGAGTTTGACAAATCAAGAGTTCCGTCTCACATTAATCAGGAATAGATCGCCGATTTTCAATAAAAACTCAGTTTATCATACAAGTCAGTGTGATGATGTTTATATCCTCTAGTCTAGAGTATCATCAACATCAGTGAAGTCTGTTTAAGGAAACATAAGATTATAAAAACATAAATGTTTCACACAATCAGATATAACACGCGTAAAGCATGTGCTTTAATAATCACAATAATAAATCCAAACTCTCATTCAAACACTCGTTAGCTTTAGCTTTAGCATCAGTCACTCATTCACATTAGCTTCCATGCTAACCAACACTTATTTTGTCTGTAAGATACCCATTTCGTCCCAACTAAGTCTTTAACCCAACCGAATAAACCGTTCGCTGTTTATATGTGTCATTTGTAAACGCTAGAATACGCCAGGTTTTGTGTTTATGTGAATAAACTGTCTATTTTTTGGACTCACCATGATGAGTGAACATGCAGCGGCCCTCCGCGAGACAAAAACCTACGATCTGATTGGCTGCTGCTCGCCGGGTTCAAACTACAGCAGGTGTGTTTCAGTGCAACAACACTGGGTAGAAAGTGCGCATACACCAATTCGAAGCGCAAGAAATAAAAACACCAGAGAGCTGCGCAAGAAATACGCAGATCTGATGACATTACAGTAGGCAAAACAAGCATGGGCTGACATGTTAATTTCGTGATAAACAACAGAGGTGTAATACAGTAAGTAAACAATAAAAACGTATTACGTTACGAAATATTATTAAACATCATGCAGTATTATTATATTCAACTAATTTGTTTATATTGCAATACCCAATACAATGAAAGCCTCCAATTTATAGGGTTTTCTGTGAAAATAATGCACTATATTTATTTAACGTGAATTAATGCAAACAAATGACTTAAAATAGTATCAGCTTATTACACAGTATACATGTATTTAACCCATAAATCCTAGTAATGGCACTGCCAAATGGCATCCTAGTAATGCCACTGCAAAGACTACACATTTTGAATGCACATAATGTCTTCTAAAACCTCTTAGAGGTTGTCTAGTATAGAGTGCTGCAGGGATGATGAAAAAGCTGAAAAAGTTGTCAAAAGCTTAATAGTGGTGAAGCTGAACTCATAATGCATTCATTTATAGCTTGAGTTTTGCTTTTTACTTCTGGAGACTGTATTTAGGCTTCAAAATGTGTTTATTTGCAAAGAATATCATAATGAAATTTGTAAGAAAATTAAACATGTAAAAATATTTTAGGAAAAATCCAACATAAAAAAAAAAAACAATCTGAAGGGATTTTGTAGATGAAACCAGGTTGATGTTAACTTTTGGACTGGCCTACAAACTACAGCACTCTCTATAGATGACCTCAAACCAAATAGACCTGACTAGAAGCCAATATATACAAACTTGACCCTCAAACTATATAGCCTAGCCTAATTGTTTCAGTTTTTCTGTATTGTTGGCTTTATATTGAACTGAAATAGATTTGACTGATGAGACTAAACCACTGAAGTCTGAATCTTCCGTAGATCGTTCATTTTTATGAATTATAAACAAATAATAGGTTGATTTACTGTTCTAAAACATTTAATCCATCATACTCTATACTCTATAAACTATTCATTCTCTGGATGACAGTAATTGCCAAAACAATGTAAGCAGAGTTGCTGAAGATGTATTTGACCTTTTATCAACTAATAGCTTGTATAGCAAGCCCAAATGCAGAACATTTCATTGTGCATTTGTGAATAAATTAAATAATAATAATTGGTTAATTAAGGATTACATTAGGCAGAGACCTTTAATAAATGCTAATACACAAATGTCACTGATCAGCAATAGACCTTAATGCACTAGAGAGCTCCTGACATTTAGCATAGTCATTAAGAGGAGCTCACTTACATTTGAGGTGCATTAAGTCTACAAACAGAGTGAGTCATGAGGAATATTTCACAAGTAAAACTTTTGCAGGATAAGGGGCTTAAATCAATGCAGCCGCCCACCGTGTTCAGGAAATAATAGCCTCTCTGACACATGCTCTATTTCTAAACTCTCCGCAGGTAGTCAGGGAACTCGGCCTGTCGTCTCAGAGCCACGGTCATCCGTCATGCTGCTTTAATTGGCCGCTTGTTCCCATTTACCGTAACATTTATTTTCTCGAGCCCGGGGGAGGAAGATGCAATTTTGAGACTGAAACATGTTAGACCCTGATAAAAGCCCAGGTGACTCATAGTTTATGAAATAATTCACCTGTGTCTGAGCGGTGAATATTTGAGCGGAAGGGTTTTAAATGCATGGAACTGGTGTCTGTCATGCTGGATGATGAGACAGTATGTTTTTCTTTCACCCCATTTACAGCAACACTGAATAAAGAAAAGAAAAGTAAGAAAGAAACGGTGTATGCTTTGAAATAACTTTCACTCAGAAATTGTTTGCAAATTTCACAAATAATTACAAAGAAACAGAAATATATTTATTTTTTGTAAAAATTTACTCCAATAATCAGTTATTAAAAGTCAGTAGTGTCGATTTAGTTCAAGTGAATAACTAATGTTTATCAAAAGTTCATAAAGTTCATAAAAGTTAATCAAATACGAAATTAATTCAATTAAATGGTAAGCAACTCTACAGAAGACAATAGTGTTATTATTTAGCTCAAGTCCAACAGTGTCAGTGCCATCAGACTGATAATATCTGTAAAATGTATGTATATTGATGTAAGAATGTTTAAGAATGCAATTTGTTCTGGAAGAGACAAAAACAAAATACAAAATTAGGGGGAAAAAGTAAAAACAAAGTCATTTTTTTGCAGTCCAGCCCTGATACCTTGATACCTGAACCTGATACTGTTATTCATTGTATTTGATTTGTTTATTATTAGGGGGCAAGCCCAAAGGGCTGTAGCCCCTATTGTATCTGTATGTTTTCTTATTATTTTCGTCCAATTGGTGTCTATGGCAGCCCTATGAAGGGAACATAGGAAATTGATGAAATTTGGCACACTTGTAGTGATGGCCATGAATAGTGATCTGACCAACTTTGGGGTCTCTAGAACCAACTCTATAGCGCCACCACTAGTTCAACATTAAAATGGTAATAACTCCTGAACCCCTAATTCTAGAAAAAAGAAACTTAGTACAGCTGGGCCCGTATTCATCTTAAAACTAAAAGTAGCTCATAACCTGCCAATTTAGGAGAAAATCTTAAAAATAATGGTGCGTGTCAGACCTGAATTTAGGACTCCTAATTTTTTTATCTATGAGTGTTTCACAAAGTGTTTTAGCTCTAAAACTAGCTCCTAAATCTGTGAAACGTTAGGAGTAGTGAAGAGGACGCCTAAGTCACTATGACCATATCCCAACTATCCTAAAATGGCTGTTGCTGGCAATCTGCCTCAAAACTTAAACTTTTTAGAGACACTATATATTTTCCCATGCAACTTTTTTGATTATATCCTTGTTTTCATTAAGAAGTGCAAGAAGTAACAGCTGTTCTTGCATCTAGTTTGGTATTTTATGTTTGCATGTCTTACTATCAGCCATGCTTATTCTACTCTGTTAATTAAAAGGCTGTTTGTATGCATATCTGCAAATTGTTTACAAGAAGCACACATGTAAGAGACTGACAATCGGCTAAACATATAATTGTTTAATTAGTGAAATTGGCCTGCATTTTAAAATCTTAATTTTTAAACACTCAACATTTTCTTTTTTAAAACTTTATATGAATAAGGCAAAATAATGTAATTCTCTACTATATTTCTATGAATAAATCTCTGACAGAGACCGACTTCCCTATCAGCCAATCACTGTGTGCATAGTTAGTAAGCATGCTGACCTCATCCATAGCAATGAGGTCAACCCCGCCCTTACTCTTAGCTTAAAGGTTCGTTCACGCCATATCGGAATTCCCGTAATTACGAGATTCCAACTTGTAAAAAGCGCTCACGTCCTCGTAGAACTTGTAATTACAACTTGTGAACTGGTAGTCTTCTGAGAGCTACGACTTGTACCACATGACCGCTGTACCACCTTACCAATCTAGGCTCTGTTTAGGAGATGATAGTGTTGCCATAAAAAGCATAATTCCGAGTCCAAGGACGTGAACAGCTCCGAGAGGAACGTCACGTGTTGTCATCTCGAAATTATGGTAATTACGATATGGCATGAAAGCACCATAAGACTTCTCTCTATGCGTTAGTAAAAGTTTGTCTCAGCAGCTTTGTTAATAGGTTTTAAGAGAAAACTCTTAGCTAAAAACTGAGAACTCTTAGTGTCAAGATAAAATGTTTTGTTAATACGTGCCCTGGTTCCTCTCTTCCTGGTGATCACAATCAGTAACATTGAGACTCCACTCACTACAATAGTGGCTGTCACGGTGCATGCATCTGTTGTGTTTTTCTCTGTCTCGTGATCATGTGTTGTGTGTGTGTGTGTTACGTCATGCTCCACAGCACGCTGCCAATCAGTCCTCCACAGGTGCATCTCATCATCTCCGGCTATATATACTCACCTCGTTCTCATCTCTCCTGTCGATAGTTCATTCTGGATTGGGTTCGTGTCGGGATTGTTGGTCGTGTCTTCGTCTCAGTTGGATGTGTATTTCGTCAGTGTTCACCTGGATTTACTCACCTTCACGGGATCATCACGCCACGTCATCACAGCCATGTGTCACCCAGCCGAGAGATTTCACCACGTTGCAGTTTGTTCATCTTGTTTGTCTTCAATAAACATCCATTTCACTGCATTTGCTTCCTCGTCTCTGTTTGCACCGTCACAGAACTATCGACCAGGAATGGAAGCAGCAGGGTCCACTCGTCTCACTTTGGAGGAATGTCTGCTGTCTTGTGTCTCTCGGCTGGAAGCCCAGGAGAAGAGCTCAACGGACACGGGAACGGCCGTTCGAGCTCTTGTGACACAGGTGTCCGACCTGACCCAGCGTATGCAGCAGATGCAACTTCCCGCTGCGCCGCCCACGACGCCCATGCCGGCCGCTCCGGTTCCCCTTCCTGGACCATCTGGGGCTGCCCACCAACCGGAGCCCCGCCTTCCCCCACCAGAGCTGTACAGTGGTGAGCCGAACTTTTGGCCGAGCTTTCCTCACTAGATGTACGATGCATTTTTCTTTACAGCCCCGCACGTTTCCTAGTGAGGAGAGCAAGGTGGCGTTCGCGCTCACCTTGTTAACGGGGAAGGCAGCCCTTTGGGGCACGGCGGTGTGGGAAAACCAGGATCCGTGTTGTGCCTCGTTCTCGGCACTTGCCGCCGAGATGAAAAGGGTGTTCGACCGCGCAGCCACCGGAAGAGAGGCTGCGCGGAGATTAACGGACCTCAAGCAGGGGGAGAGGTCCGTTTCAGACTATTCTATTGAGTTTCGCACCCTGGCGGCGGAGTGCCGATGGAACGAGGAGGCGCAGTGGGACATGTTCCTGCATGGGCTGGCTGACCGCGTCCAGCAGGAGATCTACGCCCTGGACCTGCCCGCAGACCTCAACGCCCTGATCGACCTGGCACTGCGGGTGGACGCTCGACTCTCCCGAGCCGAGCGGCGGTGGTTACCCGCTCGGCTTCCCCCTGGGGAGGGACTCCCATCTCGAGCCAGCGGCAGAGACGCGGTCAGTCCCTTCGACGATCACGAGCCTATGCAGGTGGGTCGGGCTCGGCTTACTCGGGAGGAGAGGGAGAGGCGGAGATCCCATGGACTGTGTATGTACTGTGGGGCAGCTGGGCACTTTGCTGCCAGCTGTCCGGTAAAAGGGCAAGCCCGGCAGTAAATGTGAGGCTACTGTCGGGTGGGATCTCCGCTACCAAGCCCTCGTCTAGATCTACCTCCACCCTCCTTCCGGTTAGGCTTGCATGGCATCATCACGACATCCGTTGCACTGCACTACTGGATTCGGGGGCGGAAGGTAATTTTATGGATTTTTCGTTTGCTGTACTTCACCATGTTCCACTTCTTCCCCTCAGTAGTTCCATCGCCGTCCACGCCCTCAACGGTCAGACTCTTCCCACCATCACCACCATATCCGAACCAGTCACTCTCACGGTGTCGGGCAATCATCGTGAGAGTATTTCCTTTTACATACTGGACTCCCCTCATGCACCCGTTGTTCTAGGTCACCCTTGGCTCATCAAACACAACCCCAGGATTGATTGGCAGCTCAAGTCTGTGTCTGAGTGGAGCATTAAGTGTCATGAGTCCTGTCTTGTGTCTGCTTGTTCGTCTGTTTCTGGTGTTGTGTTGCAGGAAAAGACGACGGATCTGTGTAACGTGCCCGCGGAGTACCTCGACCTGAAGGAAGTGTTCAGTAAGTCTAGGGCTGATTCTCTCCCTCCTCATCGTCCCTATGACTGTGCTATAGATTTACTGCCAGGTACGTCTCCGCCTAAGGGCAAATTATATTCACTTTCTACTCCTGAAAGAGAGGCTATGGAGAAATACATTTCTGATTCTCTAGCAGCCGGGTTCATTCGACCCTCCTCTTCTCCAGCGGGGGCGGGGTTCTTTTTTGTGGGGAAGAAAGACGGATCTCTGCGACCTTGTATTGATTACCGGGGGCTGAATAATATCACGGTAAAGAATACCTATCCTTTGCCGTTGATATCTTCAGCCTTCGAGAGATTGCAGGGAGCGTCAGTCTTCACTAAATTGGACTTAAGAAACGCTTATCATTTGGTTCGCATCAGGAGGGGAGATGAGTGGAAGACCGCCTTTAATACCCCCAGGGGGCACTTTGAGTACTTGGTCATGCCCTTCGGCTTGTCCAACTCCCCAGGGGTCTTTCAGGCACTCGTTAATGATGTGCTGCGAGACATGGTCGATCAGTTCATTTATGTCTACCTGGACGACATATTGATTTTTTCTTCTTCTCTTCAGGAACATGTGCAGCACGTCAGACGAGTGCTCCAAAGGCTGTTAGAGAATGGGCTTTTTGTCAAGGCGGAGAAATGCGATTTTCATGCACAGTCTGTTCCTTTTCTAGGGTACATCTTGTCGGCTGAGGGAGTTCGTGTGGATCCAGCTAAGGTTCAGGCTGTGGTGGATTGGCCAACCCCGGATTCCCGTAAGGCCCTACAGAGGTTTCTGGGGTTTGCCAATTTCTACCGACGGTTCGTCCGCAATTACAGCCAACTAGCCGCGCCTCTGACAGCCTTAACCTCCCCCAGAACGACGTTCAGGTGGTCTGATGCAGCTGAGGCTGCGTTTACCAAACTGAAAAGTCGCTTTGTTTCGGCTCCCATCCTTGTGACCCCTGATCCTTCACGTCAGTTCGTGGTGGAGGTTGACGCGTCAGAGGTGGGGGTAGGTGCGGTTCTTTCACAGCGTTCGGCCACAGACGACAAGATGCATCCCTGCGCGTTTTACTCACATCGTCTGTCTCCTGCGGAATCAAATTATGATATTGGTAACCGAGAGTTGTTGGCAGTCAAGTTGGCCTTAGAGGAATGGCGTCATTGGCTAGAGGGGTCGGGGGTACCCTTCATTGTATGGACCGATCACAAAAACCTCGATTATATTAAGACTGCCAAAAGATTGAACTCTAGGCAGGCTCGGTGGGCACTTTTTTTCGGACGTTTTGATTTTACTCTCTCGTTCCGCCCGGGTTCCAAAAATATCAAACCCGATTCCTTGTCGCGTTTTGACCACGCCGATCGCCCGTCTACTCCCGAGAGTATTTTTCCTGAGACGCTTATCGTTTCAACTCTCACATGGGAGGTCGAAACGAGGGTTAAAACAGCCTTAGAAGGGGTAACGCCTCCGGACGCTTGCCCACCGAACCGTTTATTTGTGCCAGAGGAATTACGGTCTGAGGTTATTCAGTGGGGTCACTGCTCTAACGTCGCATGTCATCCAGGAGTCAATCGTACCACACGGTTGGTCAAGCAACGGTTTTGGTGGCCTCTTATGGCTCGCGACGTTCGCAGTTTTGTTTTGGCTTGTTCAGTTTGCGCCATTGGTAAGACATCTAACAGACCTCCAGATGGGCTCCTTCAACCGCTGCCGGTCCCTTCGAGACCCTGGTCCCACATCGCTCTAGATTTTTTTACCGCCCTCCCGCCCTCCCAGGGCAACACGGTAGTTTTGACCGTGGTGGACCGGTTCTCGAAGGCGGCCCATTTTATTCCCTTGCCCAAATTACCCTCAGCCAAGGAGACAGCGGTAACTGTCGTGGACCACGTCTTTCGGTTACATGGCCTCCCGACGGACGTGGTCTCTGACAGGGGACCCCAATTTGTATCCAAATTTTGGAAAGAGTTTTGTAAATTACTGGGGGCCACTGTTAGTCTCTCTTCGGGGTTCCATCCTCAAAGTAATGGGCAAACTGAGAGAGCCAACCAAGATTTGGAGAGAACGTTGCGATGTATGGTCACTAGAAACCCTTCCTCCTGGAGCCAACAACTCTCAATGGTGGAGTACGCCCACAATTCGTTACCAGTATCATCCACGGGCCTATCCCCATTTGAAGGTAGTATAGGGTACCAGCCACCTGTTTTTTCCAGTCTGGAATCCGAAGTCGCGGTTCCCTCTGCCCACGCCTTTGTCCAGAGGTGCCATCGCACTTGGACTAGAGCCCGTGAGACTCTGCTCCAAGTGAGAGAGCGCACCAAGGCTAAAGCCGATCGCCACCGGTCTAAGCCTCCCGTATACGTCGTCGGTTCCAAAGTGTGGCTTTCTACCAAGAACATTCCTCTGCGTTCCGTTTCGAATAAACTTGCTCCCAAATTTATTGGCCCGTTTGCTGTCACCAATATCATTAGTCCGGTGGCAGTCCGCCTCAAACTTCCTCCAGTGTACAGGAGAATTCATCCCGTGTTCCATGTTTCTAAAATTAAACCTGTTTTTTTCGCACGAATTAATCCGCCTGCCCCAGTTCCCCCACCGCCGCGGCTCGTAGATGGGGAACCCACGTATTCGGTTAATCGCATTCTGGACTCGAGACGGAGGGGACGCGGATTTCAGTACTTGGTGGACTGGGAAGGTTACGGTCCGGAGGAGAGAAGTTGGGTGCCTGCCAGAGACATACTGGATCACTCTCTTATTGATGAATTTAATCAACAGGTGCAGGAGGCTGGGAACGTCAGGAGACGTTCTTAGGAGAGGGGGTACTGTCACGGTGCATGCATCTGTTGTGTTTTTCTCTGTCTCGTGATCATGTGTTGTGTGTGTGTGTGTTACGTCATGCTCCACAGCACGCTGCCAATCAGTCCTCCACAGGTGCATCTCATCATCTCCGGCTATATATACTCACCTCGTTCTCATCTCTCCTGTCGATAGTTCATTCTGGATTGGGTTCGTGTCGGGATTGTTGGTCGTGTCTTCGTCTCAGTTGGATGTGTATTTCGTCAGTGTTCACCTGGATTTACTCACCTTCACGGGATCATCACGCCACGTCATCACAGCCATCAAGCCCCTGTGTCACCCAGCCGAGAGATTTCACCACGTTGCAGTTTGTTCATCTTGTTTGTCTTCAATAAACATCCATTTCACTGCATTTGCTTCCTCGTCTCTGTTTGCACCGTCACAAGTGGCCATTTTGAAAAGTACAGTATTGTTTTTTTGCTACTCCTCCTTGAAAATTGATCCAATTCTTCCCAAAATTGGCTCAGATGATCTTTGGACTAAGCTTTTTTTTATTCATCTTTGTTCAAAAGTTATGATGTCGCAAAGTTAACGAGGTTGACCCAAAATTGGTTCAGAGGCTATATCTTGGCCAAACTTTGATCAATTGAAATGAAACTTGGTATGCTTCATCAAAACCATGCTCTGAGGGTTCATGCCAAAGTTGGGAACAGTGCCACCTATGGGTCATGAGATATTAAAAATGCACATTTTTGCCTATAACGTTCAAACAGTTTGTCAGAAAATTATGTACTTGGTGGCTTGGCTCATGCTGAATCTGAGGATATCAATCTTGCCAGGACTGGCTAAACCATATGTCCGCCATTTTGAAATTTGTCATAATTCGCAATACATTTTGAACCTTTTGACATATCTGCACAAAAATTGGTAGGGATCATCGACAGCATGTCCCAGAAGTACCTTAAAAGTTTAAACACAGCGCCACCTAGTGTTCATGCTAATTTTGTGATGCACTCTGCTAAGCCACTGGCTCCGAAGCCTGAAGTCTGTTGTGTTGTGCAACTTTTCTGACCAAAACTTCTGAAGTGGCCATTTTTCATGTGCATTCAATTTCTGCTGTTTTTGTTCTTCCTGCTCTGCACTGTGCTACAGCCCTTCGGTGGCTTGGCCCTGTAATCGCTGCTTGCAGCTATATTTATTATTATTATTATAACTTTTTTTTCCATGTTACATTAACATGGCATCATTCACATCAAGGTTTATTTTGTTTGAAGTACAAAACAACCATTAACATATCAATCTGCTTTTTCTACCATTTCAAACAGCAAGCCATAGCAGTTTTCTTGGAGAAATAATGTTTCATCATATTTGATGTTCGCAGACATCAGTACGAGATAGGGACACTGAGATCATTTAGGGAACAGGGAGCAATTTTCATGTAATTGGGTGTCATCAGTGGATCCTGGAGGTAAAGCCGACTTCAAAGCCATTGGAAAATCAACTGGGTGGGTGTAGAGAGACACACCGCTGCTGCGGCCATGACGCCAGCTGCCACACACTGGACATCTGCAACACACACACACACACACACAATCTGCCACTTATTAGAGCAGGGTCACATACACACAACACATGCTCATTAACATGTGGACAGCTTCAGACATCAGGATTTGACTCACTCCATAACATTCTCAAAAGTGAACATGACATCAAGACTGACACATTTGTCTCTGTATAGTGAGCCATTAAAGTAAAATGTCTTTGTGTTTAAAAAAAGAGGTTTTTATGAGCAGATGTTGTGCATGAATGTTCAAACACTTATGTCACATATGCTTCAGACATAGGTCTCACTCTCACACTGAAACAGATGCGTGCAAAATGCATTCTCATGAACAAAATCACATTAGCACATACACATGCATGGACACACATACACTGATGCTCTGCTTTATTTATAAATCGAGTGTGCTATCTCTCACCTGAGCCCCTGATGGTAATGAGGAGGAGTTTTCACAGTCTGCCTAAGAAGAGAGATATAATCAGCTCATCAGATCCCTAAAAAACATAATAGAATGTTTACAGAGTTCCTTTTTTGTACTGTAATTTGGAACCAATTCAAAAGAGTCATTCTTCATTTTTTGAGTATTCCAAGTATAAGCAATAATCTTTTAAAACACAAAACTCTTAATAGGATTATTACAGTATAAACACCTAAATACATTCACCTGTGTAACATGACAAGTGTAAAGCTCCAATGTTTCATTCAAGACTTTATTGCCATACTAAACAATGTTTAAATAAAGATTTTATTATTAACTGAATAGTACAGAAGAGTGCTTTTCACAGTAATAGCATTTTTCTCTAAGATGGAAAATAGCTGTGAGAATACGATCTTTTCTAGTATCTTTGAAAGAAAAGGAAGACTCAAGATCAGAGATTTTTAATGAGATGCTTAATGATTGAGATTTTTAATGAGATGCTTAACAACAGCCAGCTTAAAGGTTTTTGGGACATATCCTAATGACAATGGTAAATTAGTAATATTCAGATGAGGATCTAAGACTTCTGGAAGCACCTCTTTTAGTAGTTTAGATGGTATAGTATCTAACATATGTTGTTGGTATAGATGATTTAACAATATTATACAATTCTTCCTCCCCTATAGAAGCGAATTAGTGGAATTGTTCCTCAGGGGATCTATAGTGCGCTGATCTGATGCAATGCTATAACTGATAGCTGCATGGTTACAATTTTATCTCTGATAGTATCTTGTATTAGTATTTTGTTAAGTAAAGTAATTCATAAAGGCATTACTGCTGTGCTGTTGGGAAATGTCAATGCTGTTGATGCTTTATTTTTCGTTAATTTAGCCAGTGTATTGAATAAATACCTGGGGTTGTGTTTGTTTTCTTCTTAAAGTGTTGAAATACCTAGTTTTGTTTTCCTCCAGCTGTACTCTATTTTCCAGGCTGCTCTCTTAAATGGTGCAAGTGTGCTCGGTTATACCGCGGTGTCAGACTTTTTTCCTTAATCTTCTTTAAGCATAAAGGAGCAACTATAGCTAAAGTGCTAGAAAAGAGAAAGTCCTGTTACATCATAAAGTTTTTCTGAGCTATTGGATATGCTGCGGAATTGAGTAAATTTAAGATTATTATTTACAAAGCAGTCTTTTGTGGTAGAAGTGATGGTTCTATTTGTAACAAGGAGTTCAATTTACAGCTTTAGCTATATGGAATATACACAATAATAGATAATGATCTGAGATATCATCGCTCTACTGCAAAATTTCAATGCCATTACACTTGGGACACTGCCGTTCAAAAGTTTAGGATCAGAAAGATTTTTAATGGTTTAATGGTTTTTAAAGAGGTCTCTTATGCATCAAGGCTGCATTTATTTGATAAAAAACAGTAACCCTTATGTGTTGTTGGGGACGTTTTCGTCCACTGAGGGGTGCTGTTGAGTCTTAATTTGGCCACAACTTTTTCTCTGTTAAAGCAAATTAAATTATTTTTTGTGAGAAATCTTATTTTGACACATATTTTAAGAAAATGCTTTGAAATTTTTCAAAAACTCAACCGTATGCTCTGGGCAAATTTACTACCCTCTCGTTATGTTCGTGGATGAAAACATCCACTAAATTAAACTGCTGTAAAAATGTATCAGATAATTTTTTTTTTTTAATTTTTTTGCATAAATCTGTTAATCAACCTCAGTCCTCATCAAAACTACCAAATCTTTTGAAAAAATTCAGGATTTTGACTCTTTAATTGCCGAGTTCCTAAATGATGTCACTGTTTTGGAAAAAAAAAAAAAAACACACAAAATGACTTATTTTCAATATAAAAGGTAATTGTGGCCTTGATTTTTTTACCTTTTTAACAGTCTTGGACATGTGAAAGATTAGTAAGAAGATTGGCTTTCATGCATTGTTAGTTGGCGCAGCATTAGATTTTCATTTTTTCTCCCTCATTTATTGATTGCAAAGCCATGACACCATATAACGCTGAATATTTGATTGTTTGTGGTTTTCCCTGTTGGGAAGGGGTAAAATTAGTAAATTTTACTGTTTATTATCAGTTGGCCCCATTAACCCTTTAGATAGGCCTTTGCAAAAAAAAAAAAAGCTTAGTTTTACATAGACTTCTATTGAGTATAGCAGCATATTATAGTGTGCGTGTGTGTATGCGTGTCTGAGTGTGTGAGAGTGTGTGAAAGTGAGTGAAAGTGTGAGAGAGACCTTTGTGCACCTTGATACATCTGAGAAAATCAAAATAAGCACCTCAGCTCTCAGAACGACATGGAGTAAACAAAATCAAAGTAAGTATATTTATGAATTTGTTTACCATATAGTTCTGAGAGCTGATGTGCTTATTTTGATTTTCTGAGATGTATCAAGGTGCACAGAGGTCTCTCTCACACTCACAGACACTCACACACACTCTCACACACTTTCACACACTCACACGCATACACACATGCACACTATAATATGCCGTTATACTCCATAGAACTCTATGTAAAACTAAGCTTTTTTTGTGCAAAGGCCTATCTAAAGGGTTAATGGGGCCAACTGATAATCAACAGTAAAATTGACTAATTTTACCTCTTCCCAACAGGGAAAACCACAAACAATCAAGAATTCAGCATTATATGGTGTCATGGCTTTGCAATCAAAAAATGTGGTTATAATGGAAGTCAATGGGGCAAAAACAGCCACGAACAATAAATGAAGGAGAAAAAATGAAAATCTGATGCTGCGCCAAAACTAACAATGCATGAAAGCCAATGTTCTTACTAATCTTTCACATGTCCAAGACTGTTAAAAAGGTAAAAAAAAAAAAAAAAAAAAATCCAGGCCACAATTACCTTTTATATTGAAAATAAGCCATTTTGTGTGTTTTTTTTTTCCCCAAAACAGTGACATCATTTAGGAGCTCGGCAATTAAAGAGTCGAAATTCTGAATTTTTTCAAAAGATTTGGTAGTTTTGATCAGGACTGAGGTTGATTAACAGATTTATGCAAAAAAAAAAAAAATTATCTGATACATTTTTACAGCAGTTTAATTTAGTGGATGTTTTCATCCACGAACATAACGAGAGGGTAGTGATTGTGAACAATGCACAAGGGGTAATATTGTGAAATATTAAAACTAATTAATATTCTAATATGTTAAATATTATCAATGACAGTTCAAAGCAGTTGTGTTGCCTAATATCTTTGTAAAACCTGTGATACTTTTTTCAAGATTCATTGATGAATAAAAAGTTAAAAATAACATAATTTATACAAAAATAGAATTATTTTCTAGGAAAATGGTGTAATGTTTCATTTCCTGTAATGGTGTGATGGTTATTAACAATGTCACAGGTGTTAAAGTATCATTGTCCAATTCCTCATTCTAATGTCTCTATTATCTCATGTATGTATGTCTGTTCTCTGTAAAGCACAAGCGTAGTTGGCCGTGCCTAAATATGTCTTTCTGATTGTGTCTCTGTATGCTGTGATTTCAGCTCATTCAACCCCAACACAAAGAACCTGATTACTGAGGAGAGAGAAAGACAGACTCCCTACCTCTGCCTCTCTAAAGATGCCTGATTTCATGAATATAAATCAGTAAGTGTACTGTCTCTCTTTGCCTGTGTCTCACATTATGTCTCTTTATGACAGAATCAAGAGGTAGTTTTATTATCATTGGTGTTTGCTAAGTCTGTTATTGCTCGTATTCAGCATTAATAGCTAACCCTTTTAAACAGCAGCGTGGAAATTGCTTTTATCTTTCAGACATTAATGATACCTCAATTCATGGGGCTTGTTAAGGAAGGGTGTGCTATTTCCTTTCGAAGTTAAATATACAGTATCTACCTAGCAGAAGTTAGAAACAACACCTCAGCGACCGATTGCATTACCCAAACAACTGGCTAGAAACCTTAGCAACACCCCCATCCAACATTCTAGCAACACCCCCTTATAGCAACATCCAGCCAATCTCTTCTTTAAACTGGTTGTCCAGGCTTGCAAGATGCTGGAGCCTATGTATTTTGGGCCATATAATCAAGGAAGAAACCCTGTACAGGTTGTTGAAAGCAGAAACTATGGTGGGCAAAAGAGCTCAATGCACTGTAACGTAAGTAAACACAAGCAAATAGAAAAAGCACCAGCAGATTAAGAAAAATCTTTATTAGTTTAACAACACTGCAAATACTGCAAATACTCAATACTCACAGCACAAACAAATACAGAAATGCTCTGCATATACTCACACCACAACCAAATACAGAAACGTGCTGCAAATACTCACAACACAAGAACTACCATATACAGCTTCATAATTAATATGAATAATGCATAATGTATAATTAATTCTAAAGTGAATGGTTAGGTAACCCACTAGTAATGACTCAAGTATTACCAAATCCTTCTTAAGAAACTACTAATTTCTTGGATCAGCATTCTAAAGTGAGAAGCATGATAACATGAAGCTTTGGACATGAAATGGTTGTGGTTTAACATATTATATGGTTATATGAATGGGGTATATCCCAATACCCATATTTCCAATCTACGTGTGTCTGACAAGAAATAAGAGCACAACCCAGGCCTGAAACTTGCTAAAGTTTGGTGCCCTTAGCACACACTAAATCCACAACACCTCTTAATATATGGTCATGCAGAATAAGGCAATAATACGTGCCTAATAAGAACTAATAAACAGCCAAAATGATAGTAATATGCATACCAATTAATATTAATTAATTAATTAATTAATAGTAAGAACTGGTCCTTAAAATAAAAAGTGTTACCAAACTTGACTTGCATTTTACTTTTTTTTTTCCTACCAAAAAAAATGACGCTGTCATTTAAAGTGTTTAATAAAAATAAATGAATTTGAAAAAATGACAACCAGTTAGGATTTTTTTAGGGTGTAACTTGTAGAAGCTTGTTTTGTAATGCAGACAGTGCCTATTCAAATATGCATACTAGGGGAAAATACGTAAAAAGTAGGTTTAAAGTCTATATTATGTCCAAATTCAGAAGATTCTGAAAAGAGACCACGGGAAAGGATTTTTGAACAACATCATCTGGTAATGACATGTTATTTGCTGATAATGATAATGTAATGCTGCCATTGTGAAAGCACAATAGGTGTGTGCTGCTCTTGTGCTGCACAATGGGTGTCCTAAAGAGAATGGCACGCTCTTGGTCTTCACTGTGGAGCTTTCTTCTTCCCCAGAGGAAGACAAGGCATGTTTTAGAGGAACAAAAATACAACATATGTGCATTGGGACTGGTGGCTTGCAGTTACTATGGTACATAACAACTGCCCTCATGAAATGCATTACTTACCGGTTGGACAGTTGGAAACTCTGGATAATGGAAGCCACGGTTGACCGTCTGAGACTAAGCCTCTCTCCTAGATAGACCATGGTTTATAACAGTCACAACCCTGTCAATGACAGCCTCCCTGGTTGTCCATCTCCCTTGCTGGGATTGGCTCAAGGCTTTGATCTTATAACTCTCTTTTTCCTCCCTCACAACTTCGGAGATCACCTGTTTTTTCCTCTCTATCTTTGAGGCTTAGGACCACATCCTAGGTGCTGTTCCCCAACCGAGGCCTGCCCTACCTTGTTGCATGATCCCAACGACTTCTTGATGTTTCAGGCGGTAATGGTCTGGTGCACTGCATGTGATGCTTTCCATTTCTTTCCAGTCTTCACTTAGGCATTGGTGTTTTGCACTGTCGGATACTGTGAGTCATTTATCTCAAACACCAGCCTCACCTTCTCCAGCCTGTAGCCCAAGCTGATGGATTTCAATGGAAGCCTCACGGTGTCGCTTCCGAACAGGGCTGCATTTGACAGGCATCGGGGAAGGCCCAGCCACTTATGAATGTAGTTGCTAGCCTTGGAGTCCATCTTCTGAACAACTGATGAGGTGATGTTGCACAGTTTGAGGGGCCACATCAAGCGATAGTATAAGGTAAATTGGTAACACCAATCCTTTAGCTTGCCAGGCAGTAAGCTTTGATCGATCTTTTACAGGCCATCGGAGAGCTGTGAGGTGACAGCGGCAGCCATATACTTTGTCGGACAGGTCTGCAGTGTAGAGTCTTCCCAAACTTCTCATTGGTTCCTCTACCAAGCATTGTATTTCCTCGCCACCCACTGAGAAAGAGACATCGAGGATAATAATAATAATAATAGTATAAAGAAAAAAGAAATCTTATCTAATTTTAAGCTGCTGTTGTTCTTGAAGTAGAGGCTTTATACTATGGTTTAGAACATTTAGTTTTTCTTTCTGTCCTGCTGTGTGAACACATTTGTAAATGAGACAAGCTTGTATATAAAGAAAGTTTAAGCATTTTAGAAATGTGTTACTTGACTGCATATTGTGTGAAAACAACATGAATTGTGTTAATGCTGTCGCAACAGACAGATGTGCTAATTGTGAGAGTTTTAAAAATGTAACTACAGTTTGGACAAAATGATGTCAGCAATGACAAAGAAACCCTGTAAGCAGAGAAACTAGAAACTATCCACAACATTTAAGGACCAAACATCTTGCATTAGTATAAATTAATGAGAGAATATCAAATATACCACATGTTAGAATGTGTAGAATGATTGGACAAATCACAACCTTTGTGTAAGTCATTGCTTAAACAAAATGATTCCTCAACAAATCACTAATCAATCACCAAAGAAGATGCTTGCCAATAGAGATACATATGTCATGGCTTTAAGGCTGTTCACAAACCCCTGTCACATGTCTCTGTCCAGTCAAATGCACAAACGCACACAAACACACACACACATACACCAAATTCATGAGATTCATTTGATTATCATGCAAAGCAGTATATAGTATATAGCAAATCGCAAATGCTTGGTTATTTAACATCACAAAATGTAACCATACTATGACCAAGCTTTTTTTTACAAATATGTACATCTGCATAAACTTTATCAGTATACTCACATATGATGATATTCTCTATAGCAGCAAATCTCAGTTGATTGCTTGCTTTTATTGTATTGATTGCTTGTATGCTCAAACCAGTTGTACAAAATACAAAACAAACAGTTCAGAATGCACAGGGGACATGTGCGTTAAATGTTGATATCAATGGTGGATGGAACAATCTGGAAGCTGTGTTCTCCATTTTTTGATAAAGCGTCTAATTCATGATCTGTAGTATTTTTAAATAGTAATCATTTGAAGTGGATCAATAAAGTTAATCAAAGTTGTCCTAAAACAAGAACGAGTATTGTTTTGGTTTTAGGACAACTTTGATTAAAGGTTTTGATCCACTTCAAATGTTGACTATTGTATTTACTGGAAGTTTGTAAAATCTGAATGCATTGTTTAATTTTAAGTACAGATGAAATGTTTTTGGTTTTGTTTTATTTTTCCAGACGAGTCAGGAGTTTTGTTAATGTAGTTTGAAGATTTGGTTTTGTTTTTGGGAAAAAACGGTAACATCGTGATTTTCTGTAAGCTGCTTTGAAACCATGTGTATTTTAAAAGCCCCATACAAATACATTTGTCTTCACTTGAATGATCTCTTTATCAGTATTTGATCTTTCTATCATTCTCTCTCATTCTCTATTTGATTTAATTTGATTCAGTTGAAAGCACTTTATTGACATGAGTGTAATGAATATTATTTAGCCAAATCTGGTCATTTTTGTGACAGTCACACAAACAATTCAAAGTTAACATGAAACAGAGTATGCTGAAAGAAATACATCATATTATTGTAACTGAACCGATACTGAAGACCAAATTAAACTTCTCTCTCTCCCTCTGGATATCAAGGCTGTGCAGTCAGTATAAGACTGATTTTTCTCCGAATAACTGAATGTGCACTCTCTCTCTCTCCCTTCCTTTTAAAACTGGGACACCCTAAAACACTGACTGGGGCCTCGAGAGGAAAAAACAAATGGCCTCCATCATTTGCTTTGGCAGAAAGCATCCATAATTGATTAATGAGGGTGACAGTATCTGGATGTTTCACTGTGTGAGCTGAAGAAGAAGAGCAGGGATCTAAATTCATCTTAAAGTGTTATGGTGGCATTAACATTTGTAATTCCAGTGTTTTTAAAATGAAAAGATGAACTGTATTTATTTTCACTTATTTATTTATGTGTGTTTTGTTGCTAGACTTATGTTTGGAATTCTAAGGCTGATGTCTCATTTCAGCATGCATCCTGAAAGCTGCTATCAGTCTCCGTCCAGCTGGGGGCAGTAATTGGCCTGTGTGGACGTTACAGGGCTGCAAATGGACGAGAACGTGTAAAAACTATACTAGTCAACATTTGAAGGGAATCAAAACCTTTCATCAGAGTTGTTTTAAAACTAAAACTACACCCGTTCTTCTCTTAGGACAACTTTGATTAACCTTATTTGATTCACTTCAAATGTTGACTACTGTATAACAGGAACCTAACCCTGTTGAAAAAACAAGTACATGCTGGTTAGGTAGGTTTTGTTGCTGGTATGCTGGTTTAAGCTGGTCCTTAGCTGGTCATGTTGCTGGTCAAGGACCAGCATAAACCATCAAAGGACCAGCATAAACCATCAAAGGACCAGCATAAACCAGCTAAGGATCAGCATTAACCAGGGCCAGCATAAACCAGCTAAAACCAGCATCCCAGCATATGCTGTTTTTTTTCAACAGGGAAAGATACACTTTGAAATATTTCATATCTGTCACATTTTAGCTCATTACCAACATTTTTATTAAAATCAATAGAATCTTTCTTATAACCTGGAGGATTGTGAGTCCCTGAAAGTGGTAATCTAAAGTATTTGCATAGTAACTGTGTTTAGACCCTGCATTTGTTAAAGTATATGCAGATTGCAACTGTAACGGAGGGTGAGGGAAACAAGGGGTGGATCTAAATACGGATTTAAACTTAATTAATAACTAAAACAAAGAAGAGATTTCATTGGAACACAACAGCTTCATCAAAACAAAGACAGCACCGATTAAAGGGCAAACTGAGGGCATGTAACACATGATAATTAGGAACATAACACACAGAACAGGTGCAACATAATTAGTAACTATGGAAGCAAGTGGTAATCAAAACTGAGGCAATGAAGGAAACAGGAAATTAACAAGTGAAAACAATGGAGTTCAAGCCATATATCGGAGAAAACTAAACACAATCTCTGTGTATTTTGCATACTGTAATTACATTTTTACAGACATAGACAGACATATATAGATAGTTCAATGACACAAGGGTCAGGAAATCAATATAGAATTTACATTTTTGGCCAAACTATCTCTTTAAATGGATCATCCAAAAAAAAAAAAAAAATCTAATTTGCTGAAAATTTACATGCGGATGATTTTGTTTATTAATCTAAACAGTTTTTTAGACATGTAAGTTCAAAGTTCAAATTTATTTCTAAAGCACTGAATAAAACAACAGTGTTGACCATATTGCTGTACAAACAGTAACACAATGAGCAGAGAAAAACATTTAAAATGAAAAATATACCCATATATCTAAATAAGTAATATAAAAGAGTAAGATCGTGAGTAAGATCAGAAAAGACATAATTGGCACTAGCAACCTTTGTGCTTATCTTTGATTGAACGCTATCTTAAAAAAAAAAAAAATGTTTTCAAATGGCTTTTAAACTGAAAGACCGTAGGTAGGTCCCAAATATATGATGTCAAAATGTTCTATAATTTAGGGGAGGCGACCGCAAACGTGCGATCCCCTCTAGACTTCATCTTAGACCGAGCAACAACAAGAAGTTTCTGTGATTAAGATCGTAATGATCTCGCTGGCTTTTGTTCCTGGATTAGATAAGCAATAGCTATAAAATGGGGCTAAACCATGTAGAGATTTAAATACAAATAATAGAACTTTAAAATGAATCCTAAAAGTAATAGGCATCCAATGCAATGATTTTAACACCGGAGTAATATAATCTAATTTACAAGTGCCTGTGAGCAATTTTGCAGTCACATTTTGGACCATCTGCAGTCTATCTAAAATTTTATTTTGAGCACCAAAATACAACGAGTTGCAGTAGTCTAATCTTGAAATGATAAATACGTGAATTACTTATTCAGATCTTTCTGGGATAAAAAAAAAGCTTAATCTTGGAGATTTGTAAAAATGTAGCATTACATCACTTGCTCACCAATGGATGCTCTGCAGAACGAGAGTCCAGCTAAATTTGAACTGCATTATAAAGTTCAGAGGGAGCAAAGAGAATCAATTCTGTTTTCGATTCATTTAGGCTCAAAAATTGTAGACACCCATGCCTTAACTTCATTAAGACAGGCCAACAATCTTTCCATGGCAGTGGAGTCATTTGACTTAAAGGGTACATACAGTTGTGTATCGTCTGGGTAGCAGTGAAATGACACGCTGTATTTGTGCAAAATCTAACGTAATGGAAGCTTATAAAGAGAGAAGTGAAATGGTCCTAAAACGGACCCTTGAGGCATACCACATGACAAAGGTGATGAAACTGATGTACACTCACCCATACAAACAGAGAAACATCTATTTAAGAGATAGGACTTTAACCAATTTAAGGCATTTACAGAGATGCCAGCATGTTTTAAGTTAGGAAATAAGAATATGATGGTCAACTGTGTCGAACACTGCTGTGAGATCTAACAGCAAAAGTACAGTCACATTCCCTTGATCAGTTGCAAAAAAGATGTCATTGAAAACCTTTAATAATACTGTTTCAACCTGCTAAAAAAAACAAGCTAAAACCAGCCTAGGCTGGTTGGCTGGTTTTAGCTGGTCAACCAGGCTGGTTTTAGCTGGTCATAGCTGGTCAGCAGGCTGGTTTTAGAGGGGTTTTGGCCACTTTCCCAGCTAAACAGCTAAATCCAGCCTGACCAGGCTGGGAGACCAGCTACTTCCAGCTTAAACCAGCCAACCAGCCTAGGCTGGTTTTAGCTGTTTTTTTTTGTTTTGTTTTTTTTTTTTCAGCAGGGCTGTGCTATGGTGCTTCTTAAAAATGTGTAGTATTATATCACTTACTCACAATGGATCCTTTGCAGTGAATGGGTGCCATAAGACTGAGAGTCAAAACAGCTGATAAAAACATTTCAATAATGCAATAACTCCAGCCCATCATATAATATATTTTGAAGCAAAAGAGCTGCATGTTAGTAATAAACAAATCCAACATTAGCTTATCGCTAAAATACAAAAATCCCGTCCATAATATTGCTTAGTAGTGAAAAAGTCTTGTTTGAGTGTCGTTTGCGTGTGAGTTTTTTATGTAAGAGAACAACAGGAAATTTACTTTTTTACATATTTGTGACATACATGTGTCCATAAGTGATGGTTTAAAGTTAAAACGCTGTATGAATTAATTTGTTTCTTACAAACACACAACTTTTTACTGCACAAGACTTCAACTGTGATGTTTTCATGGACTCTTGTTCCCCATTCACTGCAGAGCATCCACTGGTGAGCAAGTGATGTAATACTACATTTTTACAAATCTGTTCAGATGAGGAAACAAACTCATTTACATTTTGGCCTAAGTCATTTTTTTTTTTTTTTTTTTGGGGGTGAACTTTTCCTTGCAGACAAGAGTTTTGAAAAACTTGGTATGATTTACTTTGTTAAAAAATTTCCTGGCATCACTTCCTCAAAAGGAATTAGCTAATGCTGTTCCTCAGTTGTTTTTGTCATGTCTTCTTGTCATACAAATAAAGTCATATTTCCAGCACGGAAATGGTCTGTTGCTAAATGTTTCAGGGCGGTTATGTAAAACTTTTAATGGGATCTGAGCTGACTAGCTTCTCCTGTGATTTGCTGTAGCCATGGAAATGATTAATGGCATACAGTGGGTGCTCTGAGAGAGAGAGAGAGTGCATCGTAGCGGCCACGCTAACCTGCTCTCTGACTGACATTGCATTATAATATTCACTCATGAAAGTGCACCTGCTCCCAGCTTTAATGAGCCTGTAGTGCTGGCCTGCCACGAACCCAAAGCTGAAGCGCCTGATGAAGGGCTCTCCTGTCTGGCAGGTTACTATATAATAGCACACAAACACAAACCCAGAGAGATAGCAGCCATAGTTTCCCATTGGTATGAATTATCTTTTTGATATTTCATTACAGTCTGCTCTGAGATCGCCATGGCTCAGATTAATCAAGACTCCCACTCTCAAAAGCTATCAAAGTATCTCTTTGACTCTCTTTACTGGTTCTCCATTACATGATGATATCAATCCATTGATGAGAAATCCCAGACTGTAATATCAGATTGTAATACATATTGTAAAATATTGGACACACTAATATGATTAATAAAAAAAAAAAAAAAATCTTATAGCCTCTGCTTAAATGCTTGAAATTACTTTTTTTTTTTACATTATTTTCTTTACTTAGCTTTTTTTTTTTTTTAATAACAAAATAATTGTATAATTCATTTTTGATTTGTGCATTAGTGCTATTGTATATTTTTGGTGACATTATTATTCTAAAATGTGGAAAATGACAAATAATAATAGGAGGAAGAAAGTGTATCCAAACATTTGACTATACTGAATGACTATTTTACCATTACAAAAAAATGTTTTGAAAAAAACTGAAATATGTTCTTCTTGCTATACATTCTTCTTCTCAGCAATGCTAATGCTAAAATTCTAAAATAGTACTGTCTACTGTCTAACCTGCATTTCATATAATTTTACAGTAAAATACTTTTAAATGTTTTTGGAAGTAATAAAGAACAAGGCATCTTATAAATTACAGTGAAAAGCTGGAAATGTACATTCAGATTCCCACTTCACATTTAATGGTATTTTGTATAAATATTTGTATTTCTTCATAGTTTTTGTTATTAATTAAATTTATTATGGTTTCATGTTACAATTTACATTTACATAGTTTAATATTTATTACAGTATTTTGCAATTATTTTGCCTTCTATATATTAGTATTTACTTCAACTTAAGGAAAATATAGTTGTAAGCTGTAAAATGTACAATTTTACTGTATTTTTACAGTGTGTATTTGAATTCTGATTGTTCAATCACTGCATACAGGCATCAGTATTTTTGAATAATGACATTAAAAAGTACAAATGATTATTGTCCCATTACATTGTATCTGATTAAATATTATTAAATATCACTTGATTACATTAGGTTAACAATTAACAGTATGGTATTTACATGGTACTCTAAGATCATGATAAAAAAAGGAAAGAAAAAATAAACATGGTATTTTGATATTTCCATAACAAAAAAACAAAAACAAAAAACAAACCTGCTATGCTACTTTCATAGCCATAAACAGGCTTAATAACTCAAGCACATTAGTGCAATCTTTATCCTTTTAAAATAAGGTCTAATGAAGTGATTCACCCACACAATGTATGATACACAATCCAGAAGAATAGCTACCCTGTCTGTATAGTTACAATGCAGTTTCTAGATAAACGTCTGTGGTGTATTATCAGATTGACACTGAATACCTGCCACAACTCAGACAAAGACACTGTAAACATTCCATTTGTTTAGAAACTTTTTGTTGTTGTTATTGAGAGCCCAGATTCTTAATTAGATAGCAATGCTGTGAACTATCT
Organism: Garra rufa; assembly: GCF_049309525.1. Classification (NCBI taxonomy): domain Eukaryota; kingdom Metazoa; phylum Chordata; class Actinopteri; order Cypriniformes; family Cyprinidae; genus Garra; species Garra rufa. The sequence goes on from NC_133368.1 coordinate 18,189,042, forward strand.
TTTCCCGTCTTATTAAATTAGAGGCATCTGAAGCGCTCAGTTGTCGCGCTTATCTCTGGGAAACAGTTGGGCTGCTGCCAGCGCGAGGCTGTCTGTCTGCCAGTGTACTGCCACGTGTGTGTGTGTGTGTGTGTGTGTGTGTGTGTGTGTGTGTGTGTGTGTGTGTGTGTGTGTGTGTGTGTGTGTGTGTGTGTGTGTATGTGTGTGTGTGTGTGTGTGTGTGTGTGTGTGTGTGTGTGTGTGTGTGTGTGTGTGTATGTGTATGTGTATGTGTGTGTGTACCTGGTATTCATCACGTTGTGGGGACCAAATGTCCCCACAAGGATAGGAATACCAGTAGATTTTGACCTTGTGGGGACATTTCTCAGGTCCCCATGAGGAAACAGGCTTATAAATCATGCACAATGAGTTTTTTTGAGGAAGTAAAAGTGTGCACAATCTCCTGTGAGGGCTAGGTTTAGGTGTAGGGTAGGTGTAGGGCCATAGAAAGTACGGTTTGTACAGTATAAAAACTATTACGCCTATGGAATGTCCCCATAAAACATGTAAACCCAACATGTGTGTGTGTGTGTGTGTGTGTGTGTGTGTGTGTGTCATTGACTTCATACATGCAGTGAGTACGCTTTGTGTCTCTTTATAGCCCCGCAGTCACAGCACGTCTGTCCAGCACGACAGGGAAAGGGTTTTTTTCATTAACACACAGCTCTCCTCATGCTGTTGTGCTGCTGTTACGCCACCCGCCCGCATTGATCTCAAACAGAAGCTGCTCAGCCTAAACTATTAGACCATCCTCTTTTCTTAAAGTATCTCCAAACCAATCTCACACAAAAATGTAACTATTTTAGATGAAGGTGGTGATTATTTCATTTGTACAGTGTGATTTGAATAAAAACACATGATTTTAGTCGCCTATGTTTACACAATGTTCACAAGGATCAACAAAGTCTACTAAAAACATTGTAGCATGCATGCTAGGCCAGTAGTAAAGAACGTCTCAGGTTACGTATGTAACCCTGGTTCCCTGAGGGAACGAGACACTGCGTCCTGAAACGCTATGGGGAACGCCATTGGCGGGCCGCACTCTGAGTCATAGTCCAACGTCCAATGAGAAACGGGAGTGACCAGGAAGTATAAAAGCACGTGCGTTTGAAGCTGGCGTCAGCTCATAGGAATGAAGCGAGCGCAGCAGGGAATGCCGGAATTATGGTCCGAGACGCAGTGTCTCGTTCCCTCAGGGAACCAGGGTTACATACGTAACCTGAGACGTTCCCTTCCGGGAACTCAACACTGCGTCCTGAAACGCTATGGGGAACGAGGTATCAACGCCCCCATAATTTCCGAAGCCCTGCCTAGTGTCTGCTAGGCCAAGGGTGGAAAAGTTGTGTCTGGTGAATCTTGCCAGAGCACAGGAACAAACCTCAGCCTGGGGAACTTGCCAGGACATGAGTGGTAATACATCTCTGTCTGTGGAGCCCACCAGACAAGAGTGAGTGTACCTCGGCCCTCAAGCACACGAGGTCATGTGGTCCTTCGTCTGGTCTCGCAAGACCGAGAAGGAAACAGTGTCTAGAATACTTACCTGATGAGACACTGTAGTAACTCCACCTGGTGATCTTGCCAGGACGCGAGTGGTAATGCATCTCTGTCTGTGATCAGCCACCAGACAAGAGGGATAAATGAGCCTCGGCCCTCAGGCACACGAGGAACAATGGTAGTCCTTTGTCTGCGTTAAAGCCAGAACAAGAGGGACACAAGAAGTGCCTGGTATACTTGCCAGGACACTGGAATACATCTCTGTCTGTGATCAATCACCAGACAAGAGGGATATATGAACCTCGGCCATCAGGCACACGAGGAGAAGTGGTAGTCCTTTGTCTGCGCTACGGCCAGAACAAGAGGGACACAAGGAGTGCCTGGTGAACTTGCCAGGACACTGGAATACATCTCTGTCTGTGATCAGCCACCAGACAAGAGGGATAAATGAGCCTCGGCCCTCAGGCACACGAGGAACAATGGTAGTCCTTTGTCTGCGTTAAAGCCAGAACAAGAGGGACACAAGAAGTGCCTGGTGAACTTGCCAGGACACTGGAATTCATCTCTGTCTGTGATCAACCACCAGACAAGAGGGATAAATGAACCTCGGCCCTCAGGCACTCGAGGAGAAATGGTAGTCCTTTGTCTGCGTTACAGCCAGTACAAGAGGGACACAAGAAGTGCCTGGTGAACTTGCCAGGACACTGGAATTCATCTCTGTCTGTGATCAGCCACCAGACAAGAGGGATAAGTGAACCTCGGCCCTCAGGCACACGAGGAGAAATGGTAGTCCATTGTCTGCGTTACAGCCAGTACAAGAGGGACATAAGGAGTGCCTGGTGATCTTGCCAGGGCACTGGAATAGCTCCGCCTGGGGAAATTGCCAGGACGCGAGAGGTAATACATCTCTGTCTGTGAGCAACCACCAGACAAGAGGAATATAGGCCTCGGCCCTGGGGCACGCGAGGCGAGATAACACAACACTTGCCTGGGAAGTGCCAGGCCAAGATGGTGGAGATCCGTCTCCTGTCTGGGGACCTGCCAGACCAGGAGGAGGAATTCTACCTCAGTCAGTTTGACACTGAGGGATGCGCCTTTTGACCTCTGGGCCTAGCTTGCTAGGGCTGAAAGATGACTGAGCCCGGAGTGGCTCTGAGGTCTAGTTCGTAAAATCTAACGAACGTTAGAGGTGAGGACCAACCTTTTCCAGGGGGTTTTTGCCCACTGAGAGGCCGCCATGAAGGGCGTGGTAAGCCGATATAGCCGCCACGTACACCTTCAAGGTGGAGTGAGCTAACCCATTGAAACGTTGGCAGGGAGGGACACACTTTCTATGGGGCTGCTCAACCGCCTTTCTTTCTCTTTTAAAAGAGCGTTTTCCCCCTTTTGGCATACTGCTCAAAATAAAGTAAAAAACAGCAGTATAACCGGACAGACAGACAATAGACATAGAGCGCTCCGCTGAATGACAAAAGCTGACGCCAGCTTCAAACGCACGTGCTTTTATACTTTATACTTCCTGGTCGCTGACGTCACCGCGCCTGTGACGTCACTCCCGTTTCTCATTGGACGTTGGACTATGACTCAGAGTGCGGCCCGCCAATGGCGTTCCCCATATCGTTTCAGGACGCAGTGTTGAGTTCCCGGAAGGGAAACTCTACACACTGGGGTTAAAGGAGAAGTTCACTTCCAGAACAAAAATTTACAGATAATTTACTCACCCCCTTGTCATCCAAGATGTACATGTCTTTCTTTTTCAGTCGTGAGGAAATTATGTTTCTTGAGGAAAACATTTCAGAATTTCTCTCTATATAATGGACTTCTATGGTGCCCCCAAGTTTGAACATCCAAAATGCAGTTTAAATGCAGCTTAAAAGGGCTCTAAATGATCCCAGCCGAGGAAAAGGGGTCTTATCTAGTGAAACAATCAGTCATTTTCTGAAAAAAAAAAGATAATTTATACACTTTTTAACCTCAAATGCTCGTCTTGTCTAGATTTTCGTGTACTCTGTATATTCCAGTTTAATACAGTTAGGGTATGTTGAAAAACATCCATCTCATTTTCCCCTCCAACTTCAAAATCGTTCTACATCGCTGCAGAAGTACTGACCAAGTGTTTACAAAGTGAATAGACCATATTTGAGTTCCTCAAATATTTCCTCGAGAGTTTAGTTCCAACCCTAGTCAAACTCACCTATTTTGTAATAATCCTGAAAACATTGATTAGCAGGGTCAGCCAAACTTATTTCAGTTAGTCTGATTCATTGTCAGTTGATTTGGTTCCATAAAGCAAATTTACGATAACTCAAGCTTAGTCACTCTGGCAGGAAACTAACCTGATCTGGAGCAAGCTAACTGTCAGACTGAATTCCTCTAACACTGATCAGTAGGACTGCATTGATATTATTTACCGCTGACTGTCTCACATACAATAGCAGATGCTTTTGTCCAAAGCGAACTAAAATCAAAATCAACAAAAAGAGCAATAAAATGCAAGTGCCATGACAAGTGTCATTTAACCTAACGCAGTACACGTAGCAAGTTTTTTTTTTTTAATTATATAATAAATAAAAAGAAAATAGAATGAATAAAAACAGAAAAAGCAAGCTAATGTTACAGACCTAAAAATATATACAGGTGCATCTCAATAAATTTAGAATGTCGTGGAAAAGTTCATTCATTTTCAGTAATTCAACTCAAATTATGAAACTTGTGTATTAAATAAATTAAATACACACAGCCTGAAGTAGTTTAAGTCTTTGGTTCTTTTAATTGTGATGATTTGGCTCACATTTAACCAAAACCCATCTCATCCAATTAGAACACTTCATAAGACCAATAAAAAATATATTTTTGTGAATTGTTGGCCTTCTGGAAAGTATTTTCAAATACTGTATATGTATATAATACTTGGTAGGGGCTTCTTTTGCTTTAATTACTGCCTCAATTCGGCGTGGCATGGAGGTGATCGGTCTGTGGCACTGCTGAGGTGGTATGGAAGCCCAGGTTTCTTTGACAGTGGCCTTCAGCTCATCTGCAATTGTTGGTGTCTTGTTTCTCATTTTTCTCTTGACAATATATAGATTCTCTATTGGGGCTTCAGGTCTGGTGAGTTTGCTGGCCAGTCAAGCACACCAACACCATGGTCATTTAACCAACTTTTGGTGCTTTTGGCAGTGTGGGCAGGTGGCAAATCCTGCTGGAAAGTGAAATCAGCATCTTTAAAAAGCTGGTCAGCAGAAGAAAGCATGAAGTGCATGAAGTGCTCTAAAATGTCTTGGTAAATGGGTGCAGTGACTTTGGTTTTCAAAAAACACAGTGGACCAAAACCAGCAGATGACACTGCACCCCAAATCATCAGGCCATTTCTTCTTCTCCTTAGCCAAGGTAAGACGCCTCTGACATTGTCTGTGGTTCAGGAGTGGCTTAACAAGAGGAATACGACAACTGTAGCCAAATTCCTTGAATCAAGTCTGTGTGTGGTGGCTCTTCATGCCTTGACCTTGAAGTTCACCCAAATTCTTGAATCAATTTTGCTTGACAAGCCTCTCAAGGCTGCGGTTTTCTCTGTTGGTTGTGCATCTTTTTCTTCCACACTTTTTCCTTCCACTTAACTTTCTGTTAACATGCTTGGATACAGCACTCTGTGAACAGCCAGCTTCTTTGGCAATGAATGTTTGTGGCTTACTCTCCTTGTGAAGGGTGTCAATGATTGTCTTCTGGACAACTGTCAGATCAGCAGTCTTCCCCATGATTGTGTAGCCTAGTGAACCAAACTGAGAGACCATTTTGAAGGCTCAGGAAACATTTGCAGTTGATTTGCTGATTGGCATGTCACCATTGTTGTGGTTGCTAACCAGTTCTTTATTGTTATTATGTGTTGTAGTAATACTGTCGTAAAGTCATGCTGATGCGCAGGCTTTGCAGTTGTACCGTATTCTGGTTTGTTGCCGCTGAAGTTCATTGAGTAAACTAGCATTCTCCCGAAGCTCTGTTTGTATGTGTTTTTGTTAAACATAACATTTGGCGACGAAGATGGCTTTATCTCTGCCTCCTCCTGAGCCATTTCTGCCCCACGCTGGTGAACCTGTCGTGCCGTGGGAGCGCTGGTATGTGGCGTTTCAGACGTACCTTGTAGCCGCGGGCTTGGATGATGTCGCAGACGGGAGAAAGCGCGCACTTCTCCTCCACTGTCTCGGCGCTGAGGGATTACGGATCTTCCAGACGCTCGGCACTGCAAATACATACTCTGACGCTGTTGCACGACTAAAAGGGCATTTTCAAAAGACTCATAGCGTGCTGTTGAAACGACTTAATTTCAGACAAAGATGCCAGCGATCGGGTGAGTCAGCCAGTCAGTTTGTCGCTGATTTAAAAAGCCTTGCTGAGCCATGCAAATTCGGTTCTCTTCGTGACGAATTAATAAGAGACCAACTTATTGAAAAAACAAATAGTGCACGGGTCAGAGAGAGGCTGCTTATGGAAGATGATAGGCTTACTTTGGATAAAGCTCTCACTCTTGCGCTCCAAATTGAAGAAGCTACACAGTGTGCAGCTAAAATTGCAGAGACTAATGCAGCTAAAACTGATGTCACTTCTGTACCTGCAAATGCAGTCGTGGATGAGGAGTTCCAGCCTGCAGGTGCAATCATCCAGCAAACTCAGCCTCAGTCAAGTCAGCAAAGACGAAAATGTGGCAACTGTGGCTCCATTCGTCATGCTAACAGGTCCCCAGACTGCCCAGCTTTTGGTCAAAAGTGTAGACATTGTGGTAAGCTTAATCACTTTGCAAGGTGGTGCAGATCAAAGTCCAGTTCACAGTCTTCACCAGCAGTAATTCATACAGTTGGTCCTCACTCAGTCACTTTTTCTACATGTGGTGTGCAGCTCAAGGACTGTTGCATTCCGCTGCTTCTTGACACAGGAGCTAAAGTGTCATTGCTTAATATGGCCACCTACAAGGAATTTTTCTCTGATGTTGAATTGCAACCATCAAATCTGAAGCTCTGTGGTTATGGCCAAGCCAGCATTGCAGTGACTGGAGTGGTCAAACTGCCAGTACGTTATGGAAGAAAATGTCTACCAGAATTTCCATTCTACATAACTCAGCAGGGAGCTAATATCCTGGGTCTTGATCTGTTCCTTAGCCTTGACTTTTCTCTGCATGACAACAGTGGTGCAACCATCCTTCAGGTAGACTCTCCATGGCAAACACAGTTTCCCGATCTATTTGGTGGTTTAGGCTGCCTCTCTGTTTTTGCCCACAAACCCCTGCTTAACCCAGATGTACCACCTGTAATCCAGCCACTGCGACGAGTGCCTCTAGCCATGCGTGACAAGATCACCACTGAACTACAGGGAATGCTAGCTTTAGACCTCATTGAGCCCATTGATGCTTCCCCTTGGGTCTCAAATCTTGTGATTGTGCAAAAGCGGTCTGGGGGCATACGTCTCTGCGTTGACCTTCGGGGGCCTAACAAGGCTGTGGTGCCAGACAAATACCCATTGCCGACAGTTGAGGAACTCACAACACTCTTCTATGGCTCCTCAGAGTTCACAAAGCTGGATCTTAGGCAAGGTTACATGCAAATACCCCTGCATGAGGACAGCAGAAACCTGACTGCATTCGTGACTCACATGGGGTTGTTCCGTTTTAAGAGGATTCCTTTTGGCCTAAGTTCGGCACCTAGTTGCTTTCAGAAAATCATGGCTACTGTCCTAGCAGGGCTCCCTGGTACAGCTGTGTACTTGGATGATATTGTGGTGCATGGAAAGGACATGGCAACCCATGACGAATGCCTCAGACGGGTGTTCACAGCTCTGTCTAGACACAATCTAACGTTGAACACAGAAAAATGTGTGTTTGCTGTCCCAGCAATAGACTTTGTAGGTCTTCGGGTGTCCAGTTCAGGTATCACACCATTGCAGTCCAACGTCAAAGCCATTCTCGACCTTCCAGTGCCAACCTCAGCTGGACAGATCGCATCCTTCCTCGGCATGACTGCTTACTATCTCAGGTTCTTACCCCAGTATTCTGAAATCACTGCCCCTCTGCGACAGCTGCTCAAACATAACACCCCCTGGGCATGGACAGCAGATTGTGAGCAGGCTTTTCGACGACTTAAACACCTTCTCACGTCACCGCCAACTCTAGCTCATTTTGATCTCTCCAGTCCGACCCTGGTGACCTGTGACGCATCAGCGGTAGCAGTTGGGGCAGTCTTGTCACAGCTGCATGATGGTATTGAACTGCCTATTGCTTTTGCATCACGGGCTCTAAGTACTGTGGAACAGAAATATTCAGTGGGAGAGAGAGAGGCGTTGGCGTGCATTTGGGCATGTGAGCGCTGGCACATGTACTTATATGGTCGATCCTTTACTCTCAGAACAGACCACCAGGCTCTTACTTCCCTCATGTCCTCTGCTGGAACAGGCCACAAGCCCCTCAGGCTGCACAGATGGGCTGACAGGTTGAATCAGTACAACTACCAGCTGCTGTTCACTCCTGGAAAAGACAATGTGGTTGCAGATTTCCTGTCACGTTCAGCGGCGGATCCAGCTAGCACAGCCAATCAGCCAGAGTCAGATGTAGAGAGTGACCTTGTGCAGTTAGTGTATGAGCCCTTACAGACTGCAGTGTCACTTGAAGAACTTAAGCGAGAGTCTGCAAACGACCCACTCTTCGTTACCCTCAGCACCTACATTCAGAACGGCTGGCCATCTCAGCTGAGCACTGACCTGACACCTTTCTCCCGAGTCAGAGCAGAACTGACATGTTGGGGTGAGTCATGCATTGCACGGGGGCAACGAGCAGTCATTCCTCTGTCTCTGAGGGGGCAGGTGCTGGCAATGGCACATGAGGGGCACGTGGGGATAGTTAAACTGAAGCAGAGGTGCCGAGATTCAGTTTGGTGGCCAGGGACTGACAGAGAGCTAGAAGCTCTTGTGCGTGACTGTGCACCTTGCCTGCTAAGTGGTAAAACAGGTGCTCCAGCACCACCACCTTTGCAACCTGTTGACTGGCCCACCAAGCCATGGGCGCATCTACAGATGGACATTTGTGGGGAGCTTGCCTCTGTTCCTCACCATCAGCGGTTTCTAGTTGTGGTGTATGACCTCCACTCAAAGTGGCCCGAGGTTGCACCTATGGGCTCAGTTACAGCCTCCGCAATGGTTGATTTCCTGGAGCAACTCTTTTCCCGATGGGGAATCCCGCAGGCCATTACCACTGACAATGGGCCGCAGTTCGTTTCCAGTGAGTTTTCATCATACCTGGCTGCTAGGGGCATAGTCCATATACGCACTGCTTTCTACCATCCGCAAGCTAACGGTGGAGTGGAAAGATTTAATCAAAGTCTGAAAAATGGCATACGTGCACACCTTGCCCAAGGCTTTCCGTTTAAGGCGGCTCTCTCCCAGACCCTCCTGCATTATCGCGCTACCCATCATGCCACCACTGGGGTGTCTCCTGCCTGTCTCATGCTTGGCAGGGAGCTGGAATTACCGTTGAGCAGGCTGCGACCACCTAATCAGATCCCAGTGAACACTTCGATTCGGGCACGGGTTCATCAACATCAGCGCAACATGAGAGCCAGGTATGACAGCAAGCATCATGTTCGGCCCACAAAAATCAGAGTACAGGACTGGGTAAGAGCCCGTAGGCCGCATCGCAGCAATAAATTGAGCTCATTCCTGTCTGAGCCCCTCCAGGTCAAACGCCAACTTGGGCCAGTCACTTTTGAGCTAGCTAATGGATCTCGCTGGCATGCCAGTTGTCTTCGAAGAGTGCCCAACCCCTCTGTTATGGAGAAAAACCTGCACCGACCTCTGCCTCCACTAAATCTGGAACCTGATGGAGTCGCCGGGCAGGATGTGAGAACCGAAAGCTGTCTGGGCCCACGATCTCAAGATGCCTCTATGACAGCTCGCCCTGTCAGGACAAGGGCACGTCCTGCACATTTTCAGGATTTCGAAGCTACATTTCATACTTAAGCTTAGTGGGAGGGGGGAAAATGTTGTGGTTGCTAACCAGTTCTTTATTGTTATTATGTGTTGTAGTAATACTGTCGTAAAGTCATGCTGATGCGCAGGCTTTGCAGTTGTACCGTATTCTGGTTTGTTGCCGCTGAAGTTCATTGAGTAAACTAGCATTCTCCCGAAGCTCTGTTTGTATGTGTTTTTGTTAAACATAACAACCATATTCTATTTTTTTGAGATATAGTAAATTGGGTTTTTCTCAAATGTGAGCCAAATCCTCACAATTAAAATAACCAAAGACTTAAACTATTTCAGTCTGTGTGCATTGCATTTATTTAATACACAAGTTTCACAATTTAAGTTGAATTACTGAAATAAATAAACTTTTCCATGACATTCAAATTTATTGAGATTCACCTGTAGATAGAATACAAAAAGAACAGAGAAGCTAGTGTTAGTTAGTTTTTTTTTTAAGAAAACAAGCAGTAAGAAAATGAATAGAGTATAAGTCTAAAAGGGCAAGTTTTTTTAAGAATAGAATTAGAATAGAGGGTGCTAGAGTTAGATGGTCAAATAAAGATTGAAGAGATGTGTTTTTAGCCGATTCTTGAAGATGGCTAAGGACTCAGCTGTTCGGATTGAGTTGGCAGACAGACCATTTCCATAATGACCAGCGCAATCTACACAATTATCTCAAATGCATTAAACAGCACAAATATAGTTGCTGTTTGCCATGGTGGATTAAATTGATCCATGATCAACATTAAGGGCTGCTTAAGAATAAGCGTGCACATCAAATTATCATGACTTATTGAACCTGAATCAAATTAGTGAGACTGCATAAACTTAAATTGCCATTTATGGAACCGATTTAGCCCCAATTAATTTGTTAGCTTATTTAAAGTCAGGTTTCGGCCCGCTTTTCTTAGTGTCTTTTATGAAACAGCCCCCCTGTGTGTTTGATTAAGGTTAGAGCTGAACCCTTCTGGTGGGCCAGATTTAAGGATCCCAGACATTATGCACCGTTGCACATAGCCATAGACTGAACATGCAATACACGTGCAATATGTCACCATTTTCAGAATTTTTTTTTACACGGAGGCTATAACAGTGTTGGTTTCAAAAACATGCACTTTAAAACCAGTTTTCAAAAGTTTGAATTTTCAGGCCCCTAAAATGCCATATACTCTGTCTGATAGCATGCATGAAAACATTTGCACCAGAAAGTTTCTGTCTTGTCCAATGCCGGCCAATTCTCCAGAGTTGCAGGTACCTCTTAATTCCCCTCACGCATGTGCTTCTCAACATCTGTTGATGTTCCAACCCCATCTCAGGGGAAAATGGAAGTATTTAATGAGATTTTGTATGAATTCGTATGTGAATGGTATGAAAATGTGTGATTTTTAGAATAAGCATGAAGGTCCGCCCCCAACCCTACCCCTAAATACAACCATCACTGGGGTGTACAAGGTTGTACAAAAATGTAAGAATAAAATTGCAAAGATTCATTCAAATTACCCACCAATGTAATGTAAGCGTTAACGTAAAATTGGCATGAGATTGTGTTGGTTGTTCTGTTTCCTCCTCAATTTATATTTTTGCTGGACTGTGAAACAACAGGCCAAGCCAGTGTTGCTGCCTTCTGGACAAATTAGTTCCAAAAATACATGCTGTATAAAAATTCTGTTTGTATGCATACAAATTCATACAACTTTCCCACCAATTCGCAAAAATGTAAAATAGTTACAATTGTTGCTGTGTTCTCTCTCTCAAGCCCTTTTACTTTTTTCTTTATGCATGGTAATGTTACGGTGACATCACGGTATTATTGTGTCCTTTGATTCAGCACCTGTGGTGCTGCCTCAATTTCTTCTCTCAAGACAGTTTAACATAAGAAAATGTTCTCAAAAGGTGACTGAACAGGAGAATAGAAGAGTGATGCCTAGAGAGAAGTCTGTGTGAAACGTTTAGGGGATTTAGGCTGTTTATTTAAATATTTATTTCTCTTTCTGTTTTCTGTGACAAGCTCAGTGAATTGGTCTCTCTCTCTCAGAATGTCAGCTCCTCTGATCATAGACAGGTGTTCTAATTGTACTTGACAGCCTGTCATGATGTATTTGTGTCTTAGTATGAAGCAGCAAATATTAAAACACAGAATGAATATGTGTTTGCAGCCGTAACACAATGCTTGTCATCATGCTTTGACAGAACACTCTGATGAGCAGCCTGAAAACTTGCAATGGTTTTGTCACCTGCAGGTTTTTTTGTATGGAGGAGTGCAGCCTGCATTGTGCCCTTACAGTTTTGAACAATCGCAATTGCACTAATAACTGAACATTAATGTAATTTTTCAAAACTCTAGACACAAAACTCAAAACAGTCATTATTTGTAATGCAGGCTGTCCAGTGTTCAAACCTTTGCATATTGTGTTCATATCTTTAAAGAAGCCTTGCATTTGCAGAAGCATTGTTTCAAAAAACAAATTTATTATGAAATATCATAGGAACATTACTTTAGATCACCCATACACAAGATACCCATAGTTTCACTGTGTTTTTGCTAGTACAATCATTAAATATAGTTGTACAAAATATGTGATTCAGGTTTCATTATTTTTACTGTAGACTGAGAACAGTACAGACACAGTGGTATCATTGAAATACTGTAATGTGGAATTTACTGATAAAATAAATCTCAACATAGGTTTTCCAAAGGAAAAATTTAGATTTAACAGTTTACAGTATACTGTATCCTGCTGAAAAAAAAAAAAAAACAGCTAAAACCAGCCTAGGCTGGTTGGCTGGTCTTAGCCGGTTTAAGCTGGAAGTAGCTGGTTTTATTTGGTCTTCCAGCCTGGTCAGGCTGGTTTTAGCAGGTGGTTTCCCAGCCTGGCCAGACAGAAAAGTGGCCAATACCCCCTTTTAAACAGGCCTGCTGACCAGCTATGACCAGCTAAAACCAGGCTGGTTGACCAGCTAAAACCAGCCAAACAGCCTAGGCTGGTTTTAGATTTTTTTCAGCAGGGCTAATTTGTGTACCAACATTCTTGATAGATTATTTTTTAACTCATTAACATTAAAACCACAAAAGCAATAACATAAAAATTACATCTTGCATTCAGTCATGTTGAATATGAAAATGTGTTCTGTAAAACAGGGTACATGGGGACATAGAAACCATATCTGATAAAGAATGAAATATGACATCCATAGATAACTCTGTTAAAAAAAGGTACTGCAGAGGTACAATTTTGTTCCTGGGCAACAAAACATATAAAGGTACCTTTAAAGGTACACAATGGGTCCTTATTGTACAATTATGTACCCAAAAAAGTGTACCCTTGGTAACACCCCAGTGACAGCTACTTTTACCCTAAAAGGTATAGTTTTGTACCTTTTTTTCTGAGAGTGTAGTGTAGTCCATCTGGGTCATATTCTGTGGTAATTGGTGTCAAATGATCTATCCTGAAACTGTCATAATCTAAACATGCACTATTTTCCATAAAATATATGCTTCAAGAGTAATGCAACAGTTATTTATCATTTTAAGCAGATATATCAAATGATAGTTCGATCTTTGTAATGAAATGAATGCACACTCAACTCAGATGTAATTTGTGAGTTGCATTTTGAAATAGTAATACTTTGATGTTAAGTTGTGTCATTTTGAACAGGTGATTTAAGTTCAATGAACAAATGATCTTTGGCTTATGTGTATTGTATCCAAGCATTTGAAAAATGTGTAAAGTGATTTGAAAAATGTGCATTTTGATCTTTGGTTGTGAATTATGTGTCTAGAGTTTTGAAAAATGACATTACAGTTCTCTTATTAGTGCAAAAACGATTGTAAATAACTGTAAATTCATTTTACGAAATAAGATAAAAAAAATAAACAAATAAACAGAATAAAAAAAAGTTACTTTTTTTGCATCTCCTTTAGAGTTTCAGACAAGGTGTTCAAACTGTGCTCATTTCTGCAGATATATCAGTTTCAATATGAATTTTCTTGTCTGATTCTAAAACCAAATGATCCTAGCAGCTATCCATTCATTTGTACATGTTTGTACAGACAAATTTTTGTTTGTCTAATTTTCATGTCTCCTAAAAAGTATGTTGAGAGACATACAAAGTTGTTATCGGGTCAATAATATTTTCATAACAATTTACCACAATCAACTATCAGCTTTCAAACATAAGTGTCATGTATCTGGTCTGTCTTCTCATCATGAACTCTTGCACACACATTCTGGACTGCAAACCCCATAAGCCACTGCACCAATCACTGCACACAGCTGCTCCTTGTTTCCCACTGATCTGATTGCTGCAAACACCTGTTTCACATTTACCCACATGCATTTAAGCCACTCACACACACAGCCACCTTGCGAAGTCTTATCGTTCCATATGGTCGTGATTCTAAGCGTTTATCTCTGTGTTGGATTATCTGTGTATGACTCTGGACTGTGTACCCCGTTGACGATTCCTGCTTCCTGCCATTGCGACCATTGCCTGTCTATTGAACTGTTTCCCGGATTACCTACGTTGTTCCTGTTTTCTGGTGATTATTCTGGCCTGTTGACGATTCTAAATAAACGCTGCAAATGGATCCGCACGTCTCTGACTCTCTCTGTGACAGAAGACTTCGCCACTACAAGGATCCAGCAGCGAGTATGGTGTCATCCGGTTCCAGCACGAACACCACTGTACAGATCATGCGTCTCAAGCAGGATGAGCGGACTATTGAGGAGTATGCGGTGGACTTCATCGAATTAGCTAATCAGTCGACTATGGAGGAGCAGTGCCTGATGATTTTCTTTCGGGGAGGACTCTTAGAGCCATTGGCTTCCCTCATGCCAATGTGTGAACCTGGCTGGACTCTGCAATATTATATAGATCTTGCTCTTTTGTTGTGTGGCTCTCCTTTTACTGTGGGAATTGTGGAAGAGAACCATCTTCCCACAGAAAGTTCCAGCTCAGAGCCACAGCATAAGATGGCCGCCCCTCCCGAGCCTGTTCACAAGATGGCCACTAGCCCAGAATCACAACACCCACATTTCACCACGGCTTGGCAAAGATTCATGTCCAGCCTAGAGGACCCACCACTACTGTCAGCACGAACAGTCGGTCTCTTACGGTCAGCACCTGCCAAAGCAGCGACCTCATATCCTGAGTCAAGCCAAAACACGACTGCACAGCCTGAGCGCCCTCCAGTGACTGCGCCGCCAGAGCGCCCTCCAGTGACTGCGCCGCCAGAGCGCCCTCCAGTGACCGCTCGCTCAGAGCCTGCTCTTCCAGAGTCTCCGCTGGAGACGCCCAGCCCTCCTGAATCTCCGCTGGGGTCGTCCAGTTCTCCAGAGCCCGCTCCTCAAGAGTGTCGTCCAGAGCCCGCTTCTCAAGAGCGTCGTCCAGAGCCCGCTTCACAAGAGCGTCGTCCAGAGCCCGCTCCTCAAGCCAGCCTTCCAGAGACTCCGCTGGTTCCGCCCAGCCTTCCAGAGACTCCGCTGGTTCCGCCCAGCCTTCCAGAGACTCCGCTGGTTCCGCCCAGCCTTCCAGAGACTCCGCTGGTTCAGCCCAGCCTTCCAGAGACTCCGCTGGTTCAGCCCAGCCTTCCAGAGACTCCGCTGGTTCAGCCCAGCCTTCCAGAGACTCCTCTGGTTCCGCCCAGCCTTCCAGAGACTCCGCTGGTTCCGCCCAGCCTTCCAGAGACTCCGCTGGTTCAGCCCAGCCTTCCAGAGACTCCGCTGGTTCAGCCCAGCCTTCCAGAGACTCCGCTGGTTCAGCCCAGCCTTCCAGAGACTCCGCTGGTTCAGCCCAGCCTTCCAGAGACTCCGCTGGTTCCGCCCAGCCTTCCAGAGGCTCCGCTGGTTCCGCCCAGCCTTCCAGAGACTCCGCTGGTTCCGCCCAGCCTTCCAGAGACTCCGCTGGTTCCGCCCAGTTTTCCAGAGACTCCGCTGGTTCCGCCCAGCCTTCCAGAGCCTCCGCTGGTTCCGCCCAGCCTTCCAGAGACTCCGCTGGTTCCATCCAGTCGTCCTGAGATTCCTGTCTGCCCGGTTCTGGTCACGGAGCTCATGCATGGACTGTTCCCACCCACCCTCCCTGCTGCTCCAGTCCCGCCACCTCTGTCTCCTGACAGTCCCTCTGCTCACCCACATCCCACCTTCGGTGCAGAGGACTTGCCGTGGGACTGCCAGTCGCCATCGGTGTCCAGACTGAAGGATCCCTCACCATCACCTCCAGTCTCAGAGTCCTGGACTCCACCTCGGCCCTTCGACCCTGCAGCTCCACCCCGGCTCTGTGCTCCCTCGTCTCCGTTGTCGGCCGTCGGCCCACCAGCTCCTCCGGGCTCCATCGTCTCTCCGGCTCCGCCCCGGTCAGTCGTCGCCCCACCTTCGCCTCTGGACTCTACTCCTCCGGCTGCGCCTCGTCACTCCGTCCTGCCGGCTCTGTGGACCTCCTCCCTCCCATGGGCACAGCCTCGATCCTCTGTCACTCCGGCTCCGCTGCGTACCTCCGGACCTCCATCTCCGCCGGGGTCGCCAGAGCCTTGGGTTCCGCCTTGGCCCTCCGGATCCTCTGTGTCGCCCAGGACCATCGACTCTCCGGTTCCGCCTCGGGCTCCACCGGCTCCACCTCCGTCGGTCGGCCCCATGCAGGAGCCAACCCTTCCTCCATCATGGCTTCTCCCTCCGTCGGCTCCGCCTCAGTTCGGGGTTCCAGTACCCCTACATGGACCTGGCCCTCCATCCCTCCCCCTGTTACGCCTCCGCTCCACCACCCTCCAGGTTGTATTAGGTGGTTAGAGCGTCTGGAAGCCGCTCCTTGGGGAGGGGCTCTGTCATGTATCTGGTCTGTCTTCTCATCATGAACTCTTGCACACACATTCTGGACTGCAAACCCCATAAGCCACTGCACCAATCACTGCACACAGCTGCTCCTTGTTTCCCACTGATCTGATTGCTGCAAACACCTGTTTCACATTTACCCACATGCATTTAAGCCACTCACACACACAGCCACCTTGCGAAGTCTTATCGTTCCATATGGTCGTGATTCTAAGCGTTTATCTCTGTGTTGGATTATCTGTGTATGACTCTGGACTGTGTACCCCGTTGACGATTCCTGCTTCCTGCCATTGCGACCATTGCCTGTCTATTGAACTGTTTCCCGGATTACCTACGTTGTTCCTGTTTTCTGGTGATTATTCTGGCCTGTTGACGATTCTAAATAAACGCTGCAAATGGATCCGCACGTCTCTGACTCTCTCTGTGACAATAAGGATGGGAGAATCCATATTTATTGAGAGTGGGTCAAATTTATTGAGAGTGGATCAAATACAGCTAATGAGGCCAGTAAAAAAAAAAAAAAAACTTCAAACTGTCTAATAGTTGAATGCCTGTTATGTAATAGAGTTTTTGTTTACGATTCTGACAACGCAGTTTGTTTTCTTGATTAAAATCTCTTATCTGTAAACTACATAATCTATTCAGAGAATCGTATATTTGCACAAGGGACACACACGCATGTACTCTCTGAACTGATCTTAAAACAAAACAAACTGGTAAAGGCCACTGGAAGTGGAAATGATATTCAGTGTTTAGAGTTTAGAGATAAAGAGTCATATTGTAAGCAAACTATTTAAATGGATTTCTAAATGAAGCGCTTGTTCGTCTAATTTAGTCAATCATAAATCAAAAGGATATAAACAACTCCTTTACTCATCACACCTTATTTAGACATCAAGCCAAATGTGTCTGTCTTCCTTATATTTAAATTTATTTTGAAGAAGTGAACTTGTGAAACAGTTAATTAAACAGTTAAAGATTAGGTAGTTTCTATCCAACTGACTTCCAGGAACAATGGTAATATCTTATGCCTTTTTCAGTTTTGGGGTGACATCTGCTCGCTCTGTGTGCAGTAGACAGAAGGACACATCAGGGATCATATTAATATTTAATTTCTGATTTGAGGTCAGTGCGGTTGAGGATGAGAGTGGAGAGCACTTATCTGTCAGAAGTCTGGGCTGTCAGGGCGGCTGTCAGTCGGGCCGAATGCACACTGCTGTGACCACAGCATCACAACACCAGACAAATTACACAAAATAAACACCAATCATTACTTTTAGGAAAAATATTTGGTAACACTTATATTGCCATTAAGTCATTTGCAATCATTGCATAATGAATAACTGACGAGTCATTTCTCACAAGATCTAAATGTTCATGCTTAAATGCTTAAACACTTAACAATAAGGTCTCATCTGTTAACATTAGTTAATGCATTAGCTACCACAAGCAATATGTAATTACTTCTCAGAGAGTTAACTGAATGTTAAAAGATACACATTATGTTAGTAATGTATTAGTGTGTTGAAATGAATATAAACTAAGAATAATAAACACAGTGGAAGTGTTGTTCATTGTTAGTTTGTGTAAACTAATGTTAATAAATGGAAACTGTAAAGTGTTAGCAAAATTAATATGATCAATTGTGTGACATATGACAAAATGACATAATAATAAATGTTAATAATTAAAGAAATCTGTTAAATGACAAACAACATTAAAATGGAAAAGCAAAAAATTTGTAATGAATAAATACCACAATTGAGGCATTCACTGGTAATGAGACATTATCCACACAAGTCCTCTTTCACCGTCACATTTTGTTATTTTTTTATTTCTCCCTTTTATTTACTCTCTTGTGAACTCATTACAGTCTGTTAAAGGAAGTTTTTCTGACAGCTGTGTCCTCTGGACCCTGGGTGTCCCTTGTGAGTCGCTGTCTATCCCAGAGCCAGACAGAACAGATAATTTGAGAGAACTTCTGGATTCACACGCATGGAGGGACAGACCCAGTTTGAGCAAAGATAATCAATCCCCAACCCCAGTAAAGCAGCCTTTAATACTGTGAATCCTAGTGAGCTGTCGACACAGAATCAATGGCGTACTGTACTCAGTGAACACAGTGAAGGTTGTCTCGCATTTGATGATAATTTGAAAAAGCAAATGTGAAAAAAAGTACAAATTGTGTTATTTACAATTAAATATAGTTTACATTTATATTAAATGTGATAAATTCTACTTAAGAGTGCTTTTTAACACACTTAAGAAGTACATCTTTATATGTAATGTCATAACTACTGCAGTTGTCTCTGAAATAAAATACACTGTTAAAAATAAAGGTGCTTTAAAAGGTTCTTCACAGAGATGCCATAAAAGAACCATTCAGTGAAAGGTTCTTTAAAGAACCATCTCTTTCTTCTTTATTTTTTCTTCAGATGTTAAAGTTTCTTTATGGAACCATTTAGACAAAAAAAAAAATTCTGCTATGGCATTGTGAAGCACCTTGATTTTTAAGAGTGTATACTGATGAAAGTAAAGACAAGCATTCACAAACAAATGTTTTTATGTAATCTCTTTTGAAAAATTAAAAATTTAATTTAAAATTTAAAAATTGTAATTATACATCGCTAATAAAGTTGTTTTTAAGAACATTTAAATATATTAACTTTAAAATCAAGTATTTTATGCACTTTATATGTCAGTTTTTAACTATTTTAGTTTTTAACATTCAAACTAAACATTACAAAGTGCACTTTTTAACAATACACTTAAGTGTGTTAAGAAACAATCATAAAAGTCGACTCCCTTTCACTTTAGTACACGGTAAAAAATAATTTTCCAAAGATTATATGTTTTATACGAGTATGTTTTATACGAATATAACATTTCAGGATAATTCAGTGCAATTATTTATAGTGAAATGTGTAATTTGTGTGAAAATTGCACATTTTTGCACATTTTGTGTAAAAAAAAACAACCTTTTTTTTTCAGTGCAACATTTTCTCAATATTATATTATCTGCAAAATAGTGTTTGTATACTTCTACAATTTGAAGTACACTACAAATGCACATTTAAATAAGAACACTTCTTTTCATTAGGGTTTAAACAGCATTACAAGTGAATAACATAGGTAATGTATTTAGTGTGTTATTTAGGCAACAGGGAACAATTTCAGACACAACGTACTGTACTGTAGGTTTGGAGATGTTTATGACTGGTAGCTTCACGAGGACCAAAGTGAGAAGGACGCTGGCAGGTTTTCTAACACCGCTGTGTGTGTCTGAATCAGCTGCTGGACACCGACACTGACCTTGTGATGGGAGGTTCATGGAGAGACCACATACATGGCTGAGCTTGTCACGCTGAATGCCCACATGATTCAAACATGACAACCTGTGCCAGCAGAGCCCACCACCACAAGTGGAACAGAAATTCAAGAAATGTGGATATGGTTGAGGGTATGGCATCACAGTATGGATAAGGATGCATCTCATATGAATACCTGCACGTTTTTAAAGTCCCTGAGTCCTTTAGGAACACATGTTCCCCCCAAAGCAATCTAGAGTTGCCATGGTTACACTAATTTTTTCAACAGAGCTGGTGTCTACACTGTGACGGTGCAAACAGAGACAAGGAAGCAAATGCAGTGAAATGGATGTTTATTGAAGACAAACAAGATGAACAAACTGCAACGTGGTGAAATCTCTCGGCTGGGTGACACAGGGGCTTGATGGCTGTGATGACGTGGCGTGATGATCCCGTGAAGGTGAGTAAATCCAGGTGAACACTGACGAAATACACATCCAACTGAGACGAAGACACGACCAACAATCCCGACACGAACCCAATCCAGAATGAACTATCGACAGGAGAGATGAGAACGAGGTGAGTATATATAGCCGGAGATGATGAGATGCACCTGTGGAGGACTGATTGGCAGCGTGCTGTGGAGCATGACGTAACACACACACACACAACACATGATCACGAGACAGAGAAAAACACAACAGATGCATGCACCGTGACAGTACCCCCTCTCCTAAGAACGTCTCCTGACGTTCCCAGCCTCCTGCACCTGTTGATTAAATTCATCAATAAGAGAGTGATCCAGTATGTCTCTGGCAGGCACCCAACTTCTCTCCTCCGGACCGTAACCTTCCCAGTCCACCAAGTACTGAAATCCGCGTCCCCTCCGTCTCGAGTCCAGAATGCGATTAACCGAATACGTGGGTTCCCCATCTACGAGCCGCGGCGGTGGGGGAACCGGGGCAGGCGGATTAATTCGTGCAAAAAAAACAGGTTTAATTTTAGAAACATGGAACACGGGATGAATTCTCCTGTACACTGGAGGAAGTTTGAGGCGGACTGCCACCGGACTAATGATCTTGGTGACAGCAAACGGGCCAATAAATTTGGGAGCAAGTTTATTCGAAACGGAACGCAGAGGAATGTTCTTGGTAGAAAGCCACACTTTGGAACCGACGACGTATACGGGAGGCTTAGACCGGTGGCGATCGGCTTTAGCCTTGGTGCGCTCTCTCACTTGGAGTAGAGTCTCACGGGCTCTAGTCCAAGTGCGATGGCACCTCTGGACAAAGGCGTGGGCAGAGGGAACCGCGACTTCGGATTCCAGACTGGAAAAAACAGGTGGCTGGTACCCTATACTACCTTCAAATGGGGATAGGCCCGTGGATGATACTGGTAACGAATTGTGGGCGTACTCCACCATTGAGAGTTGTTGGCTCCAGGAGGAAGGGTTTCTAGTGACCATACATCGCAACGTTCTCTCCAAATCTTGGTTGGCTCTCTCAGTTTGCCCATTACTTTGAGGATGGAACCCCGAAGAGAGACTAACAGTGGCCCCCAGTAATTTACAAAACTCTTTCCAAAATTTGGATACAAATTGGGGTCCCCTGTCAGAGACCACGTCTGTCGGGAGGCCATGTAACCGAAAGACGTGGTCCACGACAGTTACCGCTGTCTCCTTGGCTGAGGGTAATTTGGGCAAGGGAATAAAGCGTCCGGAGGCGTTACCCCTTCTAAGGCTGTTTTAACCCTCGTTTCGACCTCCCATGTGAGAGTTGAAACGATAAGCGTCTCAGGAAAAATACTCTCGGGAGTAGACGGGCGATCGGCGTGGTCAAAAATACGCGACAAGGAATCGGGTTTGATATTTTTGGAACCCGGGCGGAACGAGAGAGTAAAATCAAAACGTCCGAAAAAAAGTGCCCACCGCGCCTGCCTAGAGTTCAATCTTTTGGCAGTCTTAATATATTCGAGGTTTTTGTGATCGGTCCATACAATGAAGGGTACCCCCGACCCCTCTAGCCAATGACGCCATTCCTCTAAGGCCAACTTGACTGCCAACAACTCTCGGTTACCAATATCATAATTTGATTCCGCAGGAGACAGACGATGTGAGTAAAACGCGCAGGGATGCATCTTGTCGTCTGTGGCCGAACGCTGTGAAAGAACCGCACCTACCCCCACCTCTGACGCGTCAACCTCCACCACGAACTGACGTGAAGGATCAGGGGTCACAAGGATGGGAGCCGAAACAAAGCGACTTTTCAGTTTGGTAAACGCAGCCTCAGCTGCGTCAGACCACCTGAACATCGTTCTGGGGGAGGTTAAGGCTGTCAGAGGCGCGGCTAGTTGGCTGTAATTGCGGACGAACCGTCGGTAGAAATTGGCAAACCCCAGAAACCTCTGTAGGGCCTTACGGGAATCCGGGGTTGGCCAATCCACCACAGCCTGAACCTTAGCTGGATCCACACGAACTCCCTCAGCCGACAAGATGTACCCTAGAAAAGGAACAGACTGTGCATGAAAATCGCATTTCTCCGCCTTGACAAAAAGCCCATTCTCTAACAGCCTTTGGAGCACTCGTCTGACGTGCTGCACATGTTCCTGGAGAGAAGAAGAAAAAATCAATATGTCGTCCAGGTAGACATAAATGAACTGATCGACCATGTCTCGCAGCACATCATTAACGAGTGCCTGAAAGATCCCTGGGGAGTTGGACAAGCCGAAGGGCATGACCAAGTACTCAAAGTGCCCCCTGGGGGTATTAAAGGCGGTCTTCCACTCATCTCCCCTCCTGATGCGAACCAAATGATAAGCGTTTCTTAAGTCCAATTTAGTGAAGACTGACGCTCCCTGCAATCTCTCGAAGGCTGAAGATATCAACGGCAAAGGATAGGTATTCTTTACCGTGATATTATTCAGCCCCCGGTAATCAATACAAGGTCGCAGAGATCCGTCTTTCTTCCCCACAAAAAAGAACCCCGCCCCCGCTGGAGAAGAGGAGGGTCGAATGAACCCGGCTGCTAGAGAATCAGAAATGTATTTCTCCATAGCCTCTCTTTCAGGAGTAGAAAGTGAATATAATTTGCCCTTAGGCGGAGACGTACCTGGCAGTAAATCTATAGCACAGTCATAGGGACGATGAGGAGGGAGAGAATCAGCCCTAGACTTACTGAACACTTCCTTCAGGTCGAGGTACTCCGCGGGCACGTTACACAGATCTGTCGTCTTTTCCTGCAACACAACACCAGAAACAGACGAACAAGCAGACACAAGACAGGACTCATGACACTTAATGCTCCACTCAGACACAGACTTGAGCTGCCAATCAATCCTGGGGTTGTGTTTGATGAGCCAAGGGTGACCTAGAACAACGGGTGCATGAGGGGAGTCCAGTATGTAAAAGGAAATACTCTCACGGTGATTGCCCGACACCGTGAGAGTAACTGGTTCGGATATGGTGGTGATGGTGGGAAGAGTCTGACCGTTGAGGGCGTGGACGGCGATGGAACTACTGAGGGGAAGAAGTGGAACATGGTGAAGTACAGCAAACGAAAAATCCATAAAATTACCCTCCGCCCCCGAATCCAGTAGTGCAGTGCAACGGATGTCGTGATGATGCCATGCAAGCCTAACCGGAAGGAGGGTGGAGGTAGATCTAGACGAGGGCTTGGTAGCGGAGATCCCACCCGACAGTAGCCTCACATTTACTGCCGGGCTTGCCCTTTTACCGGACAGCTGGCAGCAAAGTGCCCAGCTGCCCCACAGTACATACACAGTCCATGGGATCTCCGCCTCTCCCTCTCCTCCCGAGTAAGCCGAGCCCGACCCACCTGCATAGGCTCGTGATCGTCGAGGGGACTGACCGCGTCTCTGCCGCTGGCTCGAGATGGGAGTCCCTCCCCAGGGGGAAGCCGAGCGGGTAACCACCGCCGCTCGGCTCGGGAGAGTCGAGCGTCCACCCGCAGTGCCAGGTCGATCAGGGCGTTGAGGTCTGCGGGCAGGTCCAGGGCGTAGATCTCCTGCTGGACGCGGTCAGCCAGCCCATGCAGGAACATGTCCCACTGCGCCTCCTCGTTCCATCGGCACTCCGCCGCCAGGGTGCGAAACTCAATAGAATAGTCTGAAACGGACCTCTCCCCCTGCTTGAGGTCCGTTAATCTCCGCGCAGCCTCTCTTCCGGTGGCTGCACGGTCGAACACCCTTTTCATCTCGGCGGCAAGTGCCGAGAACGAGGCACAACACGGATCCTGGTTTTCCCACACCGCCGTGCCCCAAAGGGCTGCCTTCCCCGTTAACAGGGTGAGCGCGAACGCCACCTTGCTCTCCTCACTAGGAAACGTGCGGGGCTGTAAAGAAAAATGCATCGTACATCTAGTGAGGAAAGCTCGGCAAAAGTTCGGCTCACCACTGTACAGCTCTGGTGGGGGAAGGCGGGGCTCCGGTTGATGGGCAGCCCCAGATGGTCCAGGAAGGGGAACCGGAGCGGCCGGCATGGGCGGCGTGGGCGGCGCAGCGGGAAGTTGCATCTGCTGCATACGCTGGGTCAGGTCGGACACCTGTGTCACAAGAGCTCGAACGGCCGTTCCCGTGTCCGTTGAGCTCTTCTCCTGGGCTTCCAGCCGAGAGACACAAGACAGCAGACATTCCTCCAAAGTGAGACGAGTGGACCCTGCTGCTTCCATTCCTGGTCGATAGTTCTGTGACGGTGCAAACAGAGACGAGGAAGCAAATGCAGTGAAATGGATGTTTATTGAAGACAAACAAGATGAACAAACTGCAACGTGGTGAAATCTCTCGGCTGGGTGACACAGGGGCTTGATGGCTGATGACGTGGCGTGATGATCCCGTGAAGGTGAGTAAATCCAGGTGAACACTGACGAAATACACATCCAACTGAGACGAAGACACGACCAACAATCCCGACACGAACCCAATCCAGAATGAACTATCGACAGGAGAGATGAGAACGAGGTGAGTAAATATAGCCGGAGATGATGAGGTGCACCTGTGGAGGAGTGATTGGCAGCGTGCTGTGGAGCATGACGTAACACACACACACACACAACACATGATCACGAGACAGAGAAAAACACAACAGATGCATGCACCGTGACATACACTTGATATGAAGAAATAATGAAGCAACATCTTTATTGGCCGTTTAATTGATGTTCACGTGAGCCTGATCATTTCGGTGTGTAATGAGTACACTGGCATCTGTTATGGTTCAGTGAGCTCGGATGAAAGCTCTAGCTTGTGTGCATTCCAGTGTTCATGTTATTCAGCCCTTAGCAGCCCATAGCAAGTATCACTATTATTATACTCATAGTTAAGGGATCTGAACAAAGCCTCAACCTCAGCTTCCAAAGGTACTGCATTTTAGCATTTCATTCTTGCCACACTGTTTAGAGACATGATTGGCACCTCAAATCATGAGGATGGTTCAGGAGAGATGTGCAATTACTTAAAGCCTGCAAGTTAAATTAAAAATAAGTTAAGGTAAAGGATACCTTTAGTGAAATTTGGGTTGCAAGAAAAAACAGTATGTAACAAAAGTGAGTACACCCCCTCACATTTCAGCAACCATTTTAGTATATCTTCTCAAGGGACAATACTATAAAAATGAAGCTTGGATGTATTTTAGAGTAGTCAATGTGCAGCTTGAATAGCAGTATAGATTTACTGTCCTCTGAAAATAACTCAACATACAGCCATTATTGTCAAAATAGCTGGCAACAAAAGTGAGTACACCCTAAGTAAACTTGTCCAAAGTATCAATATATTGTGTTAGCACCATTGTTATCTGGCACTGCCTTAATCATCCTGGGCATGGAATTGACCAGAGCTGGATCCTCTTCCACTCCTCACGGAGCTGCTGGACGTTAGACACATGGTGCTTCTCCACATTACGCTTGAGGATGCCCCACAGGTGCTTAATAGGGCTTAACAGCTTCCTCAGCAAGGCAGTTGTCATCTTGGTGGTGTGTTTGGGATTGTTAACATGTTGGAAAACGTACTCGGTTACTTTCGTAACCTCGGTTCCCTGAGATACGGGAACGAGTACTGCGTTGTAAGACGCTTATGGGGAAAAGCTCCTTTTCTCCTGAGACTGGAGTATTTCAATAACGCAGTGTAACTGCACGGCCATCGGTTCGTGCAGTGTTAAAGAAACGAACCAATGGCTCGGCAGCGGAGATGCACAAACCTATGGCGATGATTCGCGCCCGATCGCGCCAAAAGGGGCGGAGCATCTGGCTATATAAGCGAGCATTTTGCCATAGGGACTCAGGTACTTCGACTGAAGCGATGACTGAGTCGTGCAGCTACCTAGCACGGCCAGCAACGCAGTACTCGTTCCCGTATCTCAGGGAACCGAGGTTACGAAAGTAACCGAGTACGTTCCCTATCGATACTTTCACTCGTACTGCGTCGTAAGACGCTTATGGGGAACCAGTACAATCCCGCCGTTGCTAAGGTAGGGGAACGACTGACATGACCCTAGCACAAAAGGACTAGTAAGGGCCAATTTGTTCCATCAGATAGCCTGATAAACGTTCGTTCCAAGGACTAAGTACAACTTGGAGCTCCAAAGAGGCCAAGGTGCACCATACACAACATACTGGTAACAGATATACCACTTATGCAGAAAGGACCCGAGTCTGTAAAACTGGGACTTCCAGATTATAGAATCTAGCAAATGTGGACGGTGAGGCCCAGCCTGCCGCCGCACAAATTTCTGCAATAGAAACCCCACTAGACCACGCCCAGGACGAGGCGATGCCCCTAGTCGAATGGGCTCTTACTCCCATGGGACATTGTAGGCCCAGCGAAGAGTAAGCCAGCGTGATGGCTTCCACAATCCATTTGGATAATCTCTGTTTTGTGACCGAAAACCCCTTGGTGCGGCCACCAAAACACACAAACAGCTGTTCTGACTGCCTAAAAGGAGCAGAACGCTCTATATAACATCTCAGAGCCCTGACGGGGCAGAGAGGGTTAAATCCCTGGTCTTGCTCCGTAGGAGGAAGAGCCAAGAGGGAAATAATTTGGTCTCTAAAAGGTGTAGAGAGACTTTTGGGAACATACCCACATCTTGGCTTCAGGATGACCTTAGAGTCATTCGGCCCGAACTCCAAGCATACGGGGCTCACAGAGAGCGCCTGTAAGTCGCCCATGCGTTTAACTGATGCTAATGCCAATAGCAGGGCAGTCTTCAACGTCAGGGGGCGAAGGCCTATGAACTGAAGCGGTTCAAAGGGAGGGTCTCTCAAGGCCCTCAACACTGTGGGTAAGTCCCAAGACGGAACTGTGACGGGACGAGGAGGATTAAGCCGCCTTGACCCCTTTAAAAAACGAACGACCAAGTCGTTCTTTCCCACAGATTGACCATTTATAAGGTCATGGAACACCGCTATAGCTGCAACATAGACCTTGAGCGTAGAAGGGGACCTCCCCTTTGAAAGCAGCCGGGGAAGATCTGGAAACCAATGCTGGTTCTGCCAGAATGGGGCCACTAACAGGACTTTGAGTTTCTGTTCCCGCACTCGTCTGATGACCTGTGGTAGCAGAGCGATCGGAGGGAACGCGTATAACAGGAGATTGGGCCATTCTTGGGTCAATGCGTCCTGTTCCTTCGAAAAATAAATTGGGCAGTGATGATTGTCTTTTGAGGCGAAAAGATCTACTCGCGCCTTGCCAAAGGCAGCCCATATTTGCTGAACCGTATGAGGGTGAAGCATCCATTCGTCTGAGGAGACGTTGCTCCGAGACAACATGTCTGCTCCTTGGTTCAGTTTGCCTGGCACATGCGTCGCTCTCAGAGAGCGTAAGTGCAGCTGAGCCCATTTTAGAAGACGTTCTACCATCGTAAATAGACGTCTCGACGAGAGACCCCCTTGGTGATTTATGAAGGACACCACTGTCATGCTGTCCGAACGGACTAAGACATGGTGTCCTTTCAGGACAGGTAGAAGGGTGTGAAGGCCTAAACACACTGCTAGCATTTCCAAGCAGTTGATGTGAAGGCGATTCTCTGCTTTCGACCATAGGCCGAAAGCAGGCTGGCCGTCGCACAGCGCCCCCCAACCTAAGTTGGAGGCGTCTGTCGAGACTGCCTTCCTTCTGACTACCAAGTCCAGGGGAACGCCCTGTTCCATCCATTGAGAGCACTTCCAAGGAGCCAGGGCTGCTACACAGGCCCGATCTACCTTGATGCGCTGGCGTCCTAAACGCCAGGCTTGAGGAGGAACCTTTGGCTTCAGCCAGAACTGCAGGGGGCGCATTTGAAGCAGACCCAACTGAAGTACTGGAGATGCTGAGGCCATAAGGCCGAGCATTTTCTGAAAAATCTTGAGTGGGCGAAGGGCTCCGATTTTGAAGGAGGCCGCGAGCCTGCGAATGGCCTGGGCTCTCTGCGGCGCAACTGCTGCCGCATTTGAGATGAGTCGAAAACTGCTCCCAGGAACGCAATGCGTTGGCTGGGAGACAGCACGCTCTTGGCGAAATTGACCTTGAGTCCTAGGCACTCTAAGTGGCTGAGGATTAAGGATCTGTGGTGTATTAGCTCGTTCTCTGACTGGGCTAGAATGAGCCAGTCGTCTAGATAGTTCAGGACGCGAATTCCCATCTGCCTCAGAGGGGAAAGCGCTGCGTCCATGCACTTTGTAAACGTGCGAGGAGCTAACGACAGTCCGAACGGAAGGACTGTATATTGATATGCCACTCCCTCGAAGGCGAATCTCAAGAATTGCCTGTGATGGGGGGCGATCTGAATATGGAAGTATGCATCCTTCAGATCCAGTGAACAAAACCAGTCCCCTTTGCGTATCTGCGAGAGGATCTGTTTTAGTGTGAGCATTCTGAACGGCCGTCTCATGAGGGCGCGATTCAGCTGTCTGAGATCGAGGATGGGTCGCAGACCGCCATCCTTCTTTGGAACGAGGAAGTAACGGCTGTAGAAACCTGACTCGCTCTGTGTTGGGGGGACCGTTTCCACGGCGCCCTTGGCCAACAGATTCTTTACCTCTAAGCGCAAGACGTCTGCGTCTTTGCTGCGAACTGAGGTGGTGATCACACCGTGAAAGCGAGGAGGTCTTCGAGCGAACTGGAGTACATAACCTCGTTCTATTATACCCAAAATCCATTTTGACAATTTGCCACGCCACGGATCGTGTCGCCAGGGGCTGTAATGGTTCGCACAGCTGTATGCTGTCTGGAAGCATTGGAAGAGGAAATTTGCTCTTTTCTTGAAAATGTTTGTTTTTTTATTTTTTCTGCTATCACAGCGGTTTGCTGTAAGGGCGCTGATACAAAGGGCCCGTGAGTTACAGCTAAATTGTTCACAAACATGTGTCCCTTTACACTCGGAACAGAACGGGGTGTAAAAGGGTTCAAAAGAGGCACTTTGGGGGCTGGTCCGGCTGCTGCGAGACTTGGCCCCTCCCTCTTCCTGCTGCTGGGATCAGGAAGACGCTGGCGGCGCCTGGTCCAACACCACTCTTGGCCGAGGTCCCTGGCGCTTAGGGAAGGGGAAGCGCTTGGCCGAGCGTGACCGCGGACGGAGCTCCGTCTGAGGAGCTGGTTGCGCAGCTGGAGGCGTGGCTTTTGCAGGCTGCTGAGTCGGCGCCGGCTTGGGGCGACTAGGAGCCGCTGCAGAGCTAGAGCGTTTAGGCAGGAAGTGTCGCATGGCTTGGGACGACTTCTGTGCTGCAGTGAAGCGCTCTGCGAAACCTTCCACAGCTGGACCAAATAGGCCGGTCGGCGAGATGGGGGAGTCAAGGAAGGCGACCTTGTCCGCGTCTTTGATCTCCGTTAAATTGAGCCATAAGTGGCGCTCCAGCACCACCAAACTGGCCATCGATCGCCCGATTGCCTGAGCCGTCATCTTAGTGGCGCGTAACGCCAAGTCCGTAGCGCTGCGGATTTCTCTGAGCGGAGAATCATCCAGGCCCAACTCGTCCAGCCCGCGGAGGAGTTTCGCTTGGTATACCTGGAGTACCGCCATTGAGTGAAGCGCTGAAGCTGCCTGTCCAGCAGACGAGTACGCTCGTCCAGCGAGGGTAGAGGTCGTCCTGCAGGGCTTGGACGGGTGTGACGCCCTCGCCTTCCAGCCGATAGCGGTGGGCGGGCAAAGGTGCGCAGCTACAGACTCGTCCAGCGGGGGCAGCTTGTCGTAGCCTTTTTCCTCGGCACCATCAACCGTAGTGAGGGCTGCAGAAGAGGAAGTATGAAGGCGGGCGGAGTATGGAGCACGCCAGGACTTGGAGATTTCGTCGTGGACTTCGGGGAAGAATGGTGAAGCTCGCTGACGAGGGGCCTGGCGGCGCCCCGGCAGAAACCATTCGTCCAACCGGCTCCTAGAGGGCTCCTCGGGGGGAGACCATTGAAGTTCCAGCTCCTCGACAGCTTTAGATAAGATGCGGAACAGTTCGGCATCCATACCGGCGCTGGCGGCGCTGGGTTGCGCAGACGGCAAGGGGGCGGGGTCGTGAGAAGAGCCCGACAACTCCTCCGCGTCAGATGCGGCCAATGACATGCTGTCATCCTCGCATTCACTTCCTCCGAAGGAGACCAGATCACTCGCAGCCGCGGAGGGACGCTGGTCAGGGTGAAGGAAGAGAACTGGCGATTCCTCTCCATGGGGTGAAGGCGAGGCACGCGGGGTCTGAGCCGGCGTGAGCTCGCCTGTCACCGCGCTCTTAGCTCTCTTGCCCCGCTGCTTCTTCCTAGCAGGCTCTTGCGAGGAAGGAAGCGGGAGGGCGCGAGGAGCGGCGTCGCTCTCTGAAAAGAAAGCTAGCCGCGAGCGGAGGGAAGTGAGACTCATATTCCCACAATGGGAACACTCCGTCTCAGTGAGTGCAGACTCGGCGTGGGCGTGACCCAGGCACGAGATGCACTCAGCGTGAGAGTCAGCAGCGTGCAGAGGGGCTCTGCACGAGCGACAATGACGCCGTGGCATTTGAAACAACGCCGTTAGAAATTTGCTCTTTGAAATTTGCTCTTATAGTGTTCGCCGGATAGCAGCAGGGAATCAGCTCCGGAGCGTCAATCCGCCGAGCAGTGAAGATCCGCTGCGAGGCTCGTCAACGGCGAAGAAGAGGCTTGCTTGAGCGAAGTCTGCGTAGTCAGTCTCTGCGAAGATATGAAGTCGTCGCTGAAGAAGAAGGATCTGAGTCCCTATGGCAAAATGCTCGCTTATATAGCCAGATGCTCCGCCCCTTTTGGCGCGATCGGGCGCGAATCATCGCCATAGGTTTGTGCATCTCCGCTGCCGAGCCATTGGTTCGTTTCTTTAACACTGCACGAACCGATGGCCGTGCAGTTACACTGCGTTATTGAAATACTTCAGTCTCAGGAGAAAAGGAGCTTTTCCCCATAAGCGTCTTACGACGCAGTACGAGTGAAAGTATCGATAGGGAACTGTTGTTTTGCCTAGTTTCTGGAGGGAAGGCATCATGTTCTGCTTTAGAATGTACAGTACATAATGAAATCCATGTTTCCCTCAATGAACTGCAGCTCCCCAGTACCAGCAGCACTCATGCAGCCCCAGACCATGATGCTACCACCACCATTGACTGTAGGCAAGACACAATTTTCTTGGTACTCCTCACCAGGGCATCGCCACACATGCTGGACACCATCTGAGCCAAACAAGTTTATCTTATAGTCTCATCAGACCACAGGACATGGTTCCAGTAATTCATGCTCTTGGTTGTCTTCAGCAAACTGTTTGCGGCCTTTCTTGTGAGCCAGCTTCAGATGAGGCTTCCTTCTGGGACGACGTCTATGCAAAATGACTTGTTGCAGTCTGCAGCGTATGGTCTGAGCACTGACAAGCTGACCTTCTACTTCTGCAACCTTTAAAGCAATGTTGGAAGCACACATGCATCTGTTTCTTAAAGCCAGGTTCTGCACCTGATGCACAGAACAAGTGCTCAACTTTGTTGATCGACCCTTGCAAGGCCTGTTCTGAATGGAACCCATCTTGGAAAACCTCTGTATGACCCTTACCACTGTAGTGTAACTCGGTTTCAGGGTGTTACTGAACCTCTAATGGCCTTGGCCATCTTTGTGGAGAGCAACAATTCTAATTCTCAAATCTTTAGAGAGTTCTTTGCTATGAGATGCCATGTTGAATATCCAGTGGTCAGTATGAGAGAACTGTACTTAAAACACCTAATTTTAACTGCTCTAATACAAGATACAACTTTGTATGGTCCTGTCAAGCAGACAAAAACATAAACATGATGAATAGGACATGTGGCTTTGCATGGTTAAACAACATACTGCTGTTATCACTTAGGGTGTACTTACTTTTGTTGCCAGCTATTTTGACAATAATGGTCGTATGTTAAGTTATTTTCAGAGAACAGTAAATCTATCCTGCTATTCAAGCTGCACACTGACTACTCTAAATTATATCCAAGTTTCATTTCTATAGTATTGTCCCTTTAGAAGATAAACTAAAATGGTTGCTGAAATGTGAGGGGTGTACTCACTTTTGTGAGATACTGTAGGTACCTTAAGGTCATCATTAAGTATTTCCCCTTAATTGCTTAAGTGCCCACAAAGTTCTGACATGAAACTCTAAATGCCGCAATCGGATTGGTCTAACTCAATCTGACATAATGACATCATTATCACATGTTGCAGCTGAATGGTTCTCTCCTGAATCAGTAGCCAATTAACTTGCTGCTCAACTTTCAAATATATGACTAGTGCTTGCTGTAGCAGTTTGCAGCATGCTTTGGAAACCCTCCACCTTCCCCAGCTCCACCAGTATAGATGTGCTACGGGGTGATTCATGTATGCTACAGTAGATGGGGGTTATTTCATGTATGTTCAACACATCACATATTGACGCTTGGTCAGGACCCCTTTGGCGTTGAATTTTGACACACTGTCCGTAAATAATTAAAAAAAAAAAAAATGCTGCCAGAATAAAGCCTTTCGTCAGCCTTGGTTGTGAAATTCTATTGGCCCTTGTGTGTCTTGTGACCGATTGCGTCATGCTGTTGTGAAATGCCATTGGCTCTTGTGTGTCTCGTGACTGATTGCGTCATGCTAATTTTTGGGAATATCTTTTTGAATGAGATGTGAGCGTGTTAATGGAGGGCTATCATTTTCAGCGATTAAAACATTATGTTTTACTCTCTTCTTTGCATAAAGATATCGTATGGCTTCAGAAGATTTGGAATGCAACATGACTTGTTTGTAATGCTTTTATACTGCTTGTTTATGGTCAGTTTTTGCAATAAATTCCTGTGACTGTGCTTATATTTGCCTATGTTTTATATTGTTCAGAAGTGGGTAGGCTGGGTTTAGGTGCTCCATTCAAAGTATAAATGCATATAAAATTTTATATTTTTTACAAATGCATGCAAACCATTAAATTAAGACAAACAAGTGAAAACAATGGAGGACCCTGTGCATCAAAAAAGCAGTATTTCTTACATGCTCACAGAAGCATGTTCTGGATGTATTGGCAGTAGCAAGTCTCAGTAATAGCTCTGCCACAGCAGCAGCAACAGCAGCAACAACAGTTTAGCAGATCTATTCCGCCAAGACCAAACACATTAACATTGTCATGTACATTACCATGCCAATCCCTCCGAGAGTTGTCATGACAGAACTAACTGTAGCCTAGGGTGAATCCAGTGAGTACATTAATCTCCATAATTCAGATATTTGAATACATCTGTATAGTTGTAAAGGTTAAATGCAAGATGCTTATACAAACACTTAGGTAGCCTAAGGGTGACTGTTAAGACGTTTGTTGTAACACTCTTAAAAATACTTTGCCTCAGGGATTTTTTCCCCCTCAGGGATAGCCTTAAGTCAAACCACTTTAGGTTGTTTTTTGCTGAGGCCGTATCTATCTGTCAGGTTTGAAATTCTGAACATGTAAAGCCCTTCTGATTTACAGTGCAGTTTTTCCCTTAAAATCAAGCTGTAGATGCAGACGTAAAGCATGCACTTAGTGCACGAGACATTTCCCACATTTAAAAATGTAGCGATAATTTGTCATTGTTGCATAAAAACGTTTGACCCTTTGAGCACTCCCCTAAATGTCAGCGGTAATTGCTCTCCCTAAAAACCCCCTGTGACACGAGCAGAGCGCTGAGGTGATTTCAGGCCTGAGACAGCCTCCCCGCACTCGATGAGAGAAACACAGCGGATGAGAAGCACACTCAAGTCAGAGTTTAATCCAGAGTGCATTTCCCAGAAATGTCGCAGATGATGCCATAGATAGGAAGATGAAAAACAAGATGAAGAAGAAACTGCAAGAACCACACTCAATGAATTACCTATGAGTTTTGAAACTGTTCAGTTCCGAGGGCTGTAGTAGTACACCAGTCTAAACATGATGGAAGCTGGGCTAAACATTTAACATCAATCTAAGTGAGGATTAGAAACAAGCATTGATCCTTGAGTGTACTGACAAAACAGCCCACTGATATGCAAAAAAATTTGTTTACATATTGGAATTATATGATAATCATGATACAATATTCACGTGTACATGAAGGTTTGTGAACCTTTTGTTATTACATGTGTTTCTAGATTTATATACACAATTATACAAATACGAAGTATAGTGTATTATATTAAATAATAATATTAATAAAGTATTTTTAATTTACCTAGATTTCTAGAATTATGTAATTTTCATTTACTGTAACTTATTGTCCAGTATTAATTTCAGTAAAGCTAAAACTGAAATAAACCAATTCAAATCTCTAAAAACCATACAAATGTCTCTATAATATTAAAATAACACTGGCTGAGGACCCTTGAGCTAAAATCCAGATGTTTATGTTTCATGTTACTCTTTCTCTGTTGACTGTATTAATGAAATCTCCACAGCACGAGTGTCATACAGCTGTCAGAGATTGTTAGTCCTGATAGGAATACATTTGTGTAAACAGCCCAGATGCTGCAGAGTGTGTGTGTGTGTGTGTGTGTGTGTGTGTGTGTGTGTGTGTGTGTGTGTGTGTGTGTGTGTGTGTGTGTGTACCTGGTATTCATCACGTTGTGGGGACCAAATGTCCCCACAAGGATAGGAATACTAGTAGATTTTGACCTTGTGGGGACATTTCTCAGGTCCCCATGAGGAAACAGGCTTATAAATCATGCACAATGAGTTTTTTTGATGAAGTAAAAGTGTGCACAATCTCCTGTGAGGGCTAGGTTTAGGTGTAGGGTAGGTGTAGGGCGATAGAAAGTACGGTTTGTACAGTATAAAAACCATTACGCCTATGGAATGTCCCCATAAAACATGTAAACCCAACATGTGTGTGTGTGTGTGTGTGTGTGTGTGTGTGTGTGTGTGTGTGTGTGTGTGTGTGTGTGTGTGTGTGTGTGTGTGTGTGTGTGTATGCATGTGTGTGTTTCCTCCCAAATGGATATTCTGTGTTATATAATGAGTTCTGTCACAGGGTTGACAAATTGTTTTAAAATTGAACAGGATCATTACATTATAAGAGATTCTGGTTTCCGTAATATATTCATTTGCCTCCCATCAGCATATTCAGTACTTTAGTACCTATTATATATTTAGAACTATAAAGCACAAAGGTTCTGAAAACAGAAATTCTAATTCTAATTCTAATTCTAATTCTAATTCTAATTCTAATTCTAATTGTTAGTTATTGAATTCTCTATCAAGTACACCTCCCATAATGAAAAGAGCTCCACCAATCAAGTCACTGCTGTAGATGATGTAATAAAGACAACTTGAATATTTGTTTATTTTGCCATAAACCTCAAATATACTTTTTTTGTACTATTCAGCATCAAAAACTTGGTGTTTTATATGTTATGTATACATATGCAAACTTAATCAGAAAAATACTTCAGGATGGGTGCCTAAAAAGTGGACATTCACAAATTAATCACTTAAGATAACCAAACTAAGGGAAATATTCACCAACCCTTTGCCTAAGGAAATTAGTATAAATGTTTTATTAGCTTCTGTATTCTTTGTATTGTAGACTGGTGCGCTTGTCCCTGTGGAGTTCAGTGTTGTTAGAAAGAGCTGCCTGAACATCTAGTCAACCATGTCTGTGTTATGTGAGAACAGGATGGAGTGATGAATTCGTGGAAGGATTGTGTGACAAAGGTGTAGTTTTTCCCCCTTTACCTCAATGGGGGCAATCTTCAGGGTTGGGTCGCTGTCATGTCTCGGTCAGATGTCTTGGGGATTCAACATAATTGTCCTGTGTGACTCCAGATGGTGTCCACTTTCTCACACATGCGAGATGTTCACTGCAAACATATTAAATGTTTACAGGAAACAGCTGCTGTAGTTTAACCATTAGCATCGAAGGGTACATGCTCATGTGATTTATTTAGTGCTGATTACAGTGACACTACAACTCATGCCAAGAGCAATTAAAAGGCTGATTTCATTTTTATCCATTTTTTTGTCTTTACTCTGATATCCATTTTTGTTCCTTGTGAAAATAAGTACACTACAGCAAACTTTTAAAAAGAATACTTATTACGGTAATAATAAATTTAAAAGGTGCAAACTGAATGCACCTAGAACTCTGTATGGTCCAGAGCTGGGCTTAAACAGCTATCTATCGATGAAGAAATTGAAAAGAAGAAATTGAAACAGCTTGGACACAGTTTCATAATCAGACAACCCATAACAAACGTATCTAGGTTACGTATGTAACCTCAGTTCCCTGAGAACAGGGAACGAGACACTGCGTCCTCTACAGGGCGCTTTGGGGGAACGCTGCAGCGTGACTCGTGTCTGAAGAATACATAGAAAAACTACATGAAATGGCCGGCAACAGCGTATGACGTCGCCGCGGCGCGCACGTCGCTGCCACTGCGTCACTACCGGGCGACCATAACATAAAAAGGGCGCCAGTGCAACACAATACATCTTCAAAGTCTGAAGCTTATCATCCGAAGCATGGCGAAGAGTCTAGAGGACACAGTGTCTCGTTCCCTGTTCTCAGGGAACTGAGGTTACATACGTAACCTAGAGACATTCCCTTTCGAAGGGAACTCTCACTGCGTCCTCTAGAGGGCGCTTTGGGGAACGGATATACCCACGCTGCCATGCTGAGGGGAGTGCATGCTATGCCAGCGACCACTAAGCAACAATTCTGAGAGGAATTGCCCCTACTAGGACGTGGTGACAGCTGTCAAAACGTTATCCCCCATGGCCAGAGGCCTGAACTGTTACCCACTTACCTGGACTGGGTTAGAACCCAGGGCACAGCTCTAGGCTTGGAATTAGAGTAATTCCTTCTGAGGGAAACGGCCAAGTTTCAATGGAAACTTAGACTTGTCAGAACAAGGAACTACCGCAACATAGGGCCTAGTTCCCTCAGGAACTGGCTCCCATATGAGGGCAGCAAACCTGTCCTGGGTCCATTCAAAGGGCCACTAGTAGTGGCACGCCCTGATAGTGAATGGTCGGTAGACATCAACAGTGATATCTAAAGAGTTGAACCCAGGGGACCGGGGGTTGTAGGCCAACTCCAAAAATGGGAACGTGACCCATACTATAAAGGGTTTAAGGAAGAACCCAAAACTTGGTGGGAACTTTTATAGAAGTGCCCCAGGTGTATGTGCACTTACCACTCTTGTGGATTTTATGAAAGATGCCGAGGCGTAGCGTGGGACACTTACCGAAATGATCGGTTTTAAGGAGAGTGTTTTCTCAGGGGGTTTCACTACCAGCTCCATGCCGTCTAAAGAGATGGAAGAAGGGGATAACCCTCACGATGAGGGGATTGCCATGCTGCATCCTACTCCGGACAGAAGCTCGCAAGCTATCTGTCAAAAGAGATAACCATGGAGCTGAGACCATCCTGTAATAATGGACGATAGTAGAGGACAACTTCTTAACCCTAAACCACAGGGAGGATCGCTCTCCAGAAGGTGGCACTGCTCTCAGGGAACCCTTAATGAGAAGGGGGAGAGTGCACAGCCCGGTCCACATGACCTGTATAAAGGTCCGGCAATCTCACAAAGGTGGGTTGGCGCTCATAGAGGACCCTTCCAAAGAAGGGGAGCATACATCCAGAATACAAGGCTGGAGAGTAAAAACCTGAAGTATGAAGGTCAACCCTGAAGCACAGGGAGGAAAACTTGGCCACCAAGGAGTGGTGCTCTGATTTAGTGAACCCTTGAGAAAGGGGGCATGCCAACGTCCTTGTAGAAGGTTAGTAACTTTCAATAGTCTACCCAGGGTAGACTCCCACCCTAAGAAGGGAGGAAGACTTTCCGTCCTGGGATGGTGCTCTCAAGGGAACCCTAGACAGTAGGGGAGCTGTCAGTTCCAAAACCCTGCGCACAGGGAGGAACGCGAGTTCTTATGCTCTAAAGGACCCTTTCCTCAGAAAGGGGAGCACTGGGTGCCTTATAGAATTCTGGGTTAACTCCAGAATTAAACCATGAGGACAGCTTCCTAGCCCTGAGACCAGGGGGAAAAATCATCCTATGATTTGACACTTCGTAAAACCTTTCCTCGGAAAGGGAAGTGAAATGAGGCCTGAGGAGCGAGAATCGACCCTAAGGTGCCAGCTTTCTGAGGTGTTTTGACACCAAAAGATGCTCAAGCCCTTCCACAGAGAGGGAGGCATCCGTCAACCTGGGTGTAGATTCTACATCAAGCATTACCCCAGCCCTCAGGCTACAATGAGGTGGCTTGAGATGAGTCACAGAGTGACACTCAGTTTAGTAAAACCCTTTCCGCAGAAAGGGGAGCGTTCACATAAGTAAACTGGAATCATAACCTAAAATTGGAAAGTGGTCATCAGGTGGTGCTCAATTTAAACTTTTTCTGCAGAAAAGGGAGCATCCTTTAGTTGTTCCGAGTCTGCAGCGAGCACTTCCCCCGCCCTCAGGCATATTGTAAAAAGGGGGGTGGCCTGCTGGCACTCCTATTTAAGCGAACTCCTGTCTCAACAGGTTAGAGAAGCTCTGTTTCCATGGAAACCAGTGGCTAAAAGAGGAAGTTTCCTCTGGGTCACCTAAACAGGGTCCAGCGGAGTCCTGTAGTTCACTTAGGAGAGGACACGAAGGGGATTCTCGTACACAGGCTATCTGCAACAGAGTTAAACATGCTAGGGCAATCCTAAAATGTATTTTTAACACGCTTACCTAGGTGAAGGGGAAAACTCCCGTGTTTAACCACTGAAAGGGGGGAAACCTGTTCTGTAGGCTGTCCCTTCTGGATCTAAGTGTTGGAAGACAAACAGAAAGCTGAAAGCTGAGAAACGAGAGGCAGATGGGTTCTGATACAGAGTATATTCTGACAGAAGGGCTTTACACAATTCGTCATAATTGTTAGCGATAGCTGGGCTCTGTCTATCTATGAAACCATGGACGGTTCGTGTGGTGGTCTTTCTCAGAAGAAAGACTTTGTCAGCCATACTTGCCTCAGGGAAGTAAGTCAACGCTGCATTAACATCCTTTAAATACAACTCTATGTTGTTATCAGAAGTCTCGGGGTTAAACACATCTATGTCACGTGCTAATTCTCTTAGAATATGCAGGCGGCTGTCTATAGATGGCTGTGTGCTAGGAGACTCAGGTAAGGAATAGCTAGCTTTTCTACCTAGGGTGGAGTTAGAAGCTGCATTATAGGAGTGAGTGAAGTCAGCACTCATGGTGAGGCTGGTAGAGGCTGAGAAGTTACCATTTTCCTGGTAAGACTGTCCCTGTGAAAGATTATTCACTAGGGGTTCCCTCACAGCTGAACTGGTGGAGTGGGTATGCACCCTCTGTGGTTCAGGTTGTTTATGGGGGAGGTGCCTGCCTATCTCCAATTCACTCATCCTTGTTCCTATTACTTCACATCTCTGTTCTGTAATGCCACATTTATTAGCCATCACAGATATTCTAGCTGAAGCTTCAGCTCGTACTCTACTCAACTGTTCCCTATGCTGGATTTGGGTAACGTTTGAGTTAGAAGGTTGTTGCATTAGCAGATCACAAGTCTTGCATCTAATTTCTTGTTGCCTTTTCAGCTCAGAAATTTCAAGCAATGCTGACCTTAACTCAGCTTTGGTCTCATTCAGATTAGCACTTACTGCACTTAATCTTTCTGTCTGTACTGACATGTCTTTATGGGAATGGGTCAACTCTGTTTGCAGAGTGGCCACGTCAGTTTTCAGCTTTTTCAGCTCTGCTTCCTGACTATCAGTAAAAGACTGTAAGAATTTAGTATCTGAAGAAGATCTGCATAGTTTAGCTCTTAACTTCAAATTGTCCTTACGCAAATCAGCCAACTCGTTTTTGAGTTCCTGAAACTTTAAATCCCCATCTTTATCCTGGTCATGAGCAATGGATAATTTGTCTATGGCCTGGTTTGGTTGGATAGGCCAGTTTAGTGCTAGGCTAGACAGAAGCTTTATTAGTGAAGCGCCCTTTAAGGCCTGGTTTACTGCTTCAGTGGTCAAGTCAGCCATATTTATTTAGTATATAAATACTTGTGCGTATGTATATAATAAATAAATACACCACTTGTATTAGTTAGCTCTTAAAGTTCACCACAAGTGTGAGCAGATCTGAACTAATAGGACAACGAATGTCACACACGGACAAGGGGTGTGAATTCTAGCATGTGTCTATAAATTGTCAGAGGGTGTTACCCTTACCTGACCACATAAAAATTCTAGAAACTATGATAGACTTACAAGGTGGGAACCCTATGCTATATTTCTAGTAGCCATTAGTTATAATTAACAATTACAACTGGGTTAGCAAAAATATTGGGCAAAATATCTGCAAGTTCTATGCAGCAATAAGAGTCACAATTCTATACACTTTGCAACCAATACTATTCATAAATAGTACCAAAGTTGAGCAGGGAAACTATCAATCAGGCTTAGAGGAAAACACTCTTGCTATGCAATTGGTTTTTGACTCAGTGAAAGACTTAGTTGCCTGCTAAAGTTACTTCTATTGTTATCTTTAGTGTATTGACTTGAGTTGATAAAACAGGAGGCTCATTTCATTCTAAGCTAGCCCACCCAGGGACGCCAAAATTATGTAGTGAATTTTACAGAGGACTCAACTCATTTTAACTTGGCCCACCTAGGGACGCCAATTATGTAGTGAGTTCTGCTTTCGCCCACTAGGAAGGCAAAATAGTGTAGTGATGGGTACTCGTATCACCGATGACGTTATGATTCTTGGATCACATGTCACTTAATGTGCGGTTATGAGTACATCACATAAGAAAGATTGGTGGGATATCTAACTTGTAGAACCTCTCACTGTATTATCAACACAAGGAAGACACAAGTGTAATAAAATAAATTTATTAACAAATGATAGACAAGAGTAATCAACTATTAAATGAATACAATAAATGCAAAAGGAATAAAGTGCATAAGATGCATAAAATGTGATTCAGTTGGGTGTTGCTATGTCAGAGCTATGTTATCTTATGGAAAGATAAACTGTTGCTACTCTGAAACAAATAAGGTAAAGAACCTTAGTATGCATCAAACAAACAAATGAGCTATTATTTGTTATCAACTGCAATCAGCTATACAATATCTAATGTAAATTAGAAAGATCATATACTGATAATACACAACAATGCCAAGGTCTCTGGAAGAGGATTGGAAGTGATATTTACATTCTCTGTGGTTGATTGAGCAGTCTGGTGGTGGTGAATTCTTCCACTGGTTGTGCTGGGAGCAGTCAGTGGGAAAAGGAGCAGGAATCCGTTTCGACAGCCTTGAGCATGAAGCGCTGTAGGATGCTGATCTCCTGGAGCACCAAAGGGTCCTAAGATCTGGAACACGCAGATGTGGCCCTGGTGTAGGTGCTGAAGGCCCTTAGCTTGGAACACGCAAGCAAAGGTACCTGAAGTGAAGATTTGCTCGCTGGAGCGTAGCCTTGGTTAGAATGTCTGTTTGTCTTCTGCCTCTCTGGGCTAGAGACTCAGAACTTGGTCAATCTGCTTTGTCTCTCTCAGGTGGAGACTCAGGACATGCTGCATCTGTTGTTGTCTCATTAGACGAAGACTCTGAACTTGGAATATCTCTTTCCTCACAGGCTGGAGGCTCAGAACGTGGTCGTATCTGTTGCTGCCTCAAAGCTGGAGACTCGAAGCTTGGAATGTTGGTTTCTGTCTCTCTAGACAGTAGACTCAGAGAGTTGGCGTTTCTGCTATTGTCTCACCCTTGTGGGCTCAGACTCAGAACTTTGTTAGTGCTCTGTTAGTGTCTCACCCTGCCGGGCCTCAGACTCAGAACTGGTGTAACTGTTATGTCTTTCCCCGACGGGACTCAGACTCAGTACTTTGTTGGTGCTCTGTTAGTGTCTTACCCTGCCGGGGCTCAGACTCAGAACCGTTATCTGTTGCTGCCTTCCCTGTAACGGGCCGCAGACTCAGAACTATTATCTGTTGCTGCCTTCCCTGTAATGGGCAGCAGACTCAGAACAAGGAGTGTCTTTTGGAGAGGTACCTTTATACCTTTCCCATGAGGAGGAGATTGCAATTTGGTGCTTCTCCATTTCCATGCTGTGATTGGCTGGTTCCATCAGAGCGGGGGGGACATGGGGTAGCCCACCCTTCTTTCCTCTTGTGGAAGTCATTTGCATAGTCCAAACACAAAGTTAGAAAAGTGTTAATAATGTTTTACTGGTGCATTTCTCACTTTCCAAAACACAATCAGAAAACATTTGGTCATGTAATGAACACATTAAGTCCAAACATGATGGGAAAAGATTGAACTGTCATGCATGCATTCATTTGTCCATTAACAGCTGAGTTTGTGTAAGATGTTGCACTACACATCGCTGTCAGTGAGAATACTTATTTCTCTGAATAAGCATAAGATGTGTGTGTTATGGTTCGCATCAGTTCAAGGTTTGAAAACATAGTTA
The DNA here is from genome assembly GCF_049309525.1 of Garra rufa. NCBI lineage: Eukaryota > Metazoa > Chordata > Actinopteri > Cypriniformes > Cyprinidae > Garra > Garra rufa. The sequence continues at coordinate 18,231,577 of NC_133368.1, forward strand.
TGAATGGATTTGGATGGATCTTTGTGATCTCTCTTTGTTTCACCCATTGCTGCTGCGTCTGGAGATCCTAAGGAATTTTTATGGCTGTCACAGGACCAAACCTTAGGAAGCAGTCTCAAGGTGGGTGAAGGGCAGAAACTGCGTCTTGACCAATAGGAAGTTCTGTCCTTCCCGGGTTTTTGTACCAAAGGTCTCCTCTTGTCCTCTAAGAGGTGTCTGGCAGTTGTCCTGGCATCCTTATCTGATGGCGTTAGACAGTTGGCTTATGTTAGTCCACCAAGATCCAATCAAAATGTAGCAAACCTTTGTCCACTATTGTGGTCAGGAAGGGGCCCTTGCCTTAAACTGGGCCCTGGAATACGGTACACAACACACAGCTAGCCTCAGACAGCTGCAGTTAGTAAGACTGTTCTGCCATAATCATGGCTGAACTAGTCTCAGGAAATCCCCCCTTTTTTTTGGCGGTAAATTAACTCCACAATCACGACGCGCAGCACATATTCGGCTCCCGCGGGAGCTAAACATACTCCGCCCAGGCGCCAAATTCCCTCAGGAATAAGGCAAGCAAGGAACCGCTGGCAACGCCACGAATGCGTTTGTTAATGCCGCGAGAGGCAAACACACTCATGCAAAATGAGGAACAGAGAAACTCACCTCCCTCCTTTGCGAATGTGTTTTCGCGATAAGCCCATTAATTCCCTCGGGAGCTGAACGTGCTGTAATTTACCACACCCATGTAGCTGAGAGTCATGCAAGTGGGTATGAGAGCGTGCCTCTCATTAAAAATAAGCAATGAATGCACCGATTGCATTCTACTCTCTCAAGAGCTAATCTTGCTTGCATTATCCCCTCATAGTTCGGGTAGTGTGAAAGTGCGGGAATCAAATTACCACACACGTCACACGCAGGTCTCCGATGAGAGAATACATGCACTCCTAGACAAAGAGAATCTGAAGACAGCGAAGATGTATTGTGTTGCACTGGTGCCCTTTTATGTTATGGTCGCCCGGTAGTGACGCAGCGGCAGCGACGGCCATTTCATGTAGTTTTTCTATGTATTCTTCAGACACGAGTCACGCTGCAGCATTCCCCCAAAGCGCCCTCTAGAGGACGCCGTGAGAGGGGGAACTGGCTGTAAATGAAAGACACACCAAAAAACTAAATTCAAAAAAGCTAAAAAAAAAAAAAAAGTGAAAATTTCATCTGATGCCCCCTTTAAATATTTACCTATCCTTATCCTCTGTAGAACTGCAGGAACTTCCTTTTCACAAGGGATAAGACTATGTTTGCATAAAAATTTACATTAAATAAGTCTAATGATCACTTCCTCTGACTTTTAAAATTAAACAGGCCATTTTTAGCTAGTCACTTTATGATTTCCATATAAATTTAGGCATGTTGGAAATGCAGCTGTGCATTGCTGTACTTACATAAACTGTGGGTTTGGTGTATAACTGCTCCATCTTTCAATAACTGCATCTTTCAGACTGAAATGATCTTGAACACTGGAGTATTTCAGAAGGATCTGTAGAGCACGTGCTACACTGCCGAAACAACACAAGGTTTGACAGACTTTAGTACATTTTACTCACATAGTTCTTTTAATGTTTATGCATTGTCCTTCCTACATTACTTCCACCTACCTCCAAGCATGCCTTGTTGATATGCAGCCAGTGATGATTAATTGGGTGAATCTATCTGTCATTTTATTAGCTTCTATTATACTCCTCTTTAGAAAGAATGAATGGTGTGTTCATCAAAGAAAGGGCAGGCTGTTGAATCATTTTGACTTCACAAGAAGTCACTCACCACACAAAAAATGTTAAAACAAAATGTCATTTCTTCTGTAGTTCACAGAACGCATGACATACTGAAGGCTTTCTCGGGACTGGTGCAGGCCAAGTGACATTTTAAACAGTCAAAACAAATTTGACAAATTGCTTTAACAAACTATTTTGAGAGTTTACTGTTATATAAAAACCTCTTTGTGCATGTGTATGTGTGGAAAACTCTTTGTACACATGTAGGTATTTTTGTGTTAGTTGAGGTAGTAAAGCTGAGTTCCAGTAGTGTTAGCATAGTCGTGTGTGAATCCGTGTACAGCCACTGGTGTGATCTGTGAGACATGTGAGTGGACAGAAGCAGTGCAGTGGAAAACAACATGGATTTATACATGCTGTATTGATGTTCAGTCTTACCATATTTCAGTAAAAAGTCATGTAGCCAATGGCACACGCGCACGATAGCGGGAACCGTACCAACATAGTCTGAGCTCCGGGCTAGACAAACCACTCTCTGCTCCTTGTATCCAAACATCTGCAAGTAGTTAATTTATTAAAGGGGTCATCGGATGCAAAACTCACTTTTACATGTTGTTTGAACATTAATGTGTGTTGGCAGTTTGTGTACACAACCACCCTACAATGATAAAAAATCCACCCAGTGGTATTTTTTTAATCTTTAAAAGTAATATCCCCTTTTTAAAATCAGGTCATTTTCAGCTTCTTGTCAGTGTGACGACACACCGACAGAGGCTGCTCCCATGATAGTTGATTGACATGAGAGTCTTACTTTTGACCCGCCCTCACTGAGCTGAAACAGTCTGACTCTGAACACCAATTTGTATCGACTCAGGTGCAGGGGAAGACAAGAATGTCTCTGATTGAGCGATTGAGGTGTTCTGTTGTTGGATGTAATAATAAACATATAGTCCTCATTTACTTGTCATCTGAGCCGCTGAAGATGCAGAGGATTAATGTTACTTTCGTTTTTGAAAGGAAAGTGCTGATCCTGATCTACATATGCACCTATGTTCGTGCAAATCATTTGTGATGCAGCTTCACCCACAGCAAAAGTGAGTATAAGGTTCATGTTCCAAAAAAGAACTTATTTTGACAAGGTAAACATAGTCTTTTTACACTACCATTAAGACATTTTAACCAAAGTATGTTATAGACTTCTCATTAAGACCCTAAAGAATCATATCAATTTGTGGAAAATGGGCATCCCCTTTAATGACCCCTTTAATGTTTAAAACAGATAGATTTTATTTGCTTTGGTTTATGATTAAAATTATGCAAGCATGAAATCAAACCAGACCCCTTTACAATATAAGCATGTTAAATCTGCAATAAAATGACAATCTGACTAACTGTATTACAAATTAAGTTTTATTCTTTCTTACAAAGTTACAAATCTCAAAGTCCTCTCCAAAGGGAGATATTTAGTTAAAAAAAAAAAAAACCTTTTCAAGAACTACAACGAGCATTGACTAAATATACCACAAACTGCTCCGGTAGATGCCGTTGACGTGTGCAGTATAAAGGGTCGAAACACAAGCAGAGCCGCGGCTGATGTAAACACAAGCATTGACTAGAGTGACGATCATCGGTTGCTGGGCCGTAGACGTGTGCATCCTGCAACCCTCCATGCATACTGGGTGTATAAGACTTCCTTCTTTCAGACGAATGCAATCGGAGTTATATTAAAAATAATCCTGGCACTCCCAAGCTTTAGAACAGCAAGGACTGTGTTTCTCTTCATCAGTCCAAAACAAGTAGATCCATAATAAAGAAGTGCCTCACGTGGCTTCGAGGGGTCAGTAAAAGCGTCCTTTAGTGATCCAATGTGTTTTTGTCAAAAAATATCCATATTTAAAACTTAAGAATCACTTTAAACTAGCTTGTGCAAACAGTTGTACACAGAGCTAGCTGCTTTGGGAAGGGGCGTGGCAGGACTGAAACGCCTTGTAAGCTGTTCGTCAATTGCAACGCAGTGGGACTGCTAACCAATCACAACACATTTCGTTTTTCGGAAGGCGGACCTTCATCAGACCCGAAACTAATTGAGCCATTTGCACCAGGCTGTCGAGAAAGCTATTGTAATAATGTAAATTGTGTAAAAAATAATGAGTTTTTCGAACCTCCAAGCATGAGAACATGTTCTATACTGCACCCCCAAAACAAAATAAAGACTTTGTAAATAAGCACAATATGACCCCTTTAAAAACATGTTGTGCATAAGTTAGAGTATTGTAGTCAACATAGTAGTCAACAAGTTGTTCTAAAACCAAAACAATACCCGTTCGTCTTAGGGCACCTTTGATGGACTTTTTTGATCCACTTCGAATGTTGACTACTGTATAGATATGACCCAATGCCTTTATTAAATGTTTTTGTTGTTTTTGCCAGAACATCTTCATTCACTGTTCCTGGCTGGTGAAATGATCTTCCCACTTGCTTTTCCCATAAGTTTCTGCAAAGTTTACTGGGGGAACGTAAAAGTTTTGTGAGCAAATGCAAAAGCATTGAAGTGTAATTTTTCCTGCCATTCCCCATTACTTGCCTAAAAAGACGGGTTTATAATATGTGTTTTTAACAGATCACATTAACATTAGGTTACTTAGGATATAGCATTACTGGAGCTGGGTCAGAGAGAAAAAATTTTTTTTCCCCCTCTGCTTTTTTCACAAATCGCACCCTGCTCCTTAGTAAGGTGGGATGTCTAAACCAGCATTCATAGTTTCTTCTATTGATTTTGAACAAAAGACAGACAATAGAGTAAAAGTCATAATAACATGTTTCCTCCCGGTATTGGTGGTCATTTATCCTAGTTTGCTTTTCATTCATTGATCACACTATGGTCAATAAGTTAAATGCATTTGCTCTTGTACCAATATACTGGAGGTGCAAACAAGCTAAATAGTTCATTTAGTCTGCTAATGGGATGAATTATTTTGTATCTACAGTCGTGGCCAAAAGTTGTGAGAATGACACAAATATTAGTTTTCACAAAGTTTGCTGCTAAACTGCTTTTAGATCTTTGTTTCAGTTGTTTCTGTGATGTACTGAAATATAATTACAAGCACTTCATACGTTTCAAAGCCTTTTATCGACAATTACATGACATTTATGCAAAGAGTCAGTATTTGCAGTGTTGGCCCTTCTTTTTCAGGACCTCTGCAATTCGACTGGGCATACTCTCAATCAACTTCTGGGCCAAATCCTGACTGATAGCAACCCATTCTTTCATAATCACTTCTTGGAGTTTGTCAGAATTAGTAGGCTTTTGTTTGTCCACCCGCCTCTTGAGGATTGACCACAAGTTTTAAGATCTGGGGAGTTTCCAAAATTTCAACGTGTTGGTCCCTGAGCCACTTAGTTATCACTTTTGCCTTATGGCACGGTGCTCCATCATGCTGGAAAATGCATTGTTCTTCACCAAATTGTTGTTGGATTGTTGGAAGAAGTTGCTGTTGGAGGGTGTTTTGGTACCATTCTTTATTCATGGCTGTGTTTTGGGCAAAATTGTGAGTGAGCCCACTCCCTTGGATGAGAAGCAACCCCACACATGAATGGTCTCAGGATGCTTTACTGTTGGCATGACACTCCATACAGAAATGTAATATATGACATATATGTCCCTGTATCAGAAGTGCCACTCTCATATATGTTAAATATAGGGCAATATATTATTATCACATATATACATCTTCTGGATATATGTAGATATATGTTTATAACATATATGAATTTCCCATAGTACAATTTGTATATAAACATATATTGAAAGTATATATATGGTCAACTTTTATATGGTATTGCATGTTATGACCATATATGTTTACAATATATATTAAAATTGTATATTGTATTATATGATATGACCATATGTTAACAATATATATCAAAATTATATATAGTACTCTATGTTTTGACCATTTGTTACCAATGTATATATTGAATTCATGCAAGTTTATTAACCATTTATGCCTAAAAGATTCTGCTTATTGTAAATCACATAACAAAATATTTTTTTGCTTAACTTTATTAATTGTTTCAATTCAGTTTTCTGGGGGAAAAAATAGAGATGAATATATAACCTGTTCAAAAAATGCCAATGTACTACACAGGGCTGCCAACTTTTGACTTCAGCTTGGAGTGAGAATTCCCGCAGCCGTCCCTGTAGGGGGGTCCGGGGGCATGCTCCCACAAATTTTGTACATTTTACACTTAAATTCATCTATCTGGTGCACTTTGAGAGTTCACAATTAAGAGCTCCAATACAGTTTCAGTGTGCAAACTAAACAAAGAAAAAAGCTGGTGGATTGACTTGATCTTGAGGTCAAAGGGGACTCAATCCTCTTTTTAGTGTGATATGGTGTCTCAGTCTAAATGACTCTCACACTGGTATATTTAGAAACCAAACAATTTAGAATTAAAAAAGAATTAGAAAGAACAACAATAATAATAATTTTATATTAACAACAGTAATATTGAAAACAATTCTGTAAAGTAAATAAAAACAAGTATTTCACCGGTATGTTATTTTACCTTTTTCAACAGTTTTCTACATTTTTTGGTGATTTGAGAAAATTTACCAGCCATAAATATTTTTCCTGGCCATGAAACTGTTTTTGCAGAGGCTGCTACTACAACAACTAAACATTTTTAATAATAATAAAAAAAAAATAATACATTGAAAATTAGAACTAAACACTGCATTTTAATCTTGATACAAGCAAAGATGCTACACACGTTCGCATGAGCAGTGTGTGATACTGTTTTTATCA
>NC_133368.1:18238647-18288220 GCF_049309525.1 Garra rufa
CTCAGTCAGCCCTCGAGGGGGCTGGCTGTCCGCTGTGTGAGCACCTTCCACTGCGGGTGCTCCGTTCCCGGAAGGCTCTCTTCGAGGAGGGAGCCTTCACCAGCGTTCCTCGCGGGTCTGGCCCCGCTTCCGCTGAGGCGGAGCGGCAGCTGCACTCGTGGGGTTCGCAGCTCGATCTGCTGGAGGGTATGGAGACGGGTGATCCCCTATCTCCTTCCTCACCCGGCGGATCGGTTGATCTCCTCTTGGATGCGGAAGCCCGCACTGCGGTTTCTTCCCCCCGAGAGGAGGTCTCAACACTACTCTTGTCTTCCTCCGAGGAGGTTGACGTAGAGAGTGTTGACCTCATCCAACCGCCAGTAAAATCCCCGCAGTTTGAGGAGCTCCTGGAGGTGGTGACTCGTGCGGTAGCCAGGCTCAACATCAGCTGGCCCGCCGAGCACAGTCAAAATGAGCCGCATGAAAGCAAACTAGATGAGCGCTTTCTGCGGACACACAAGCCACCTCCAGGAAGGAGCCTTCAGTTTTTCCCTGATCTCCACAGTGAGCTGTCGAGATCATGGGAAAAACCCTTCTCAGCCCGCGTCTTCACCCCATCCTCCGGTTACTACGGTAACGTTGGGGGGGTAGAGGAGTGCGGCTATAAGATGATGCCCAGGGTTGAGCAGACGCTTGCGAGCTATCTGTCGCCCGCAGCGGCATCATCTTTGAAGGCTCCAACCTTGCCCACCAAGCCTTTAAAACTAACATCCAGCTTGCTGGGCAAGGGGTACGCGGCAGCAGGTCAGGCCGGTTCATGCTTGCACACAATGTCTGTGTTGCAGGCGTACCAGGCTGACCTGCTTAAAGACCTAGACGAAGGCAGGGAGGTCAATGTGTCTGAGTTGAGGCGAACAGCAGATCTAGCTCTCCGTGCCACCAAGGAGACCGCCCGCGCTGTTGGGCGGTCTATGGCAGCCCTGGTGGTCGCGGAGAGACACCTATGGTTGTCCCTGTCCGACATGAAGGAGAAGGACAGGGCCCTTCTGCTGGACGCCCCACTCAAGTCTCCTGGTCTGTTTGGCGACTCGGTCGAGGCCGTCGTCAGCAGGTACCAGGAGGCCCGCAAACAAAGTGCGGCCTTCCAACAGTACCTCCCTCGCCGTGTCTATTCTGGGGCTGCCGGACGGGAGCAGCCCCAGCCGCGTACCAGCTCCTCACACCGCCAGACCCAAAAAGCTAGCGTGGCCGCTCGTGCCCCGCCAGATAGATCTAGGGGGCAGGGCAAGTCACGCTCCAAGTCGAGGGCCTCTAAGGCCAGGCCGGACCTGAGGGTCGTCCTGCAGTCAAAGAGGTCCTCGGCTAAACGGCCCTGACTTTTATGTCTCAGGGCCATTGAGGGCAGCCCCTCTCGGGGGAGAAGCGGGTCTTCCACATTTTATGGTACCCACTCTCCCTCGGGGCCCTCAGGAGACCAGTCAGCTAACCTTGCCAGTGTTTCAGGGCGCGGCAGTCTCCCGCAAACCTCTGCTGGGGTTTCCGCCCGATTTCGTAGCGGACTCAGCAAGTTTGTCACCCCTACGGGGGTCCTCAGAGCAATTAGTTCAGGTGTCGCTTGCCAGTCAGCTGTTACAGGCCACCGAATTAGTTCCTCAAACTCTACCAGAGGCCAGTCTCGAGAGGCTGGTTCCCTTAGTACATTTTCTAGCAGCGTGGAAACTACTGCCAAATGTATCTTCATGGGTTCTCCGTACGGTAGAGAAAGGTTATCAAATCCAGTTCGGCGCTCCTCCGCCTCAGTTCAGCGGAGTATTTCCTACCCTGGTAGGCCCAGAGCAGGTTCTGGTCATGGAACAAGAAGTAAATTCTCTTCTAAGGAAGGGAGCCATCGAGGTGGTCCCTCCTCAGCACAGAGAATCCGGGTTCTACAGCCGGTACTTCATTGTTCCCAAGAAGGATGGAGGGCTGAGGCCCATCTTAGATCTCAGGCTACTGAACCGCTCAGTTATGAAGCTGAAGTTCAGAATGCTTACTGTCAAGCAGGTCGTGTCTCAAATCAGGTCCGAGGACTGGTTTGTCACGATAGATCTCAAAGATGCATATTTTCATATCTCCATCCTTCCTCAGCACAGGAAGTTTCTCAGGTTCGCTTTCAGGGGCGAAGCTTACCAATATCGAGTTCTTCCTTTCGGCCTAGCACTCTCACCCCGCACTTTCACGAAGTGTGTGGATGCTGCGCTGGCTCCGTTGCGACTCCAGGGCATCCGCATACTCAACTACATAGACGACTGGCTTATCCTAGCCAGCTCAGAACAGTTAGCGGCTCAACATCGAGATGTTGTTCTCGCTCATATGAAAAAGCTGGGGTTGAGGCTCAACGCCAAGAAAAGTGTGCTGTCTCCTCTACAGAGAACCACTTATCTAGGTGTGGCATGGGATTCGACCACGATGCAGGCACGAATGTCTCCTGCTCGGATCGAGTCGATCCTTACTGCAGTCAATGCGGTCAAGCTAGGCCTGTCACTCACTGTCAAACAGTTCAAAGTACTGTTAGGTCTCATGGCAGCTGCAGCCAACGTAATACCTTTTGGCCTGCTGCATATGAGGCCACTACAGTGGTGGCTCAAGACCAAGGGATTCTCCCCGAGGGGAAATCCATTCCGCAAGATCAAGGTCACGCGGCGTTGCCTTCGTGCCTTAGACATGTGGAAGAAACCTTGGTTCCTATCTCAGGGCCCGGTCTTGGGAGCTCCTTGTCGCCGCGTCACGCTAGAGACAGATGCATCCCTCACCGGGTGGGGAGCGGTCATGAGTGGCCGCTCGGCCTCCGGCCTATGGACCGGTCACCATCTCTTGTGGCACATCAATTGCCTAGAGATGTTAGCAGTGTTCAAGGCCTTGAGGCATTTCCTCCCAGACCTGAGAAACCGTCATGTGTTAGTTCGCACCGACAACACAGCGGTAGTATATTACATCAACCACCAAGGAGGTGTGCGTTCACGCCCCTTATTCAAGCTGGCGTACCATATCCTCCTGTGGTCCCAAGGGAAACTCCTCTCATTGAGTGCAGTTCATATCCCTGGGCATCTGAACATTGGAGCAGACATCCTGTCGAGGCAGGGGCCGAGGCCCGGGGAGTGGAAACTTCACCCCCGAGGTGGTGAAGCAGATATGGAGAGTGTTTGGCCAAGCTCAAGTGGACCTCTTTGCGACTCAAGAGACTTCGCAATGTCCCCTTTGGTACTCTCTAACGCCTCCAGCTCCACTGGGGCTGAACGCTATGGTACAGACCTGGCCGAGGCTTCGTCTGTACGCTTTCCCCCCGATCGCTCTGCTCCCAGGAGTTCTAGAAAGAGTGCGCCGGTACGGAGTCAGTCTACTACTAGTAGCCCCGTACTGGCCGGCCCGAGTATGGTTCTCGGACATCATTTCCCTCCTCGACGGCTCTCCGTGGGAGATTCCGGTCAGGAAGGACCTTCTTTCTCAGGCTGGGGGCGCAATTTGCCACCCCCACCCAGAGAAGTGGAAACTATGGGTGTGGCCCTCTGAGGGGGCACACCTCATAGACAGTGGTCTCCCAGCCGAGGTTGTGGAGACCATCCTTCACTCTAGAGCTCCCTCTACAAGGAAACTTTATGGCCTTAAGTGGAAGGTTTTCACTTCATGGTGTGAAGAGCGACACGCAGACCCAGTCCACTGCCCGGTTGGTACAGTGCTGGAGTTTTTGCAGTCTCGCCTCTCCATAGGGCTAGCCCACTCCACCCTGAAGGTTTACGTGGCGGCATTATCGGCCTTCCACACCCCTCTCGGTGGCATGTCAGTGGGCAAGAACCCCTTGGTCATACGTTTCCTTCGTGGTGCACTCAGGATAAGGCTTCGGGTGGTACCCAGAACTCCTTCTTGGGATCTCGCTGTGGTCCTTGAAGCCCTCTCTCGGCCTCCATTCGAGCCCATTGAGGAGATTTCAGATCGCTTCCTTACAATTAAGACGGCGCTGCTGTTGGCTCTTACTTCTCTGAGGAGAGTAGGAGACCTTCAGGCCCTCTCAGTGGCCCCTTCATATATCGACTTTGCGCCCGGTTTGGCCAAAGCGTTCCTCTACCCTAGACCAGGGTACGTACCGAAGGTTCCAACAGCAGTACCACAGCCAGTCACCCTACAGGCCTTTTATCCTCCTCCATTCGTGGAGAACGACCATCGGAAGTATAACTGCATGTGTCCAGTGCGAGCACTGGACACATACGTCCACAGAGCTGCCCTGTGGCGAAAGTCAGAGCAATTGCTAGTTTGTTACGGTCCCCCTAAGAGGGGGCTCCCGGCAACTAAGCATACTATCAGTAGATGGATTGTAGATGCAATAACTACTGCTTATGAGTCCTCTGGCCTCCCATCACCGATGGGCGTCAAGGCTCACTCAACTCGAGGCATGGCTGCCTCCAAAGCTCTGCTAGCAGGTGTCCCCATTCAGGACATCTGCAGTGCGGCGGGTTGGTCCACCCCTTTGACCTTTGTAAAGTTCTATGAACTAGACCTAAGAGCTACGAGCTCGGCTGTCCTGAGCTGACAGCGAAGGCGCTATCCCTCGTGAGCCCGAGGGCCGAGGTAGATGTTCCCTCTTGCGCTGGGTGCTCCCCAGGCAGAGATGTAATTCCACTCGTGTCCTGGCAGTTTTCCAGGCGGAGTCAATTTAGTGTTCTGGCCAGAGTTTCCAGACACTTCTCGGGTCCCTGTTGTCCGGGTGCGCCCCGACAAAGGGATTACCCTTCCTCGTGTGCCTGAGGGCCGAGGATGCTTCTTAGTCTGGCTGGTCACCAGACAGAGGCCTATCACCTCGGGGCCTGAGGGCCGAGGTGGATAACTCTCCCTCTTCGCTGGGTGCTCCCCAGGCAGAGATGTTATTCCGCTTGCGTCCTGGCAATTTCCCAGGCGAAGCAACCAAGCGTCCTGGCATACTCCCCAGGTGCTACCTGTCCCTCTAAGTCTGGCTGGTCCCCAGACTGAGGTAGACACTCTCCTCGTGAGCCCGAGGGCCGAGGCAGATCATATCCCTCTTCGCTGGGTACTCCCAGGCAGAGATGTAATCCCACTCGCGTCCTGGCAGTCTTCCAGGCGGAGCTAATTCAGTCCCTCTCGTGCTGGCTGTTCCCCAGACAGAGTTTGGACTACCTTCCTCGAGCGCCTGAGGGCCGAGGTTCTTGCTATGGTTCCTCTTGCGCTGGGCACTCCCCAGGCAGAGATGTAATTCTACTCGCGTCCTGGCTGTTTCCAGGCGGAGCTATTTCCCGTGCTCTGGCCAGAGTTTCCAGGCACTAATTGCATCCCTCTTGATCCGGGTGCGCCCCGACAAAGGATTGCCCTCTCCTTGTGTGCCCGAGGGCCAAGGAGGACCCCTCTCTGGCTGGTGACCAGACTAGGGTGTATGACCTAACCTCGTGGGCTCAAGAGCCGAGGTTTACTCAATCCCTCTTCGCTGGGTACGTCCCAGGCAGAGATGTAATCCCGCTTGCGTCCTGGCACTCTTCCCAGGCGAAGCAACCTAGCGTTCTGGCATACTCCCCAGATGCTACCTGTCCCTCTACGTCTGGCTGGTCCCCAGACGGAGGTAGACACTTTCCTCGTGAGCCCGAGGGCCGAGGCGGATCATATCCCTCTTCGCTGGGTACTCCCAGGCAGAGATGTAATCCCGCTCGCGTCCTGGCAGTTTTCCAGGCGGAGCTAATTTAGTCCCTCTTGTGCTGGCTGTTCCCCAGACAGAGTTTGGACTACTCTCCTCGAGTGCCTGAGGGCCGAGGTACTTATTATGTTCCCTCTCGCGCTGGGTGCTCCCCAGGCAGAGATGTCATCCCACTCACGTCCTGGCAGTTTTCCAGGCGGAGTTCTTCTGGTCCCTCTTTTGCTGGTGTCCCCAGACAGAGCGACCACTTTCCTCGTGAGCCCGAGGGCCGAGGTATATGCCACTTCCCTCTCGCTCCGGCACTATTCCCGGACGGAGGTGTAATACTTCTCCTGTCCTGGCAGTTTCCCAGGCGGAGAACCGTCGGTGCTCCTGCAGGTAAGTATCAACGAGCACTGCCCTCTGGTTCCGGGCTGGTCCCCCGGACAGAGGTGTACTGCCTCTCTTGCCCTGGTAACCCCCAGGCAGAGAGCTTTTCCTGGCTTGATCCACCAGAAGCAGCGCTTCCCTTTTTTCTTCCCAGACAAACACCACTGGGTAGGAATTTGGAATTCTGGAGACGTGGGCATATCGTTCCCCAGAGCGTTGATGACGCAGTGTAGAGTTCCCGAAAGGGAACGTCTCAGGTTACGTATGTAACCCTGGTTCCCTGAGGGAACGAGACACTGCGTCATGGGCCATAATTCCCGCATTCCTACCGCGCATCGCTTCATTCCTGGAAGCTGAAGCCGGTTTGAAACGCACATGCTTATATACTTCCTGGTCGTATGACGTCATCACGTTGGTGACGTCACTCCCGTCATCCTATTGGTTGCAGACTGATTCAGAGCCGGGTTCGCCAATGGCAGAGCGTTGATGACGCAGTGTCTCGTTCCCTCAGGGAACCAGGGTTACATACATAACCTTAGACGTTTTGCAGCACTGCAACAGTTACTTTACATAATTTTATGATAAAAACAGTATCACACATTGCTCATGCGAACGTGTGTAGCATCTTTGCTTGTATCAAGATTAAAATGCAGTGTTTAGTTCTAATTTTCAATGTATTTTTTTTTTTTTTATTATTAAAAATGTTTAGTTGTTGTAGTAGCAGCCTCTGCAAAAACAGTTTCATGGCCAGGAAAAATATTTATGGCTGGTAAATTTTCTCAAATCACCAAAAAATGTAGAAAACCGTAGAAAAAGGTAAAATAACATACCGGTGAAATACTTGTTTTTATTTACTTTACAGAATTGTTTTCAATATTACTGTTGTTAATATAAAATTATTATTATTATTGTTCTTTCTAATTCTTTTTTAATTCTAAATTGTTTGGTTTCTAAATATACCAGTGTGAGAGTCATTTAGACTGAGACACCATATCACACTAAAAAGAGGATTGAGTCCCCTTTGACCTCAAGATCAAGTCAATCCACCAGCTTTTTTCTTTGTTTAGTTTGCACACTGAAACTGTATTGGAGCTCTTAATTGTGAACTCTCAAAGTGCACCAGATAGATGAATTTAAGTGTAAAATGTACAAAATTTTCTTACGGGGGAGCATGCCCCCGGACCCCCCTACAGGGACGGCTGCGGGAATTCTCACTCCAAGCTGAAGTCAAAAGTTGGCAGCCCTGGGAAAACACTTGTAACTGTTTGTCCATATGTGCTCTCATCATCAATAAACTAAAACGCATTTCATTAAAATACATGAGCGATTGTGTGCGAATGTCACAATACCGCTTCTGCGCATGCGCCAAAATTCAAACACACCCGCGCTAATGGCAGAGTCTGAGCAATGGCTGGGGCTAAACAAGTCATCTGCGGTAAGATGTTTTTCTTAGCAAGTGGAAGGATAACAAATGTGGCTCTCAAGTCTCACGCAATCACCGTGAGACACACGCATTTCAACCAGTTCACACGCTCTCACGCCACACCTTGTATTTCTCACGCTGAAAAGTAAGGGATAACTTGTCCCGCTATGGTGTTAATGGACGAGGTGCAGGCTTTGCTGAGAGAAGTACTCTGCCAAGCTCATAGCTGTATTGAGAGTTAAATGGCACCTACCAGCCAAAAAAATAGAATTTGCTATTTTCTGGTATATTACGTGATCCCGCTACAATCACGATTGTCACTAGGCAACGTAGACGCGCACACACGGGACAAGGCCAGCGGTGGAATCGTTGCGTTTCTCTCGCAGTGGAAGCGTTTAGTACAGTTGAGGAGGTGGTCGCGTTGCGGTCTCGGAGCGGACATTGCCATTTGTATTTACCAAAGAGTATAGAATACCAAGAGGCAAAACTCTGTTGCTGTTTTGGTAACAGCCACTAGGTGGCGCTTCGGTAGCGCGGCCGCCATTCTGGAGTGAAAATTCCAACTGGACAACAGCACAGAAGCAGACAAAATGACAACGAAATAGAAGTCAAAGTGGAAATAAAAGAACGCAATGACTGCAGGGAGGTAGTGTGTGACCTTAAAAAGTGCAAAAAGTCACTCTACACTGTTAGATTTATTTTACGGATCAGAATTCATCATATCTTACGCACCCAAAATTTCCACAGCCAATTCAGACAATTTCTCAAATTAAGTCATCAGTAAATGTTATGGCTACTACAGTAAAAGTTGTATTGTATTATTATATATGTTTTATGTTATCAATTGTGGAATCCAACCATTACATTTGAGGCAGCCTGCTGTATTTTTATTTTATGCAACTTAATGCATTTACTATTACTATTATTATTTACTATTATAGGTCTGAAATATATATTGTATTTATACATTATATTGTACGTGTTAAACCCATGGATCACACTACAAATATCGATGATCTTGCAGAACATGATGTATTGCTGTGTCTTTCATAACTAAATAATTAAATCATTTTGGAGTATTTAGTCATGCTTTAACGGACATTAATATAAGATAATACTGCAAAAACAGTTTACTGTTAAGCTGTTATATTCCTGTCGTATATTTATTGTCTAACATTCCCAATTTTCTGATGCATGTCCTTAATTTAATTATATATGTTGGTATTAGTTCAGCGTTTATAATGCTAGAGCAAAGATTTTGCGAAAAATAAATGCAAGACAAAGTCTGTTTTTGATAATATACGTTATTTTGTGTTGTCATAATAACAAAGGTTAGGGTACGTACAAAACATACAAAAATCCTTTTAATAACAAACGAGTTATGGTTTAATAATTAACAGAAGTAGCCTAATATAATACAAAAATTCTTAAGAAATAAACGGAAAGGAGTAAAAAAAATATTTAAAAATGTTGTCATGATTCAGGTTGTGTATTTTAGCTTTAAAGTACTTTAAAAAAAAAAAAAAAAAGCAGCTGATATTTGCCATAGCGACAGCATGGAGGTAGTGGACTGCCAAGTGGCTTTCACTCGAAAATGGCGGAAGCTTAGGGCTGCTACTGGGCGCTGCTACTGGGCGGCGCTGTTTCAATGGAACGTTCTATTGACTTTCACTTCTTGTCAGTATAAGTTCTTTGTATTTACTAGTGTTGAAGTTAAGGCAATAGGATGTTCTCTTGCCTACGGCAAGCCCCGAGGGACAGAATGCCTTTCACACACATACATGTAACATCCTATTGCCTTAACTTCAACGTAGGAATTTCTCTGTTACACTAGAAACTAAATAAATGCAGCAGGGTTTTTCATATTTATTTTTATTTATTTATTCCATTTTACGATTCCTAGACAAAATCACTTGCCTGTGATCAAAGATAATGAGAACTGATGTTGGGGATTATAGCCAAATTTGTGCAAAATTATTAGTTCTTCAACAGCTTTAACTAATTGTGGGCCTGAAATTAAGGAAAAGACAAGATAATTGGTAAATCTGCTAAAAAAAGAGAGACAAATTCATCCAAATAATATAAATTGTTTTATATATTTCAAAACACAAATGTATCAACATTGTTGGGGATTTTATTTTGGAAATAGGCTGTAATAGACTACAGATTAAATTTCCCTATTTAAAATGTAATTTAAAAGTAGTGTAACTATTACAATTGTTTTAGAGGTAATGTAACATTACATTTGATTACTAAATTTCTAAGGAATGTTTTCAACTGTTAATCCTTTTAAAAACTTTTTAAGCAGGCAGGTTTACCTTACAGTAGCACTCAACACTAATTACTGTCAATTTTACAAAATCCTTCATCACTTGAATTAAGATTATAATAATTAAATTTTAAAGCACAGCCAACTCAAAATCTTTAGCACCTCTGTTTAACTCCTGAAACATTGGTGTCTCTTATTTTAAAGCAGTCAATGCGATTTGGGAAATAAATCAATCAAAATATTTACATGTAACCCACTTTGTAATTGTAAACATTTTTAAAAGTAACTGTAATTTAACTATATTTGTTATTTCTCAGTAACTGTAACAGATTAGTTAAATGTCGTTTTAATTAAATTACATAATTCAATTACATGTAACTAATTACTCTAGCTAAGTTCAAGCCCCTACCACTGTCATCAAGGCATCAAAGTGTGCAATAAACACTTGAAATCTAAAATGACATTAGTAAGCTGAAATATGTACCCTCTCTCTTTCACAAACACACACACAGATTGACATACATGCTATGAGCAAGTTCTGCAATCCTCCTGTATGTTTACAGTATGTGCATTGAGCACTGCTGTTTAGTTTGCTAGTTTGGGGCCAAATTTCTTTTTTTACTTTTGATATGCATTTTTGAAATATTTAAAACATTTTATTTTTATGAATTTGACTTATCAGATCTACCAGTTGATATATTTTTTATTTTGTGCTGGTTAATTATGAACAATAGATAGTTGAATTTTTACCAAAAACTGGAGAGAATTGCGTGGGGCCGAGGGGCCGCTGCTGCAAATATTTGAGTTTCTCCTCCCCTAACAGATAAAATCTCACTCCAAACTTTTTCCAAAACTTGAGAGCCCTGCAATACCTTCACATAATAAACGACAATGATTTTATAGACGGGCACGAAGACAGACCGACATCAACTGAGTGGAAAGGATGAAACGCCTTTGAATGTGGCAGCGGTGCAGGTAATGTATGCTAATTTACTCAACGCTTTATTCCAACGCTAATATTACATAGAAACTAAGTGTTATATGATTGTTTTGGTCTGCAAGAGCCTCTGTCTCTATATAGATCAGCTAATGTGTTAAATATTCCCTGTCATTGTTTTATATATGATGTTATGATTAACGTTACAGCTGCATTGATGTGTTGTGCAATTTGCTCACGTTAAAGTTAATTTTAGCTATTGGGTAGGTTAATCTGTATGGAGATACTGTGAGCTCATTTTTTTCACTGGATAAGCAATATGCCACATTTGGAAATTATTTAAAGCTGTCTGACAAAAATAACGGATGAAAAATATAATGTTTATCTCTGAGATGTAGTCTAGACTAGAACTATAAAACTGCACGAAAAGGAATTATTTAAATACAAGCACCTTGAATTCATATAGTAAATTACAGTACTTGCTTATATTGCACCAAGTGCATTGACATGTCAGTGACATGCCTAGAGTGGGTGCATAAGCACATGCATGTGCATATTGCATAAAGGTACAGTACACTAAAGGATGTGATTATGGGGTTTTAAAAATATGGTTAATCTATCATAGTAAATTTTGTTCATATCTTTGCTGATAATTGTGCTATTCTTGTTTGTGTCCCATGAATAGGTAATGAGTCCCGAAATTCTCAGAAAACAGAAATGGAGGCTGAACCTGCAGATGTGGATGACAGTGATGTGAATGATGGAGCGTCTACACAGAAAAGGTTAAATATGTAAACAAATCAAATCAACAACATATTTTAGTTAAAAAAGGGGCTCCATGTACTATTTAATAAAATTCTAGTGCATTTAATCTATTAAATAACAGTAGAGTGAGCGAGTTTTGGGATATGGTAAGATTAAACTTATTTTAGTGAATGAAGTACCACATTTCAGTTATCATTTTGTTATAGGCTGGGTACACAAAATATTATTTTATCCTTTCTTCTAGAAAATCATCAATCTATCTGCTTTCTAACAGCTTCATATGGCCGTAAACATTTATCTTTAACGGGGCTTTAAGCACTATAGATTATTAAAGTTTCACTTTCACTGTGACAAAGGCAGTAAATGTGGTGCAGGAAACTATTAAAATAGTATAACTATTTAAATTGATAAACTGTTTGGCGTGAAGACGTTTAAAGCCTCCGACAGAGCCTGTAGTCCCATTTAGTAGCATGTTAGCAACCATATTTTTTAAGAAACATAAGAGTTTAAAAAATTAAATAAAAATCAAAAGTGGGGTTTAACTGGTGTGTTTTATGTCAGAGAATAAAATGTGAAAGGATTTTGAGTTTGTGTTATAGTTTAGTTCTTCATGTATATAGAGACATATTATTTGAATGGGCATGCAGGCTGTGCTCTGTTGTTCTGCCATGTCCTTGTGGTATCTGGGAATATTTTACAACTACAACTTATAATTATTACATAAATAATGAGTATTCTGCAGTTTTAAAATAATGTTTAACTTTACCAACTATGTTTAATACTCAGTATATTTGTCATCTTATAGTAGTTTATCACTTTAAGATATAGGCACAGTTCTAATTAAAAAGCAAAATTAAACTTTGGTACAATGTTGGATTGCAAGACTTAAGTAGGTTTTATATTTTCATATATCATCATGTTGACTAAAATCAAGTACATGGTTCAGAAAATTTATTGTAATTATCTTATAAAAGTCTAACTTTTACCTTTTTTTTTTTTTTTTTTTTTTTACAGATGCTGATGAAATTTCTTCACCCGGGGCCTACTGGGGATGGCAATAAACCAAAAACTAACCAAGCTGTGGGAATACAAACCTGTAGACCTTGATGTTCTGTTTCTTATGCCTGTTCAGTGTTTTGATCAGTTATATATGTAATTGTTTCTTTTTTTCTGTTTGATTGTGCAGGTCAGTAACATTTTTTTTTTTCCTATTTAAATAAATTCTGTTTAAATAAAGATGTTTCTTTGTGTAGCTTACTGTACCATTTAACATTTAAGGCTTAAGGTGTGAAATGTGCAATGCACTGCAACTTTGTAGAGTGTAGTGTCTCACATGTGTCTACAACCTGTATTTAAAGATCAAAGATCACATATTAAAATATTAAATATATGAAACCATATATTTCATGCATATGTCTAATTTGTATATAACGTTATAAATAAATACATATATCTCACATATATTAATAATTATATACATTCCATATATGGCAATACATGTATTATACATACATAAACATATATTTTGTATGGGGTAAACTTATATGTCAATATATGAAATTGTTCCATTTTCTAATAGGAATCATATATGGATATGGCATATATAGAACATGTATTTAATATATGGGTATTTCATATAAGCACATATATTGCATTTCTGTATGGTAGCGCTCACCTTTTCTTCTCCGGACAAGCCTTTTTCCAGATGCCCCAAACAATCGGAAAGAGGCTTCATCGGAGAATATGACTTTGCCCCAATCCTCAGCAGTCCATTCGCCATACTTTTTTGCAGAAGATCAATCTGTCCCTGATGTTTTTTTTTTTTTGGAGAGAAGTGGCTTCTTTGCTGCCCTTCTTGACACCAGGCCATCTTCCAAAAGTCTTGGCCTCACTGTGCGTGCAGATGCGCTCACACCTGCCTGCTGCCATTCCTGAGCAAGCTCTGCACTGGTGCCACTCCGATCCCGCAGCTAAATGCTCTTTAGGAGACGATCCTGGCGCTTGCTGGACTTTCTTGGACGCCATGAAGCCTTCTTAACAATGCAGTGGAAAGTTTTTTTCAGGATTAAGTTAATTTTCATGGCAAAGAAGGACTATGCAATTCATCTGATCACTCTTCATAACATTCTGGAGTATATGCAAATTGCTATTATAAAAACTTAAGCAGCAACTTTTCCAATTTCCAATATTTATGTAATTCTCAAAACTTTTGGCCACGACTGTAGAGGTCTCAGGCAGTAAAAAGGAGGCTTCAACTTCATGACAGCAGTAAGCTCCTTCAAATCAAGAGACACGCTTTCAAACCTGCAGATTTTAAAGTGCCCAAGTGAAGAAGAATCGTTAGCAATGGCAAAACCTTACTGCTTTATTTTTGTCCGCTCTTGAGATTATGAGGTTAGAGTTGACCCCCACTTATTCAGACACAGCATGTGTTGCTAATTGCTGTGAACAGGTGTTGTGGGAAGCCATGCTGTCACTACGATGACAGGCCATGACAGTGTCCAGGTGGCACCACAGCTATCCAGAGAAATCACTCATTCACAAATCATAGAGACTCTCAATTCTATTCACATTTCATCACGGGATTTTCTATATGCTTGACTTTTCAAATATTGTCATGTAATTTTTGTTGGTATAAATGACTGTGTTCAGAGTCAGCAATATTAAATAATATTTTCGATTTTAATAAAACCAGTTAACTTAGATGTTACCATATTTCAAAAGTATCACTGTCCTCACAAGGAGGACATCTACAACTGCACAAAGACAAAGTCACACATATCTCACAAAATGTTTTTTCTCAACCTGCCTTCATAACTTCAGTGAAACACAGTGAGTATGAACTGTTTATTTAAATTATGTCAGGATTTTGATTAACTTTATCAAATCAAATCAAATCAAAATTTATTTGTTAAGCACCTTAAAAAACACAGCGTGTACCAAAGTGCTGTACAACACTATAAACACAATAAAAACACAGATATAGATAATAATAATAATATAGAAACACAGATTAAGCACAGTAAAATAAGATAAAACAGAATATAATACAAAATTCGACAAAATAAAAATATAGAAAAGCAGATAGAAGTAGATCCAAACTAAACGCATCTAATTCGAATCAATAGTCCTTACTCAGCCGTAAAAGCCTCGTCAAACAGATAAGTCTTAAGACGGATTTTAAACATGCTAACAGAGGTAGACAGTCTGACAGATGCTGGTAATGCATTCCACAACTTTGGAGCAGCCACAGAGAAGGCACGATCTCCTTTGGTTTTTAGACGTGACCGAGGAATTTCAAGGAGCAGCTGGTCTTGAGATCTTAAAGATCTCTGTGGATGATGAAAATGTATAAGTTCAGAAATATATTTTGGTGCCAGTCCATGAAAGGCCTTAAAAGTATACAAAAGCACCTTATATTTTATTCTGCAGTGAACAGGTAGCCAGTGTAGAGAGGCCAGAATGGGGGATATATGATCCCTCTTTCTTGTGTTCGTCAGCAGCCTTGCTGCAGCATTTTGTACCCGCTGGAGATGTGACAGTGAAGACTGACTTAAACCCAGGTATAAAGCATTGCAATAATCAAGGCGTGAGGATATAAAAACATGAATTACTTTCTCCAGATCACTGAAAGATAAGACAGATTTGAGTTTAGCAATATTTCGCAGTTGAAAAAAGCTACTCTTTACAACTGACTTAATTTGTCTCTCAAATTTTAACTCTGTGTCAAAAATAAAACCCAAATTTTTAAAGTGGGTATGCAAATTGGATGACAACGGACCCAGACTTGTTGCTATCTTTTTTGCATAGTTAATCGGGCCAAATAAAGTTATTTCTGTCTTTTTTTCATTTAACTGAAGAAAGTTTGTATTCATCCAGCATTTAATATCGTTTAAACATTCAATGAGTGATTTAACACATGTATCATCTCCTGTCTTTATGGGCAAATACATCTGAGTGTCGTCTGCATAAAAATGGTATGAGATATTGTATTTCTTAAATATGGAGCTAAGAGGGAGCATATATAATGAGAATAGTACTGGTCCTAAAATGGAGCCTTGAGGGACCCCACATGAAATAGACGCTATTTTTGATGAAAGATTTCCAATTTTAACAGAAAAAGTTCTATTTTGAAGATAGGAGGTAAACCAACTTAGAGCAGTTCCTTGGATGCCCACATAATATTTTAAACGTTCAATCAGAATAGTGTGATCGATTGTATCAAATGCTGAGCTAAGATCTAACAGAACCAAAGCAGCATTGCTACCAGCATCAACACTTAACAAAAGATCATTCGATACTTTAAGAAGCGCTGATTCAGTGCTATGGCGTGTTCTAAAACCAGATTGAAATGTATCAAGGACTTCATTTTTTGTTAAAAAGGAATTTAGCTGGCCAAGAACAATCTTCTCTAGAATTTTAGATAAGAATGGTAGCTTAGATATTGGCCGAAAATTATTTAGGTCTGCTGGGTCTAGACCAGACTTTTTAAGGAGGGGCTGGACAACAGCATGTTTAAGACTTGATGGGACACAGCCACTAGTCAGACTGCAATTTATAATAGAGAGAATGCTTGGTCCAATAGTATCTATAAGCTTAACATATAGTTTGGGGGGGAGGACATCACATGACGAGGATGTAGGTTTTAAGTGTGTGACAACATCCTTAAGAACTAGGAGTGAAACTGGCTCAAACTGAAACAAATTATAAGACACATGTGTTAATGCAGCAATTTTGTCATATTTCGATGCCGTAATTGACAGCCTTATATCTTCAATTTTTTGAGTAAAAAACATCAGAAACATTTCATACGTGTCTGCTGAGGGATCAGGGCCAGCACTGTACTCTGGTTTTATTATAGTATTTATGATTTTAAATAAAACCTGTGGGCTATGGGCATTTTGTTCAATTACCCCTGAAAAGTATTCTGTTTTTGATGTTTTCACTGCTTTTTCATATCTTTGTAGACATTCTTTTAAGACCTTGTAAGAGACCTGAAGCCTATCCTTCTGCCATTTCCGTTCCGCTCTCCTGCACTCCCGTCTAAGCAGTCTGATATTTTCATTTATCCAAGGCTGGGTTTTAGTCTTTTGTTTCCTTAATTTATATGGAGCAACCTCATTAATTACATCAGAACATACATTATCAAACAAACTAACCAACTCTTCTGGGCCCATTAAGTGGGATGAAGATTCAATAGTGTGAGTTAATGGATGAGCAAGGAATACTGATGAGAAATCACTGACTGTATTAGATGTAATCGTACGACTATAAGCAGCAGTGGGTTGTTGTTTTGGGGGACTACATAAGAATGAGATATTAAAAACAATAGGGTTATGGTCAGAGAAAGTATAATCTAAGATCTGTATGTCATACACAGAGATACCCATGAGAAGAACTAGATCAAGAGTATGCCCAAGCTGATGGGTAGGGCCAGTAGTACAGCGTAAAAAATTGAACAGATCAATCATATTTAAAAACTCTTTGACTAAGGGTTTTGATGGACAGCAGCAGTGATGGGAATAACGGCGCTATAAATAAACGGCGTTACTAACGGCGATACTTTTTTCAGTAACGGGTAATCAAACGAATTACTGTTTCCCCCGTTACAACGCCGTTACCGTTACTGACAAAAAAAATTCGCGTTACTATAACTGAGAACACTGAAGCGGTTTTCCTGCTAGCAGCATCTCTCTCAGCCACGGCCTCTCTTTCTCTGGGGTGTGTGTGTGTGTGTGTTTGGGGCCGGGGCGGTACATATAACCAGTGATGATGATTGGTGTGTTTGTTAACGTGGTGTAAATGAGAACGCGATGATTGGCTTAGATTGAGTAAATTTCCATTGTTTGCCAATCAGAGGCAGAGTAGTGCGAGTGTTCACACACAAGCGCGCGCACGGTCAGTCGCACACACACATATTCCACAACATCACAACGATGGTAAGTCCAACAAGTTCAAAGGTAGCTTTTGCAAACTGGAAGTATAAGCACTATTATTTAAGTGCTTTAATTATTTAAGTAACGTGCAATTTATGCCCAGTTAAAAAGAGTCTCTCTGTGTCGGTGACAAGTAATACTAATCTATAGAAGCACCTCGTCACGTGCCGCCACAAAATTAGTGGCTAAGAACGCAGGTGATAACGATATTTAAAGTTCTAAATCATCTATTGTGCTTTATAGTTCCACTATAGTAATGATAATATTTCTAATAATATGTTGAATTTGATAGTTGTCTCTCACGTTTTCCCACAACAACATTAATATAGTGTAGACTAGTGTACACTGTTTTATATTTATTTTACAGTTATATTAAATTATATATTTTTAAGTAACGCAATAGTTACTTTGCCTGGTAATTAGTTACTTTTATAATGATGTAACTCAGTTACTAACTCAGTTACTATTTGTGAGAAGTAACTAGTAACTGTAACTAATTACTTTTTTAAAGGTATTTGCCCAACACTGGACAGCAAACATGAATATTAAAATCACCAAGAAGTATAATGTTATCATAAGATGTTACAATCCCAGATAAAAAGTCTGAAAACTCCTGGATAAAGCTTGTATTATGTTTGGGAGGTCTATACACAAGAACACACAGTACAGGATTTGGTAATGCAATTAAGCATGATTGAACCTCAAAACTCTGATAGCTGTTGACAGGGGTTAACCGACATTTCCACTTGTTTTTAAATATTAATGCTATTCCTCCCCCTCGACCAGCAGATCTTGGGGTGTTAAAAAAGGTGCAGTCCATAGGTAAAAGTTCAGAAAAAGGGCTTATATCTCCGGCATTAAGCCATGTCTCAGTAACAAATAAGAAATCTAGTTTTTGTGATACAAAGAAATCATTTAAGATAGACGTTTTGTTTGCAACAGATCTGGCATTGACCAATGCTAGAGTCGCTTCAGTACAATGAAAAGTGTCATGTTGTGTACTGGCCTGAACTGATGTTAATATGTCCACATATCGTAGATTGTTGAACTGTCTTCCTCTGCCACATCTCTGCGATCTAGCCAAGACGATCTGTGACGTCGGCACACGCGAAGCAGGACAGATATACTGGGAGTATTCTCCAGGGAGTATTGCTGGTCACTAAAATCAAGAGTGAGACCATTTCTCGTTTGAACCCGTAAACCGGCTCGTCTCCCACGTTTCCTGCTGCTGTGGCGTTTCTTTTTCTGACGCCCAAACAAGCACCACGTATCTGCCGCTGTGTACGACGTGGGTTGTTGTTGCGGATTGGAATACCACTCGTCCCGTATACTTTGTTTCATGATCGTTGTCCGGATACTAAGTAAAGTATAACGATCGTACACTATGCGGGAACAGTCAATAAAATTAATAAAATAAATGCATAGCAGTAAAAAGTAAATAAGAGCCACAACACGGGAGCGACGGCATGCCGACAGGTAACCAGGCGCCATCTTGCTCTCAGGGTTAGAGAGCAAGATGGAACTTTATGATGATAATGGTGAAAAAAGAATATTAAAATGAATCAAAGTGCAACAAAGTGTATCCAATAATAAAACAAAGAAGTAATAGAAAAAGTTGAAAAATATATCCACAGAGATTTTTTAACAGTAATAAATAACTAATCAAGACAGACCTACACATTTTTAAAAGTATGTTTAAACATGAATGTGTATATGCTTGGCGAACATTTAACTTCAAAACCACAGACATTAATGGGGAGTTGATCCTCCCTAACACTACAAATTGTAACCTAAAAATGGTAATATCTATAAGAACAGGTTTTCTTCAAGTCAGAAATATTATTTAAGATCACAGGTTCAAATTAAATGCACAAATTTTTACCAACCAAATTTTTTATGGATTTAATCAGGTAAAGATAACTTATTAGGTAACAGTTGTATAACTTCCACAATTCTGGAAAGACTTTCAAATAATGTTTTGTAATATACAGTTAAGTGCTAGTATTTGCGGCTTTCGGACACAAGAGGATCAGCGGGGCTGGCATTAATGTTGGCTGTTGGTTATGGTCTAGTGTTTTCAGTCAGCGTTCAATTTCAGTGGAGTTTAAGTCACCTTTATTTCTATAGCCTTTTTCTGTACAATACAGATTGTGACCAAGCAGCTTTACAGTGATGAACAGGAAAAATAAGATAATCATTTATGCAAAAGTCAACTATGAAGGCAATTCAGATTCTACTGTAATGCAACTCTGAAAGACAACAGTGTCATTGTTCAGATCAAGTCAGTTTAGTGTTGGCTCAGTTCAAATCAATAACAGTGTGAATTTAATCGAAGTTCAGTTAGACGCAGTTCTGCAGAAGGCAGCAGTGACATTTTTTCAGCTGTAGTCAGTTCAGTGTTGATTCAGTAAATCATTACTTTATGGACCTCACTTTGTGTACAGGCCATTGTCGTGCTGAAACAAAAAAGGTCCCATTGTAATAAAAAAGAGATTGAATGGCTGTATGCTTGATGCACCTGTTAACAATGGGAGTAGCTGAAGGTGTCAAACCCACAGAGTGAGAACACCTCTTCTTTCACTCCCCTACAGACACTTTAATAGTCTTTAAAAGCCTCCCGAGTCACCACCAAGACTCAGAGAGAGATGTCCACATGTGGAATACTCAGCGTTCAAGAGCAGACAGCACTACAACATCTTCACTTCTGTACAAAACACCATGAAGCACCATCAAATGCACACTGCCAAATCATATCAGCGTCCATATGGCCTCCTTGAGCTCTTGAGCTGTATTCAACACTAGGGATGCACGATATGAAAAATTCTAACCGATACCGATAGCCGATAATTAAGTCCTTCTTTTGGCCGATGCCGATACCGATACCGATAACCAATACATTAATATTTTTATATGATAATTTTGTGCACACAGGAGAATACAAAATCTAAGATAAACTAATGAAATTTATATTATATATCTGGGTCTAACAATCATAGCAAACAGTCCTGACTCCTCAATACATGTAAAGCTTACATGTAGTCCATTCTTATTGATCATATTATGAGTGTGTGCAGCAGCCAAATCGTACAAGGCGGGGAATAAAACATCAGAATCGAAATAAAAACGTCTCAACTCTTCAGAATTCTGCAAGCGTAACGCAGGTCATGTGACATGAACCAACCAATCAGCTTCATCCTTTCCCTTAATAACACTGAAAGCACTGGCAAGGTGGAGAAACAGCTTATCAAAGCTGTACAGGAATAAACATTTTTAAATAAATTTGATAACAGAGCTACTGCAAGCGATTTTAATGCTGAAAATCTATTTATTCTTTGCTGAAACTACCGCGTCTTTATGGAGAGCGCATGTCATGGCTGCTTAGCAACGGCAGCCGCCACTGGAGCTCAAGCTACAGAGCGGTTTGGCAAAGACTTTGGGTTCGGAAAGAAAGAGAAGGCGGCGCTTCAGCGTTTTCCACGCGTTTTTATGCGCGACATGTGAACGGCCCCCAAAACAGATTCACCGCGATGACGACCTCTGAAGTGAGATATAAGATTGTTAAAACTTAACGGCTTTTTACCTCCTCTCGGAATCCTTGCTAAACGTGTTGCAAATAGCAGTAGCATTGTCCTCCTCTGTCACCGTGAAAACTTCCAGACCTGCGAAGGCGATGATGACGACACAGATGATGACGTATTAAACGCGACAAAGGCTGAGAGTCACTGCAGTTTACAGCTGCAGTCACTTGCACTCGGAAAGCAGATGAATCTCAGATAAACCAGACTGATTGATTGATTTACCAGCAAGAGTACTTTATCGGATCGGGTTTCATTTATTTATCGGAGCAATAAAAATGACGTCATTTTTACCCATATCGGTCGATAATTTATCTGTCCGATAAATATCGTGCATCCCTATTCAACACCTTAGAGAATTTTAAAGCACAACCATCTGTCTTGATGAAATAAAAATAAAAATTGATTACATTTTATTATAAGCTGTCCTTATTACAGAGTAATTATTAATTTACAAAATGTTCTTACTATAGGGTTAGGGTTGGATAAAGGTTTGGTTTAGATGAATGTATTTATGCATAATTTACTATAGTAAGCACATGTAGTATGTTTAACTCGGACACTGCTAAATAAAGTGTTACTGAAGAGTAAAAGCAACAAACCTGATTGGTTCCCTGATGAAAAAGGACCAGCATAAACCAGCAAAGGACCAGCTATTAATTTGGCTGCCCAAAAACATGGTACACTGCAATTGTTAGAAATGTACTTGGCTGTAGACCGATGTTGATTTAGTTAAAATGATTTAGTTCTCCTGTTCATCTTTTGTCTGTATTCTGTCCTAGATGCATGTTTCCTCTACGCAAAACTGACAGCTAACAGTCAGAAGTCAGAAAAAGGGCAGACGCAGGAGTAAAGTTGAACGTTTTACTGTTATGTTCTTTCCTCTTCCGTTTTTATTATTTTCTTTTTTGTAAAACTGAAACATATAATTACAAATGTCTTGTTACAGAGGGTTCACAAATATGTGCAAATGAATTTACATTATTTATAATGTTGTCTGAACAAACATAACAAAGGGCTACAGTAATGCTCTGCTTAGTATAGTTATTACTGAAAAGTAGTTCGTTTTAAACTCTAACTTATGAATTTCACATTTGTATATGCATATACATTCATTCAAACACTAAAGAAAGATAACATACTTACAGGCAAAGTCTTTCTAAGGCACAAACGCAAAGGAAACAGAGTAAAGAAACGTCTTGGACAATCGCATGGAAAGAATCTGGAACACTGCGGTTACTTCCTGGTTAACCTCTAACCTAAGAGTCACATGGTTTAAATCAACCATTAAGGAAATAGCTCAGAATTATCAATGTTCTTTGTTGTTACACCAAACTGCCACAAGATGGTGCTAAAAAATAAACGAATGTGTGACATAACACTCCCCGCCTGGTATTGTTCAGATACCATTATATTATCAGCTGTGACACAGGGAATGTCCACAGAAAAATACCTCACAAAGTTTCAGTCCTCTACTGGCATGAGAAGTATTGTTTCTGAAATAGGTCTAAGGAACGTCTTGATTGTCCCATTCCTTGCAACTCTCAGTTCGACTGTTCTCACCTTTTTGTCCCCGCTGGGGAAAATCTTGGTTACAAGAGCCATAGGCCATTCATTGTGCTTGGCTTGAACATCCTTAAGAAGGACTACATCACCTTCTTTTAAGTTTCATTGTTCCTTCGGCTTTGCAGTGTTGTGAGGTATTCAGGGCCTCCATCGGTTCCAGAAAGTGTTGGCGAGATGTTGTACTCGTCTCCATTGCTGTCTATGGAGATTGGTTTCCTCGAAGTCACCAGGAGGTGGGAGTGAGTCTGGGTCTGTAGAAATAGGAACAAGAGGTCTTGAGTTAACAATTCCTGTAACCTCTGCCATCAGAGTAGACAACACTTCATGTGTCAAGCAAGAAGGACTAATCTGTTGAAGCATGTCATGCAGTATGCGCCTGGAAACTCCTATCATCCGCTCCCAGGCGCCTCCCATGTGGGACGCGTGAGGAGGATTGAAGACCCATGTGCAACCTTCTCCACTAAGGTACTTCTTCACGTTAGGCTCTTGAGAGTCAGCAAGCACAATTTCCAGCTCCTTACAGGCTCCTACAAAATTGGTCCCACAGTCAGAACGGATCTGTTTTGCGGGTCCTCGCAAAGCAATAAACCTTCTCAAGGCATTTATAAAGGTGGACGAGTCAATGCAGTCGATCACCTCGATGTGTATTGCACGAGTGGCCATACAAGTGAAAAGAACAGCCCATCTTTTGCTTTGAGCTTGTCCTCCTCGTGTGTGCCTTGCAACGACTGTCCGTGGTCCAAAAACATTGAGACCAATGTACGTGAATTGTGGTTCAGTGCTTAAGCGATCAATGGGTAGATCTGCCATCTTCAGCTCAGTTACCTTCCCACGAAGCTTGTTGCTTATGACACACTTGTGTAGGATACCTATATATACACCTATATACCTATATAGCTAGGTTCTCAAGATGGCGGCGCGTGCACACGCAGCGGCTTCTCTCTCTCCCGACCAAACAGTGTTTTCGTGTTTTTCGTCCTGTAAGTCGCAGTGTTTTTGTACGTCTTCGTCGCGTTTATCTGCCCTTAAGCGCGTTTATAGCCGAACATTTTTGCTCGACATCGGCAGAAACAAAGTTTTTAAGTTGAACTCTGTGGACACTGACGAGCTGAATGATCTGCTCCGGAGGCCTACTCAATCACCGACCCCCACTCCTGCACCTCGCCCACAATGGAGGCGCCTCAAGCGGTGTGAGAGGAAGCAGAAGAGGGGTAAGCGCAGAGGTATCCGAGGTAGGCTAGCAGCTAGCCCACACAAATCCGCTATCCCTTCCATCGTTCTGGCCAACGTACACTCATTAGACAACAAACTGGACTACATCCGACTACTACGTTCATCTCAAAGGAATGTAAAGGACTGTTGTGTTTTTGTGTTCACGGAAACATGGCTCAGCGACAGTGTCCCGGACCGCGCCATTCAGCTCGACCAGCTGACATGCTATCGGGCCGACAGGGTTGTCGTCACGGGGGGTAAGACCTGCGGTGGCGGACTTTGTGTTTATATCAGTGATGCTTGGTGCCGCGATGCTGTTGTAGTCTGCAAATACTGCTCACCAGTGCTGGAATTTATGGTTATTAAGTGCCGGCCGTTCTACCTACCAAGGGAATATACAGCTATACTGCTGTGTGCTGTGTACATCCCTCCCACCTCCAACAAATACAGGAGCGAGGCACTATATGAACTATATCAGCACATCAGTGAGCAGCAAACAGCTCACCCCGATGCTTTTCTCATCGTGGCTGGGGATTTCAATCATGCAGACTTAAAGAGTGTGTTTCCAAAAATACAGCAACACATTGACTTTCCAACACGGGGAAATAACACACTGGACCTTGTTTACACCACCCAGAGAGGAGCTTAAAATGCTTTCCCCCTTCCCCACCTCGGCACCTCTGATCACATCACTGTTATGCTAATGCCCTCTTACAGACCGGTTGTTAAAGTCACCAAACCGGTTCGTAAGCAGATACAAGTGTGGCCAGAGGGGTCTTCAGAGGTTTTACAGGACTGCTTTAACACCACAGACTGGAATATGTTTAAACAGGCTGCCACTTACAACAACACCACTGACCTCCAGGAGTACACTGAGACTGTTACAGCCTATATTAACAAATGCACTGAGGATGTAACAGTCACCAAAACCATCACTGTCCGTGCCAATCAAAAGCCATGGATGACAGGGGAGGTCTACAGGCTGCTGAAAGCTCGGAACGCTGCCTTCAGAGCTGGAGACGAGGCGAGCCTGAAGACAGCTAGGGCCAACCTTTCCCGTAGCATCAGAGAGGCTAAAAGACAGTACTCCAGAGGAATATCTTGTCGCTTCAATGACAGCAGAGACACACGGAGCCTGTGGCGGGGCATACAGACCATCATGGATTACAAGCCCCCACCACAGACCTGTGACAGCACCATCTCCCTGCTGAACGAGCTGAACACCTCCTTTGCTCGCTTTGAAGTGCAAAACTGCACCACAGCACAGAAGACCCCACCCCCTCCTGGTGACCAGGTTATGACTTTGTCCCCGGACAGTGTGAGGAGATCCCTCAGCAGGATCAACGCTCGCAAAGCTCCGGGTCCTGATAACATTCCTGGTCGTGTACTGAGAGACTGTGCAGTGGAACTCACTGATGTCTTCACAGACATCTTTAACATCTCACTCTCCCAGGCTGTCGTCCCCACCTGTTTCAAAGCAACCACGATTATTCCGGTGCCAAAAAAGTCATCTCCTTCCTGTTTTAATGACTACCGTCCAGTTGCACTTACTCCCATCCTCATGAAGTGCTTTGAACGGCTAGTCATGCAGCACATTAAATCTGTCCTTCCCCCCTCACTGGAGCCCTTCCAGTTTGCATATCGGCCCAACCGCTCGACCGATGATGCCATCTCCACTGCACTCCACTCTGCACTCACACACCTGGACAAAAAAGACTCATATGTCCGAATGCTGTTCATAGACTTCAGTTCAGCATTTAACACTATAATCCCACAACAGCTCACACAAAAACTGATCCAGCTGGGGCTCAACACCTCACTGTGTAACTGGCTGTTGGATTTCCTCACAGGAAGACCACAAGCAGTACGGGTCGGCAGTAACACATCCAGCACTATCATTCTGAACACGGGGGCACCTCAGGGATTTGTGCTGAGCCCCCTCCTCTTCACTCTGCTGACCCACGACTGCACACCGTCACACAGCTCCAACCTCTTCATTAAGTTTGCGGATGACACGACTGTGGTGGGTCTCATTAGCAACAGGGATGAGACAAACTACAGAAGCGAGGTGAGCCGCCTGGCCCACGTGGTGCGGAGACAACAATCTCTCTCTGAATGTGGCGAAGACGAAAGAGATTGTTGTTGACTTCAGGAGAGTGCACACTCAGCATGCTCCTCTGACCATCAACGGTGCGTCGGTGGAGAGAGTGAGCAGCACCAAGTTCCTGGGTGTGCACATCACTGAGGATCTCTCCTGGACAAACAACACCACTGCACTGGCCAAGAAAGCACAGCAGCGTCTCTACTTCCTCCGCAAACTAAGAAGAGCAAGGGCACCAGCCCCCATAATGTACACATTCTACCGAGGAACCATCGAGAGCATCCTGTCTAGCTGCATCACTGTGTGGTTTGGAGCCTGCAATGCGTCCTGCCAAAAAACTCTCCAACGCATAGTCAGAGCAGCTGAGAGAATCATCGGTGTCCCTCTCCCCTCCCTCCAAGACATCTACAGCACACGTCTCACCAAAAAAGCCCTCTGCATAGCAGCCGATCCCACCCACCCAATGCAAAGCTTCTTCAGCCTGCTGCCATCATACGGCTGTCAGGAAGCTCAACTCTCTCCCGGCTCTGCCCCCACTCCCCTCTTCTGCCCCACAACTTTCTGAACTCTGACACACACACACACACTGACCTGCACCAGTCACTTTGTGCAGCATTGGTCTGCCAACTACCTCACACTATTCATAGACAGTAACAAGACTGCTCTGACACTTTTACACTTTACAAGCTCTGTTGCACTACATTGTTTACATTGTTTACGTGGTTTGCACTCTCTACCATGTGCCCTTACTTGTATATTGTGTTTTTAATTTTATATATTATGTTTATTTGTATTTATTCATATTTTTTTAAATTCTACCTTTGTATTTAATGTTACTGTTTGTATTTAATGTTACTGTTTGTATTTAATGTTACTTGTATGCACCATGGGTCTGAGAGTAACGCAATTTCAATTCTCTGTATGTCCTGTACATGTGGCAGAAATGAAAATAAAGTTGACTTTGACTTTGACTTTGACTTCTGACTACTGTTGATAAGCTTCCTGGCACCTACATTGCGGATAGCGGATTCAGTGAACATGCGATCATGGTAGTGCTCTACAAGCAATCTCGCAACATGACTGCTGCCTGGAATAATCAAAGGAAACTTCTCATTAAGATCCAGTGTTGCATTATTAAGCTGACCTCCTGTCCTGAGAAACCCTCCATTGTCCAGATAAGGGCTCAGCTTTTTCAGAGGACTGTTCCTTGCAATGTCATTTCTCTCGACAATGCAGGTAAGCTCTTCTTTGTAGGCTTCTCTCTGCACACCCTTTATTATGACTGCTTCTGCTTGTAACAGTTCTTCCACTGAGCAAGGCTTTGAGCAGTGGTGCCATGATCTACAGGTATTGTGACAATCATTTGCCTTGTAAGCCTGGGCAATGTGTATAAGGGAAGCAATGGCTCTGACTAGGGACCTCCAAGAAGAGAATTGCTCAAAGCATTTGAGGTAAGAACCATTAGTGAATAGAGTAGTGACAAGAGAGCAAACCTCTATGTCTGAGTCTGGCTCGATGAGATCAAACCTCTTCTCCTCCGAAGATGGACTTTGTTCAGCTTGTAACAGAAAGGCAGGTCCTGTAAGCCAAGTGGTGGTGCCCAACAGATCTGCTGATACAGAGCGAGTGGCATGGTCTGCAGGGTTATGCTTTGTGGAGATATAATGCCACTGTGTTGGGCTTGACACCTTCCTGATACGTTGTACTCTATTGGCAACATACACATAGAAACGTCTCGACTGGTTATAGATATATCCGAGGACGACTCTGCTATAGCTACAGCCGGAGATGGACTATTTCCGAATATGTGCACTCTCATGCGATATTCAGTGATCTTTTTGCTGGTGTCGTTATCCTTAAACCAGAATAAACGAAGGAAGTCTCTATCTTCCTCTTTCACAACGAAGCTGTGAAACATCTGTTCGATGTCTGCAGTTACAGCGACCAGCTCTCTAAGAGGCTATAAGTTAAATCTGGACCTGAGATAAGAACATCATTCAAGGAGATGCCT
The DNA here is from genome assembly GCF_049309525.1 of Garra rufa. Taxonomy (NCBI): domain Eukaryota; kingdom Metazoa; phylum Chordata; class Actinopteri; order Cypriniformes; family Cyprinidae; genus Garra; species Garra rufa. Next base: position 18,266,465 of record NC_133368.1, read on the forward strand.
TGTGTTTGCGCACTGGAGTCGAAGACAACCCAGATCTGACCAGGTTTCTGCGGGTGGTACACTCCAAAAATAGGTAAATACCAACATTCTTGGCCTTCTCGAAGAGGAGGGACTACTTCAGCATGGTCACGATCAAAGATGTTCTGCTTGAAGGCAACAAAATGAGACTTCATCTCAGGCTTCTTCTCCAGTGTGTGCAAAAGAGAGGTTAGGCAGGTTAATACCTGCTCTCTATTATTAGGGAGTCGCTGGTGAGGTGTCCTGAACGGGAGTGGTGCGACCCAACTATTGTTTTTATCCATGAACATCTCTCTATCCATGATTTCCAGAAAGCATCTATCTTCGATAGGCAATCCAACTTTGTTGTCATCCTTTGACCTCTTGAAGATAGTATCTCCTATGGCATAGTCATTGAATGTGTCGCACCCCAGAGATACCTCAAGCAGAGGCTTGATGTCAAACTTCTCTTTGACTCTGATTTTATTGGGACATGGAGGGAGTAGAGATGGACGTCCATTATCAAGTACATAAGTACAGTAGGTACTAAGTGATGCAGACCTGTATACAGATCCCAAGCAGACGTCCCCTACTATGACCCAGCATAGGTCTAGCCTTTGTGCATAGGGTGCGTCACTAGGTCCATTACGTTGCTCCCGTACTTTATGAACTTGTAGGATGTTGTGACCCAAAAGAAGAAGAATTTGGGCTCCTGGATCTAAAGGAGGGATGCAATGGGCTTTAGATGCGTATGCCAGAGTGCTGCATTAGGTGTTGGTATCTTATCCCTGTCATCTGGCATGTTGTTGCATTCGATCAGAGTGGGTAATTTCACTTTCGTCACTCCATCTAAAGACTCTATAACGAAACCTGTGGCTCTTCTCCTCGCCGTCTCTGTCACACCTGCAAAGGTACGCAAGGTGTATGCTGAGCATTCTCCCTTCACATGCAACAAGTTGAAGAATTCACTTCTTGCAAGTGATCTATTGCTTAGGTCATCCAGGACCACATAAAGCCTGATTGCTTCTTTTGGACGGCCCTCTGGGTAGACCTTGGCAAGACAAATTTTAGAGCAAGACCGTGAGCTTCTACCGTAACCGCAGACCTCGGCACACTTCAACATCAGGTTGAGCTTCATCTATCCCTCTCTCCCCGCCGTGCTTGGGTAAGACTAAAGATGGCGGTCCTGGGTGAAGTGCTGCAACATGAGCCTCACTGCCACATTCCTTACACTTAATAGATGCTTTACAGTCTCTGGCCAGATGAGTGGTAGCAGCACAACACCTGTAACAAACCCCTTTCTCTCTTAGGAAGGTTTTGCGCTCTTCTAAAGGTTTACTCCTAAAACCTCTGCAATGTTTGAGAGGGTGTGGCTTCTTATGAATTGGACAGGTTTTATCCACATCCTCCAATTCACCATTTGAGCTGCATGTCTGAGTCTCAGCTCTTGAGAAGACTTCAGTCTTGTGTGTATAGATTGGGTTTTTCGCTTGTTTCTTCACTGGCTGCTCCAGCTTCAACACATTATGTATTCCGTAAGACAGAGCAAAACTTGGATCATTGCGCGTTCGAGCCTCTCTGCAGACAAAATGACAGAAAAATGAGAATGGGGAAAGGCGACTTGATGTATAATTTTATACTCGGAACCTTGAGTCATCCACTTCTCTTGCAGACTATAAGGTAACTTTTCCACAATGGGAGCTACACCACGAGCAGTGTCAAGGTAGAAAAGTCCATGTAGATAGCCTTCTTGTTTTGCGGACTCTACTTCTTGTAGAAGGTCGCCGAGTTCCCGAAGTTCCTCTGAAGAGCCATAACAATCTTCCAAACATTCCCAAGCCCTTCTTAAGCCTCTGTCTGGGTTACTTGTATGCACAGCTCTAATCCTTCGCACATGATGTGAAGACTGTTCTCCCAGCCATTTCGAGAGAAGGTCTAACTGCTCAGTGGCTGTCAGATGTAACCCTTCAATCGCGTTGAAGAAAGATGACTTCCACGCCCAATAATTCTCAGGACGATCTTCAAACTTAAAAAGACCTGAATTAATGAGCTCCCTGCGTGCTAAATACCAGGCTATCTCACTCACATTGGCGTTGTTATTGAACGATGGCTGTGGTGTTGTTTTATACGGTGAAGAGGTGAATGGCGGCACCTGGTATTTATGGCAAGGTGTTTGCACTGACCTCTGAGGCCGCTGCGTCATATTCTCAGTATCAGGTTTATTGTAGGAATCTCTGACATCACTAGCCATAAAGCGATACTGCCTTGGTGGTGTTTCTGACTCCAACACATGGACAATGGGCTCTATAGGTGATTGATGTGGTTCGTCTCCAACAGGTAGCGATAACTTGAGTTGGGACTGATGCATGACAGTCATGAGTGTGATCAGAAATCTCTTTTACATCGGAAATCCTTTCTCCAAGCTCACTTTCTGCTGCTGCCTCCAACACTTTCGCCTCAGCGAGGGCTGCTGCTACCTCACTCTCTCGCTTTAGTGCTGCTAGGGATGCTTCCATGCAAGCCTCTGTCACTTTTAGTTGAGCTTTTTCAATTAAGATTTCAGATTCTTTTTTAAGAAATTCAGCCTTGGTCCGCGCGGCTTCCAACTTAGCACGAGCTTTGGCAGCAGCTACACTAGCTGATGAGCTTTTTGATCTATTACTTGAAACAGAGGCTATGGGTCTTGTTTCTAATGCTTGGCTTTGCTCTGTAGCTTCCTCAACCTCCGGAAGGCCTCATGTTCTGCTTCAGAATGTACAGTACATAATGGAATCCATGTTTCCCTCAATGAACTGCAGCTCCTCAGTACCAGCAGCACTCATGCAGCCCCAGACCATGATGCTACCACCACCATGCTTGACTGTAGGCAAGACACAGTTTTCTTGTTTTTCCTCACCAGGGCGTCACCACACATGCTGGACACCATCTGAGCCAAACAAGTGTATCTTATAGTTTCATCAGACCACAGGACATGGTTCCAGTAATCAATGCTCTTGGACAGGTTGTCTTCAGCAAACTGTTTGTGGGCTTTCTTGTGAGCCAGCTTCAGACGAGGCTTCCTTCTGGGATGACGCCTATGCAAACCGTTGCAGTGTGTGGCGTACGGTCTGAGCACTGACAAGCTGACCTTCTATTTCTGCAACCTTTAAAGCAATGCTGGCAGCACTCATGCATCTGTTTTTTGAAGCCAGGTTCTGCACCTGACGCACAAACGAATACTCAACTTCGTTGATCGACCCTTGCAAAGCCTGTTCCGAATGTAACCCATCTTGGAAAACCTCGGTGTGACCCTGACCACTGTAGTGTAACTTGGTTTCAGGGTGTTACTAAACCTCTAATAGTCTTGGCCGTCTTTGTGGTGAGCAACAATTCTAATTCTCAAATCCTCAGAGAGTTCTTTGCCATGAGATGCCATGTTGAACATCTAGTGGTCTGTATGAGAGAACTGTATTTAAAGCACCTAATTTTAACTGCTCTAATACAAGATAAACAACTTTAATACTCAAATGATTGCCGAAATGTGAGGGGTGTGCTCACTTTTGTGGGATACTGTATATATTTACGGTGGCCGAGAGAGGCCAACGCGCTGCAAACAAGAAAACACATGCAAACAGAAAAAAACGACAACAAATAAAGAAAACATCTTCATCAGTTTGACAACACAGGCGCTGCAAATCCTCGCAACGCAAACACAAATACGGAAACGCGCTGCAAATTCTCACAACACAACCAAACTCAGAAACGCGCTGCGAACACACGAGGGCGCTGCAAACTAACAAACGCGCTGCATATAACACGGTCCACAACGGAAATGTTTCAGGGGGACCTCAAAAAGTGACGAACTCATCTGGGACCTGATTATTTATATCACTATATTACCTGATTATTTATATCACTATCACCTTTAAGTGATACTATACTATCACTAAAAGGTGATAGTTCACCGATAACACCTCTGCTCTGACCAACAGCCACTGTAAAAATAATCAGGTCCCAGATGGGTTCATCACTTTTTGAGGTCCCCCTGAAACATTTCCGTTGTGGACCGTGCTATATGCAGCGCGTTCGTGTGTTCGCAGCGCGTTTCAGAGTTTGGTTGTGTTGTGAGAATTTGCAGCGTGTTTCCCTATTTGTGTTTGCGTTGCTAGGATTTGCAGCGCCTGTGTTGTCAAACTGATGAAGATGTTTTCTTAATTTGTTGTCGTTTTTTCTGTTTGCATGTGTTTTCTTGTTTGCAGCGCGTTGGCCTCTGTCGGCCACCGTATATATTTCATATGTTAGCAATTATAGTTATACCTAAGGTCTTTTATAGTTAAAAGTTAATTATCAGTCATTGAAACCCAATTGACTGATAACAAATCAGAACGTGTTAGGTTGAGAGAGCAGTGTCTGTGGAGGTTATAACATAATAATAATAGTCAATAAACACAGGCCATCATCATCTGGTGAGAGAACTCATTACCAAACACGCCAGTTCTGAAAGTACAGCACGTCCCAATTAAAACAGTAACTAGAGGCAAAAATAGCACTGGCGAGTTCAGAGGGTTTGCTTTCTGTTTTGACCTGAATTTAACTGGCCGCTAAAAACATTTACTGCTGAATAAATCAAAAGAGATGTTTGGAAGACATTATTTCTCCCTTTTTGTTCATGAAGAATGTCTTCATGTCATATTAGCATGTTATACTTTAGATGTACTGTAGAGCAGTGTTGGGGGTAATGCATTACAAGTAATGCAAGTTTTTAATCAGTTACTTTTTCAAATAAGTTACTTTGTTTTCACATTTATTGAATGACAAGTCGCCTGTACCCATGTTGAGAGAGATCAGAAGTAAAAGCAGAGGCATTGAGTGCACTGTGTAAACATGATGCTTACTTCTAGACTAAATGTGAGTCAATTTACTCATCGCACTTGCACAAAAATAAATTCAGTATTTCTCAAAATTAATAAAAACTGTGAAAAACCTGCAATAATTAAATGTTAGCAAAAATTCTTTATGTATTTAATCCCATTTTATTGACCAGTGCCTTTGCTGCTGTCCTTCAATGATCCAATTCAACCATGCAAATAATAAAAAATTACTTTAGATAAACTAACATTTGTTTCGTTGTTGTTGTTTTATTGCTGAATTTACATTTCCTTCGGCCTGAGGCATATTCATTTCACTTTTGGTGTGAAAGCGCTTTGACATTTTCCAAAAAATAGTACAAAAAATAGTACAAAATAGACAAATGTGAATATAGAGGCAAACAGAATGGGTGCAATATGAACTTTAAATGACAGTGAAGATTGCTTAAATGAAAACTTAAACTAAAATAAATCTTTTAAAATGTTTTAGTTCAGCTCAACAATAAGAACTGGCTCTTCAACTCCTGGTTGGCTCTTCATTTAGTAGTTTTTATAATTCATTGTTTCGATTAACCCTGAAACATTGCCACATTGTGCACCAGCTAAATGTTGCACTGGCTAAACGCTGATGTGTAATCACAGGCACCGGTAAAATAATTACAGGTGACAGGTACATACACATCAAAGTAAAGTAGTCTGTACATTAAGTGCGTGTAGCCAACAAACAGTCTATTGGTTAATATTATGCCTAAAAAAAGGCTAAGATGGAAGCCGACTTATTTTGTTCATAGAGCTGACTAGTTTTTAGGTTTTTTGGGGGTTCACAGTGGTTATACAAAGACATTTCTCACTGAAATATCACACCATGTTAACAACAGACACACCAGTCAAATGGTGTCACCAGCAGGAATTTATCCAGCATTGACTCATGTTAAATAAAATGTCATACTCTCTCCAAAAGATGAAGAAAGCCCAGTATTGTCATGTACTGTGGGTCTCATCACCGTTTGGCATATATGGTCTCTCTCTCAAAGCCATTGCAGCCAGTATGAGGGGGAACGTGTGCCAACAAATGCATAAATTAGTAGATACAAATTAAAAATTCATCTATCACTAAATACACCATCAAAGCCACACACAACCTACACCTTAGGATACTATACCTATACAACAAAGGTTTTCTGAGCAGGAAGAAATTGCATTGAGTTTTTAAAGTCCACATTTATTCAAAGTGTGTATTAAATTAAAATTACAGCCTGTCAAATGTCCAAAACACTGCAAAAACTGACCCTGCAAAAGGAACACACAGCACAGAAATTATTTAAACGCATTGCACACATGGGAAAGAACAGTAATTCATGTAAACTGAAATATAGATGGAGCAGTCATGATGAAGCAGAAAAAAGAGACCGATCTGCACTTACAGTCTACAGAGAGACTCAAAAAAATCTCACTGATGCTCCTGAAACCCAGTGACCTAAGAGAAAGAATTAGACAGAGCGATACTTAAAACAGCACTACAGCTGTGGATGATTTACTTCATCTCCGAGAGAAAATATTTCTTTAATTTTGTCTGTTTCACCTCAAAAAAGAAAATGACCTGGATAAGGTTGTTATCTGTCTTGCCAGCACCTTCCCTACATAGTCTGGAGACAGAAGATAAAGTTTAACCACCTTTGAAACTATAAAATAAAAAAAATGATAGCAATATATTACACCCCCCCCCCCCCCCTTCAATTTGGCTCATTGGGACAGTTAAACCAGACCTATAAACAGCATTTTGAGATGACCTGGGTACTGTATCAGCCAAAGTGCTTGTATATGTTTTATACAGACCACAAGTGGCCAGTTCAACTCCACACCTCTGCACTCTTGAGAAGATAACTCTGTTATCGGCACTCTTGAAGTTTCATTATCAGGAATTTAGAGCAAAATCATTGATCCATGGAAAAAGCTACAAAATTGCTTAGCTTAGTGAGTCGTCATTGCACATGTAGGTGCACAAGCTAAATCTGCCAGCACTGTTCTATGCTTTTTTCCTGACAGTTTCCTTTCCTATACTATACTATCAATAAAACATAAAAATAAAAAAAATGACTGATGGACAATAAAACAATTAAAGTTCTATAGACTTCTTTGCATTTTTATTTTTATGTATTTTTAATTTATTTAATTTCATTATTTTTTGCACTTTTTTTGCAGTGTGTTGACTCACACTGAATCTATAGGACCCAAGGAATATCTAAAAACAAGAAGACTTCGGGTGGGTTCTTTTGGGCCAGTAAATACCACCTAGAAAGTGAAATGGCCTGCCAGAAAGTACCAATGAGCAAATGCTTCCCATCACGCAGGACTATTTCAGTTCTTGCAGGATGATACACACTTGCTACAGAAACTTGCATCCTTGCTGCTTCCTGTGCGAACCGCCTGTGGTACAGCTGTCAGGTTGCCATGGTGATGCAGTCGAGTATTTCCCGAACACACACACACACACATTTACACACTTTTCCGTATGTTTGTCATAGCTCAGACTCTCCGGAGAGCCACCTTAATCTTCAAAGTCATCAACTGTTGTCGTCCCTCATGGCTCAAGTATGACACCTCCACTGCCGAGCAGCTTCTGCTGAAGTCCTGGCTTACGGCAAACATGCTGAAATATGAATGAGCTAAAACATAAACAGCACAAAGACAAGAGACGTGTTGACTGAGACAAGCAGATTATGAATAATGTATAGCGCTATTAAACACCTCAGTAGATGATGAGGCCACCGCTCAAATTCATCATATATTATTCAAGAGTTGACTGGGAAAGCTAACACTGCGATATGAGATTTGGGTGTTTTTTTTATTATTGTTTCAGCAGATATTGAGAACCTTTTGGCAGTTTCACTGTAAAGTCATAAACGTGTCATGGAGTAACTAGATTTACTGAAGAAAATATGAGTGGTGTTTGGTCAGGGCATTGATTTTTGGTTCACTACCTTTGTGAAAAAGAAGCATACTCCTCCTATGGAAATAATGGACTTTGATAACTAACTTAACAAAATCTGAATGTAAAGTTTTTAGACACTTAATTGCATATTATTTGCAATTAAATTAAATGTATTATAGTTTAAATTTATATTAAATGCAGTTAGCTGAACCTTGTGTTTTTTACCCACTTAAGTGGGACTTACTTCTGTTAAAATTCTGGGTTAAGATTACTGCTAAACTAAAACATACTTCTATTAGTTTAAAATGACCTTTAAAGTAAAACTTTTCTGTTGACCTTATTGCAAAGTGTACTTAAGTGTGTATTAAAGAAACAGTGAATGTGTGCAATTATTTACACATGCAGTTTCAAAGTGGCCTTTTATTTATAAACTGTAAAGTATTTATAATCTAATAAAGTATTATCTTTATTAAATATGCTTTTAAGATTTGGATTATACTACAAGTGCAAGGCGTTTTATTAGCAACAGCAAACTGATTGTCATGCCATGGCTGATTGTTTGGTTATGTTACATTTGGTGATAATTTGTTGCCAATCAATGTTTTGATGTTAATTGTTGACCTTTATGCAATTCAGATTGCCCATCAACAGTAATTTTGTGAGAGTTTAGGCTCTTTGGTGTCATATCTGACCGTTCTATGAGTTTTTGACAAGGGGTTATCTATTTGGTAAATTCACAGTGAAATCCTACATCACAGTAGCTGTGATTATGCTGAGTGCAGCAGTTTTGTTTTAGTATGAACAGGCAAACTGTCCCTAGTTAGCACACAGTGTAGTACTGCAATCCCTAAAGTAAACAATCAAGTACAAGTGATAAACACAATTCCATCATAAGTGAGTAAACAGACTAAACATTTTAAATATGTTTAACTCTTGTGTAAACAATATGCAGCATTTGTCCCTTTTAACTCAAAAGGCATTCAAAATATCTGCTAGAAACCGAGGAGAAAACTTTGGAGGAACCATGCAAAGTTAGGCCCAATTTAAAATCCCAGTCAGTTTAGATGCAGCACTGTGTAAGAACAGTGAGGCCGAGCTTGATTTTCTGTCCAAATAGATTTTATGATCAATATCACCCTGCCAGTCGCTTCTGCACAATCAATCAAAAGAACATCAGCTCAAGTGAAATCATTGTGTGAAATGGGTGAACATCAAACATCATGGGTGAATTCAGACAAATTGTTCTTAGCAGCAATGTGAGTGCTGCAGCTCAGGAGCAACAGAGATAAATGTTGTTTTACTGATGTCTTTTCACATATATTTTGCACATTTATCTTTGTCACTAAAAAAGTTAAGGACAAAAATTTAATGTCAGGGGTGTGTGCAGGACGAGACGAGAGACAAGATTAACAATATATTTTATATAATACTTCAAGAAGAACAATGCAGGAACAGGCAGGATCAGGCAGGAACACTTACACACGACATTCAACGTTAAAGACCGACAAAAGACTAAACTCAAAGACAGACTTATAAAGGCAAACTAATTATCAAACACAGGTGACAGAGATGACTAATAATTACAAGGACAGGTGTAACAGATGACGGTGACGAGGGCTAAACCAAATGACAACAGAATGGCAGGGGGAGACAATGGGTGAAACCAATGACAGACAGAGCTGTGACATTACGCCCCCCTCCGGAAAGGCGCGTCCTCGCGCCGTGGAAAAAACGAGAGGGGCGGAAAAACAGAGTCCATGAGGGAGGAGGCTTGGGCGGAGGACGGCACCCCAGGAGGGGGACAATAAACAAAGTCAACAGAGTCCAGGGGGGCGACGAAGGTGGGAGGAGCCAGGGAGGAAACAGGAGGGACCTGAAGCAGGAGGAACAGACCCAGACCACAGCCATGATGACGGCCCACTGTGGAGCCGACGGAGGGAGGAACCATGGTGGACGAAGGCGTGCCGACTCCATGGGGCCGACCGACAGAGGCGGAGCAGATGGAGAAGGAGCCCGAGGCGAAGACGGAGAGCCGATGATCCGGGGTGACGCTGAGGATCCGGAGGGCCAAGGTGGAACAGGCTCTGGCGCCCGAGGCGGAGTCCCGGAGATCCGCGGCGGAGCCGGAGCGACAGAGGATGGAGGCTGTGCCCGCAGGAAGGAGGAGTCCCAAGGAGCCGGTGGGACGGCGCGACGAGGCACAGCCGGAGGAGCAGAGTCCTGAGGAGCCGACGGGGTGACGACTGACCAGGGCGGAGCCGGAAAGACGATGGAGCTGGTGGATCGACGGGCGACGGTGAAGAGGAGGGCGTCGAGAGCCGTGGTGGAACCGCGGGGTCGAAGGGCCGAGGCGGAGTCCTGGACTCGGAGGCTGGAGGCGGAGCTGAGGGATCCTCCAGCCGAGACGCCGATGGAAGCTGGCAGTCCCGCGGCGAGCCCACTGCACAGGTGGTGGGCTGAGGGTGAGCTGGGGGACTGACTGCTGACCTGGGAGACTTTGGGCAGCTGGGCGGAACCAGCGGGGACTCAGGACGGCTGGGCGGAACCAGCGGGGACTCAGGACGGCTGGGCGGAACCAGCGGGGACCAGACAGATTCTGACAGACGAGGGCGGGTGGGAGGGAAGTCTATGCAGGTCAGTGGCTCAGAGAAAAAGTCTATTAAGTCACATGAGTTATCTTGGGCAAGATCCGAGAAGAAGTCTATTAAATCCCCAGAATTAGATCCCAGCTCACCCTCAGCGGTGGTGCAGTGGGCAGGGCTCTCTATCGCCCTCTCTCGCTCCACGTGACAATCCACCGTCACGGATGTTGATGCCGGCTCTCGCACCTGGTCAGATGGGTCAGGCTCTGTCACTCTCGGCTCTGGCACTCCATCTGCGGTGGGCTCGGGCTGTAACTCCGCATGTCGGGGTGATGTTTGGCTGGGTTCTGGGTCGTGAGTAGGGCTGACGTCCTCCTCGACGAAGCCGACAGTCCAGGGAGATCCACTGGACGCCAGCACCCACTCGATGTATCCGGCGAGGCTCTCTCGAGGACCCTCCCCGGACAGCTGCCTCTTGATGGTATCATTGAGTCCGACGCAGAAGAACGTGCATAGGCAACTGTCCGGGTAGTGCGTTAACGGGGCGAGGAATATGAAGTCTCTGGTGTGGTCCTCGAGAGAGCGGTTCCCCTGCTTCAGGAGGAGGATGAGGACGGCGGGATCATCCATGATGGGGGAAAAAAATAAAAATAAACTAAACACTGATACAAAAAAAAACGGAAAATAAACGCAGGGGAAGACGCCGTGAACTGTTTTGGGTCGGTCTTTCTGTCACGGGTGTGTGCAGGACGAGACGAGACGATAGACGAGATTAACAATCACCAATATATTTAATAGAATTCTCCAAGATGAACAAGGCTGGAACATGCAGGAACACAGAGGGCTTACACACACATCATTCCACGTTAAAGACCGACAAAAGACTAAACTCAAAGACAGACTTATAAAGGCAAACTAATTATCAAACACAGGTGACACAGATGACTAATAATTACAAGGACAGGTGTAACAGATGACGGTGACGAGGGCTAAACCAAATGACAACAGAATGGCAGGGGGAGACAATGGGTGAAACCAATGACAGACAGAGCTGTGACATTTAAATGGGAATCAGATTTAAGGAAAAATATTGTCAAAAGAAATATAATATCCAGTCAAACTTTAATGCATTTTGCCACAGATTCATTTGTCATACAAGTTACAGTACAGATGCCATCAGGCAGATGGGAGCAGAGATACCACAAGATGAATATGTAAGTCAAAAGAAGAACAAACTCAGACAATAATAAATACAGATTCTGTTGAACCTAGGATAAACGTGTTGTGGAGCTGTCTGTGAACTGTGGCATCATGAACATCAGACAGCATGAAAACAAGTGATAGTCAGAAATCAATAATAAACCAAAAACATTTAAATGTTTAATATCATATTTTAATTTAATGTGTCCTTGATACAGTGTAATTACAGAAATAAGTCTCTTAACAAAGGTTATGTTTGGGCATCAGTGGTTCAGTGAAGAAAACTGAATGCCTTTCCATTGCACAAAAGGATTGTTATAGTGGAAAAAGGTTCTTTAGATTATATAAAAAAAGGTTTTTATGGCATTACTGCAAAGCCCCTTTTATGAATCTTTTATTGTTAATAGTGCAATACTGGGTCATTCCTGTTATACAGTGACTTTTCTGTCTCTATGATTTACTTTCTCACATTTTCTCTAAAGTGAGTCACATATTTATAAGAAATTACTTAAATTATATATTTAGGTCTTATTTATTACTTGAACAAAGATAACAAACATTAAAAATACTATTTTGTATTTTTTTATTGATAAAGACATTTAATTGTATCATGTCCTAAGTGCAAAGTAATCAACTTCCACAAGAAATATAAACTATGAAATGATGAAAACCTCAAAGTAATTTTAAATAATGTTATAGACTAAGCTAAACTGCATCACTCTTAAAAATAAAGGTGCTTCATGATGCCATAGAAGAACCTTTTTTGTTTGAATGGTTCCATAAAGAACCTTTAATATCTGAAGAACCTTTCTGTTTTACAAGAAGGTTCTTCAGATTATATGGTTCTTTAAAAAAACTTTGACTGAATGGTTCTTTGTAGAACCAAAAATGGTTCTTCTATGGGGTCCCCAAACTTTTTTTCTGAGAGGGCCACATAATTTTATTTTCTTTAATGGTGGGCCGGGTCGGTTTATAAAAAGAAAATTCCATGGGCCGGACTGACTACTAGTATTGTTATTATTTTATTATGATTTTACCTGTATTTACTATACCTTTTAATGCTAGAATAGTTTATTATTTTGTTATGCACCACACAGACAAATGACCATTTCTTTTCAAAAGATATACAGGTGCATCTCAATAAATTAGAAAGTCATGGGAAAGTTAAAATTAAATAATGAATAATAATACATTTAATGTACACAGACTGTAGTAGTTTAAGTCTTTGGTTCTTTTAATTGTGATGATTTGGCTCACATTTAACAAAAACCCATCTCAACAAATTAGAATATGGTGACATGCCAATCAGATAATCAACTCAAAACATCTGCAAAGGTTTCCTGCGCTGTCAAAATGGTCTCTGAGTTTGGTTCACTAGGCTACACAATCATGGGGAAGACTGCTGATCACCCCAAGGAGGGTAAGCCACAAACATTCATTGGCAAAGCAGTCAGCTGTTCACAGAGTGCTGTATCCAAGCATGTTAACAGAAAGTTGAATGGAAGGAAAAAGTGTAGAAGAAAAAGATGCACAACCAACCGAGAGAACTGTAGCCTTGAGAGGCTTGTCAAGCAAAATTGATTCACGAATTTAGGTGAACTTCACAAAGAATGGACTAAGGCTGGGGTCAAGGCATCAAGAGCCACCACACACAGACGTGTCAAGGAATTTGGCTACAGTTGTTGTATTCGTCTTGTTAAGCCAGTCATGAACCATAGACAACATCAGAGGCATCACACCTGGGCTAACTCCTCTTTTCAGATGAGAGCAAGTTTTGTGTTTCATTTGGAAACCAAACCAGAGTCTGGTGGAAGGGTGGTGAAGCTCATAGCTCAAGTTTATTGAAGTCCAGTGTTAAGTTTCCACAGTGTGTGATGATTTGTTTTTTTTTTTGAATCACACGTCAAACTCTGTCTTCAGCATTTTTAGCGCTTCCACATACTTTTCAACTGGGAATGGGGCCACTGGTTTCTCAGCTGAAAAATTTTGGGTAACTGGGAGATGAATGTCTTGCTTTTGCACTTGTCCCACAAGCAGTGCTAGTTTCACCTCAAATGATAATGAGTCATTTTGCCATTGCTCTGAATTTTCTAGCTGGCTTGTGCATCACCTGTTCGATCGCGATGACACATTATGTTGAATGTACCATTCTGTTTGTGAATTTAACAAATAATTAGGCTACGTTAATAACTAACGGAAATTTTAGTTTGAAAGCCAACCTTTATTATCACATAGCAACATGATATAAGTAAAACATATATTTAAAATTACATTTTCAAAATATGTTTCTGGAATTGTTCAGGGCCTTAGTTTGGGGACCCCTGTTCTATGGCATCGCTGTGAATAACCTTTTTAAAGCACCATTTATTTTAATGTACATTAGTGTAATCATACATAAAAATCATGTAAAACTATAGGTACTTATTTTTTTTTTTTTACAATTTTGATCATCCCTAAAGTCACCTTCAACCTTGTTAGTATGTATTTTCTTGCCTTTCAAAATAGACTGCAATTCCACTGAGACCATTTTCAGGAAGTGATATTGTCTATTTTCCCACTTGAATTCAACTGTACAAATTGAGCTAACTGTCAACTCTCACTTTTTTTTAAAATGTTACTGCTAGTCACACTCTTAAAGTTCCACCCTGTTAGGCTATGTCATAAAGAATGTTTGTCCGGTCAAAAAATAAATAAATAAAAACATCTGACATAGTTATAAACATTCTTTTTATCTGTAGAAGTTTAGAAAGCTAAATGCTGATCACTCAAAGAGCTAAGGCTAACTTTGCTCAAAATTTTCCACCCTGTTAGATTCCATTTTTAGCTAATGTAAAAGCCCTTTTACACCAAAAAGTGAAAAGAATAAGCTTCAGGTTGAAGGAAAAGTAAATTCACTTCTGTACAGAAGAAGGCAGGAGAAGCAAGTTCAACACTCTTCAGAAAAAAAAAATGAAGCACAAATGTTAACTTACCTAAAGTAATTTTACTTATTAGTATGGCTGAATTGGATCATCAAAGATCAGCAACAAAAAAAACTGCTAAGTACAATGGGATTAAACACAAAGGATCTCATTACTGCAAGGTTTGAATCATATTGTCACAAGGACGGTCTGAGACGAGCGGATCCTTTTGCAGCATTTTATTGGTACGGACAAACACACAGGGGCAGGCAGAAATCGTAGTCAAACACAGGCAGAAAGGTCGGGGCTGGCAGCGAGAATCAAACACAAGAGGGAGTCCAGGAATCAAAAATACGGGAAATCAAACACGGGAAAGAAACGCTCAGAATGTAGCCGGGGCAATACAAGACTTCGCGAAGAAGCTGTGTGTGAGAGTGGCTTAAATGCAGTCCTAGAAATGAGGTGCAAGGAGCGGCTTCCAGATGCTCTAACCACCTAATGAAACCGGAGGGTGGTGGAGCGGAGGCGGAACAGGGGGAGGGTTGGAGGGCCAGGTCCATGTGGGGGTAATGGAGCTATGGACTGAGGCGGAGCCGACGGAGGGAGAAGCCATGGTGGAGGAAGGGTTGGCTCCTCCATGGAGCCGACCGACGGAGGTGGAGCCGGTGGAGCCCGAGGCGGAACCGGAGAGTCAATGGTCCTGGGCGACACAGAGGATCCGGAGGGCCAAGGCGGAACCCAAGGCTCTGGCGACCAAGGCGGAGATGGAGGTCCAGAGGCTGTGCCCACGGGAGGGAGGAGGTCCACAGAGCCGGTAAGACGGAGTGACGAGGGGCAGCCGGAGGAGTAGAGTCCAGAGGCGAAGGTGGGGCGACGACTGACCAGGGCGGAGCCGGAGGGACGATGGAGCCCGGTGGAGCTGGTGGACTGACGGCCGACGGCGGAAACGACGAGGGAGCAGAGAGCTGGGGTGGAGCCGCAGGGTCGGAGGGCCGAGGCGGAGTCCAGGACTCTGAGGCTGGAGGCGATGGTGAGGGATCCTCTAGCCAGGGCACCGATGGAGACTGGCAGACCCACGGCAAGTCCTCTGCACCGAAGGTGGTTTGTGGGTGAGCAGAGGGACTGTCAGGAGACAGAGGTGGTGGGACTGGAGCAGTAGGGAGGGTGGGTGGGAAACTCAACAGTCCATACACGGCCTCCGTAGCTCGAATGGGGAAAATATACAGTCCATAAATGGCCTCCGTGGCCTGAACCAGGCAGACAGGAATCTCAGGACGGCTGGACGGAACCAGCGGAGACTCTGGAAGGCTGGGCTGAACCAGCGGAGGCTCTGGAAGGCTGGGCGGAACCAGCGGAGGCTCTGGAAGGCTGGGCAGAACCAGCGGAGGCTCTGGAAGGCTGGGCGGAACCAGCGGAGGCTCTGGAAGGCTGGGCGGAACCAGCGGAGGCTCTGGAAGGCTGGGCTGAACCAGCGGAGGCTCTGGAAGGCTGGGCGGCACCAGCGGAGACTCTGGGAAGGCGGCCATCTTGCGAACAGGCTCTGGAAGGGCGGCCATCTTGCGAACAGACTCTAGAAGGGAGGCCATCTTGTGAACAGACTCTAGAAGGGAGGCCATTTTGCGTGTAGACTCTGGAAAGGCGGCCATCTTGTGAACTGACTCAGGAAGGGCGGCCATCTTGTGAACAGGCTCTGGAGTGGCAGCCATCTTGCGTAGTGGCTCTGAGCTGGAGTTTACTGTGGGAACATTGTTGTCCTCTTCTTTGATTCCCACAGTAAAAGGAGAGCCACTTAGTTGCAGAGCAATGTCCATGTAATATTGCAAAGTCCAGCCAGGTTCAAACATGGGCATGAGGGAAGCCAATGGCTCTAAGAGTCCTCCACGGAAGAAAATCATCAGGCATGCCTCATCCATGGAAGTCTGCTTAGCCAATTCCACAAAGTCCATAGCATAATCCTCAATAGACCGCTCACCCTGCTTGAGATGCATGATCTGTACAGTGGGGTTCGTGCTGGAACCGGATGACACCATACTAGCTGCTGGATCCTTGTAGTGGCGAAGTCTTCTGTCACAAGGACGGTCTGAGACGAGCGGATCCATTTGCAGCATTTTATTGGTATGGACAAACACACAGGGGCAGGCAGAAATCGTAGTCAAACACAGGCAGAAAGGTCGGGGCTGGCAGCGAGAATCAAACACAAGAGGGAGTCCAGGAATCAAAAACACGGGAAATCAAACACGGGAAAGAAACGCTCAGAATGTTGCCGGGGCAATACAAGACTTCGCGAAGAAGCTGTGTGTGAGAGTGGCTTAAATGCAGTCCTAGAAATGAGGTGCAGGTGTGAGTGGTAATCAGTGCAGTGAGAAACAAGGAGCAGGTGAATGCAGTGATTAGTGCAGTGGCTTGTGGGGAATGAAGTCCATGATGTGTAGTGCAAGAGTTTATGATGACAGGACGACCAATTCGTGACACATATTCTGAGTTTGTATTATACTGTTTTTATTAATTTTGAATATGTGAATATCTTTTTAACTATAGTAGTAACCTCATGATTACATAGTGCACGCAACACCTCTGCACTCCCGATTTCTCTCAACATTTGGACAGAAGACTTGGGAGTCAATAAATGGTAAAACAAAGTAACTGGCATTATTTATTTGAAAAAGTAATGTGTTACTTTACTAGTTACTTAAAAAAAGTAATCTGATTACGTAGCTCGCATTACTTGTAATGCATTACCCCCAACATGCATCAGTAAATCGGTTATTTGAACCAGTTCCAAACAAACTGTCTGAAAGAATCAATCTTCCCTGTTTGATGCTCTGGATTACAACTAATAATGCAAATAATGTTCAGTTTCTTGCACAGACTGATTGATTCTCTTCATAAGACCTCAATATATCGCCAGAAGCTGCTGGTATTAATTTTGTGTTGCCTGATATGCTTTTTTGTCTCTCAGAGTGACTGTAGCTGTTGACTTACATTTTATGAATCACCAAGGACCATGATTTAAGCTAAACATCTTCTTTATAGTTCTACTGAGGAAAAAAAAAACACCTACTGCAGTAAGAGATCAGAATATATTTTTTATCTTCACCAGATACTTAAACTCTTCTGAACAGTTTTACAATATGACTTGTGACAATTCTCTTTCTCAAAGGTACATGAAGAACACAGGACCAGAAATGATGGCTCTGTCACAGTGGCGTCTAGAGCTGTCAGTCAACATCATGATCATGGATGAGCCCCACTGAGCCTCTGAGCATTTCTGCCAATCAGCTGATGGATGAGCTGGAGCTCAGGGCGCCGTCATGTAATCATCACTCACATCTGGAAAAAAAGAGACTTACTGTGCACCCGTTTTTGGGTTAGTCACCAGTCTCTGAGGTCTACATGTTCCAGTCTATTTCTACGCCATGTGACACAAAAAATCAATCAACATAACACGCAATGATTCATTGTATATTTAACAAGATGTGGTTAGAGGTAGTCATGCAGAATAATCATGACAATTGCCTCCCTTCGTGTCTGCGCTGCCCCGTCCTTTCGACTGCCACATTGCCATCAGACTCATGACAGAAGTGGACATGACATGAGGAAGGCAATATCTTCTCTATTTTAAGGCCATTTCACTCAGCCAGAAAGCCAGCCAAGTTTTTTTCCACACCAAACATTAAAACTCTGACAGAACAACTACTTTTCAAGAGAAAGTTTATATGTCTACTCTTATGAAAAAATACATTTAGCATACTTTTACAAACAGTACTAGTTACATAACATAACTGCATTTGATCATGCTCAATTTAATTGAATTGGATAATAAATTACATTCTTAAAAAAAGGTACTTTCAAAGGTTCTTCACAGTGATGCCATAGAAGAACCATTTTTGGCTCCACATCTCTTTCTTACCTTTTTATAAACCGAAGAACCTTCTTTAGCTACAAATAATCATTTTAAACATTTTGTGAAACAGAAAGGTTCTTCAGATGTTAAAGGTTCTTTATGGAACCATTTAGACAAAAAAGGTTATTCTATGGCATCATGAAGCACCTTGTGATCTACTAAATGTACGGACAAGCATTTATTGTGAACAATGATATACATTAATGTTATATGTTGAAACTTATGTTGTTGTTTTTTAAATATATTTGTAATAAAGCATTTGTAAATGATAAGCTTGCATTTTAATTTAACATTGAATAGCAGTTAAAATTTTGTACTAAGGTTAAAATGTCCTTTAGTTTGTTAGTCAACATATCAAAATAAATGTTTAAAGTATGACAAAAGATTAATAAAACTTTCTACAATTTAATTGCACATTTTACAATTTAAATGAACTTAGTCATAAAATTGTACTTAAGTAAAACTTAGGTGGCTTGTTATTTCATTAATAGTAAATAATCTGCAACTGCATTTTTATTATTTTTTTTGTTACAAATATACTTTCAAGATCTGAGGTATGCAACAATTGCACATTCAGTACAATTACACTCATTTTTTCACATGAATAATTTTGCAAGGCTGACTTCAGTACAAAACCAGATGGTTAATAAGTTAATGTTCATAAACACATAGCAATTCTTAATAATGTGCTGGCTTTCTTTAATGCAACTCTCCTTCTAAAATAAATAAAATAAATACGCTCTAAATCCACAACTTCAATATGAGATGCACATTAACTGCCTTGGAAGTGCTTAATGCAAATCACACAAATAGGACAAAAATTTCTCTGCAGATGTTAAATCAAAGATAAATGTTATGAGTCAGCTAATAAGTATTGTAGCATTTTCTTTTTTCTTTCTTTTTTTTGTGGACACCTGGTATCTTCAATATTTAGACAGAATCAAAAATTAAAGCCACTCTGAATTTTTACGTATCTCTCACGGGAAGTGCAAAATCATGATTGTACAAACAGGCCGGTTCTCTCTGTTAAAGTTGATGTCACTGCATAGTGTCTGGCTCAGTACTGATGCGGCGACTGCAAAATTATTCATTGTGAAGTTAACAAGCTCTCAGCTCTCACAGACACTCTTATAAATAGATGTGTCTTAAAAGTGGCAGGCCTCCTTCATCAACAGCCCTCTGACTGCCATGGTAAACACATTTAGAAGAGATTTACCCATTCGTGGAGGCTAATTTAGTCTAATCTTGGTGATATCAACATTATGAAAAATTACAGGTCTATGCTTACACATTAAAATAAAAACATCATGAATATTGATAGCCACACTGAAACAGGATGGGCTGTGTTGCTGTCTGATTAGGTAACAGCCAACTGAATTTAATTAGTTTACCATAGAACTCAAACCACTGATAAATTCCATTTAATTATCCGAACCTAAGCAACAGAAAGCCCATTTTAACTGCTTTTGAAAAGTGCTGTTGCATTTCTTAATTGTGTATTCAAACAAACAAGCCACAAACTTTAACTAAATGGTCACCTGAAGAATTTATATGCTGTAATATAAATTGTGGATAAATAGAAACGGCAAATCATTATCATCTCTGTAAAAATCTTTGGAACTTCTATACTTGGTCTGAAAAAAGCTCTGTAGGTGTATTGTGTGTGGAATTCTCTTATAAAGATTATTTATAAATATCCCCAAATGTCTTACTGTGCCTACCTTCAGGGTAGGACGACTGAAAACTACAGGCACAAACTGATGTTAAAGAAAAATACATACTGCTAATTGTTTACTATTCATGTTATATCAGTCAACATGCAGTTAGTTAGATAATAGTGACAATAAATCTGATCTTTGAAATCATGGGTGCAAGATAAAAGAAAGACTATACTGACAGAAAATATCTAGACAATTTTATGGATGCTTTAATACAACATTCCCTTTGCTGCAGCATTACTGGATATGTGAGACTGTAAATTTACCTCAAAATGCATCATTGATCTCAGAATTAAATCTAAAACTAAAATGTACTGTAACATATTAGCAAACTATTGATGACACTTGTCTTAAATTAAGGTGGACATGTGTTGTTCTTACCTTAAGGAGACACTTGTTTTGACCCTTAAAATGATATTCATTGTCCATTACATTTACTTAAGCCTAAATAATATGTTTGGCTCATTAATGTTACCACATGAAGATCATCTTACATTGTAATTACATATCCATAAAATGTCTGTAAAAAAGGAGTACATATCATAATAAAAACAAATGAGAGAAAAAACATTTTATTCGAAATATGAATTTATTGTAATAAACATCATATTTTGATCTTGCTAAACGACTAAGAATGAATCCGTGCAGTGCTTACAGTGTGCTTTACAGACAGGAGATCCTTAACCATTACAAAACAGTAAATGTGCAACAGCTCCCTTGTGTTTGCACATATAAATATTTTCAATGACAAATGTAAGACTCCGTGCCATATCTGATTTGAAATCTGGGTGGATCGTCACATAAATGAAGCGCTTGAATGTAAGAGCGAAAAGGCGTGCGCGCAAAATGGAGAGAGTGAGTTTAGTTGATTTCCAAATGATAGTTTTTAGCGGGACAAATAACACTGTGTCCAGTTTGTAAAGAGGCCATCGAAATACATGTCCATCATGTGGTACGCAAACTTCATTTCATGGCAGTGCATAATCATCATCATGTCTCTAGTACGCACCCACGATGACAGCCTCTACCTCTTTGGAGGGTCTCCGGTCCGTTACCAAAAAGTTTATCATCCCTTCCGACTTGATCAGCAAGTTACAGCCCAGGAAAAAGATCCCGAAGACTACGGTGAGGGAGAGGACGCACATCACCGCTATCTGAACTATTCTCATGATGAAGAGGCTCCTCTCATCAGGAGCGGCCGCCGTGAAGCCGTTATCCGTCACCACCGATGAGAAGTTACAGCACAGGAGGATCTCCTCAGTCCGGTTGGAAAAGATTCCACTGTCCGTTTGGTTAAATGTAGTATTCATGTTTAGTGTTAAAAAAAAAAACGTCCACAAAGAATACTTCGAAAAGTCCAAGAATTCAGGCAATTCCGATCTGGGAGTCTGAACACATGAGAAATTGCGTAAAAAGTGTCCGTAAAGTCAGGCGCACCGATCCAGCCTTTCTTCTTTGGCGCACTGGCGTCCCATGACGCGCTCCTGCTCTGATTCACTGTAACTACACAGCTCAACATCACACCTGCTCGGTTAAAAGCACCGAAAGAGCCGATGGGAGGTAACTACTACTTCACTCACTCATAAGTTCATGCCTTGTGGCGCCACCTATAGCAAAACTTGTAGCATTACTGTCCTCTGATGAATTCTTTAAAGAACGGACCGTTTAATAATCAC
>NC_133368.1:18288720-18418491 GCF_049309525.1 Garra rufa
GGATGCAGTAATTAATGTAGTTTTTGTCTTTAGGTCAAAATATATTTTACATTTGGTCAGTATTTCATAATTTCATCATATTATCTGTAAACAAAAACATTCGACAACCCACACAATACTTGTCACAATAGTTTCTAAATTTTAAATGAATGCTTAAAATATAGCCTGGGTTTGACTGGGTTTATACTTTTAATTAGAGTGTTGTTAAACTATTATTTAAACTATTTGTCATTGCTAGTGCACAAGAATGTAAGCAATAACAGATCATCTTTCTGTTTAGACAGGTCACATCCACCCACACACACACACACACACACACACACACACACACACACACACACACACACACACACACACACACACACACACACACACACACACACACACACACACAAAGAATGCCAATTATTATGCTTTTATTATCATTCATTTATTGTAGATTTCTTGTCAATTCTAAAATCAGTTGTCAATGTTAGTTCTGTGTATGTATTTTTTGGCTCAAAGTATATACTGCATAAATTGGCTGACCTATAAGAATGAAAAACCCAGAAGAAATTGGAGGCAACTTTCCCCATGTATTGGCAGCTACAGTGTTTTCCTGTTCATACATGTTTTTATATGTATCAGTGTTTTCTTTCATATAAGTCTGAGCCTTTGCTTTCCAGCAAGGATTGAGGATGATGTGAGTCACTGGAAGATACATTTTAAAAACACATGAGTGTTCATTTTTGGTTGCATTTTATATCGTATTTATAGAGCCTCTGAACTAAGCCACTGATTAGCTTCTGGTTTGTACTTTCCTGTAGAGTTTTGTATCATGGTTATATCATGGGCTGGACTTCATTTAGCACTTCATATTATATGTGAATAATAACTATTTAACTATTTTCTATTTATGTATTTTCCATAAGTAATGTAGTAAAAAGGAAAAGGTGTCATTGTTTATAATCATCCTATCCATCATGCAGTTTCTGTCAGAGTAGTCTGTTTACACATTTCCACATTCCTTTTGCAAATACTGTAATAATCCATTAAGATGTTTGAGTCCTGCAACAGATGGTATGACCCACACACCGCCAAGTCACTGAGTCAATCTGGGATTAGATAAAGAGACAGAAGCAACTGAGACAGACTAAATCCCAAGAAGAACTGTGGCAACATCTCTGTAGTGCCTGGAGCCCATCAGACATCTTAATAACTCCTTGCTTTATATGTATTATTGAACTTTTGAAAGTTTTGTGGCCAAACAACCAATCAGCTTCCACATGCGAAACACCATTTTGAGAGACAAAGACTTTCAATCTTCCCTCCAAAACTCAGATCAACCGGATTGGACAAGGTCCAACTGTGGGCGTGAACGACCTACAGGTTTATAAACCTTCCCTCATCTCTCTCTCATTCTCTTGCCTTCGGGACACAAAGACACGTCACCCGCACCTCCCCCCAGATCCATGGGGGGGGGGGGGGGGGGGGTCTCACCTAGCAGTGGAGATGATGAGGCCTGCAATACTCTCAAGGAACTGGAAAGGACTTTCTGAACTGAACACATACGGAACCAATGCACAACAACAACAAGCTTGCAAGTATCCGTCCTTTCTACAAACGTAGATAGCTGCGTTTAAGGCGTTTTATAAAAGAAACGATTTCAGGTTGTTCAGAACCGTTTCATTCCTGTCCCTTGCAAACTCACTTTCTGTCTCTCTCTCTTACTCTCTCTCTCTCTCTCTCTTACTCTCTCTCTCTCACGCGTTCTCTGTCTATTTGTGTTTTATGTACGTTTGTCTATGTGCGATCGTTTGTAAGTAGAATAGTTTAATAAACAACCATATATTCACATATAATGACTTCTGTGCTGAATGCTTACATTACAAAGTCACTTAAACTGTTTCGATCTCATATTGCTACCTTAAGCCCTATTCTGTTCAATTGTTTTAACTCCGTTCTGGTTAGTAAAAATGCGTTGCCGTGACGACGGGCCAACGTAAGAGCTATGGGTATCACTGAACAATTTGCTGGACAAAGAAACCAGTCGATATCATTATTACTGTTACTGATCAGAAACTGGAAATTGCGTATATTTAATGACGATTATTATACACAATTTCCTGTGAGTTAAACTACTTTCCCTGACTGAAATGTATGTTTTAAATAACTCATTTCATCCTATTCATTGGTCGGAAGACCT
The DNA here is from genome assembly GCF_049309525.1 of Garra rufa. Taxonomy (NCBI): domain Eukaryota; kingdom Metazoa; phylum Chordata; class Actinopteri; order Cypriniformes; family Cyprinidae; genus Garra; species Garra rufa. The sequence goes on from NC_133368.1 coordinate 18,290,906, forward strand.
GGTGGAGTTTTGCAGTGTATATGTGATGAGAGAAACAGTCTCATGCATATACACACATATATTGATCATCTTAAATTCTTTGAGCTAACCAAAATTCTCTACATCTCCAAGACATTTGGAGAAATCTCCCTGCAAAATTACTGTCCTATAAAAAACTGTTTATGCACTTGTGAAATGCTATAAAGTAAGTACATTTTCAAAAATAATGTCATAAATACATTTTATCATTTAACTTCTATTATCTAAATTAAATCAATATTTGTATGACCAAACCTTTTCTTTAAAGTACAACTTTTCATTATGTACATTTGCAAGTAAATCAATCTTTTATATTTAAATCATTAATCTTATAACATTATTTATGCAACTGCAGTGTAAATGCAACTGAGCTGCAATTAAACATGCTTTGAGGTCTGTGAGAAGTATATCATAAATACATCTCTGCGTGTCTATTTAAATACATGATCTGTCACAATCTGGCTGAGTGGAGGAGTGGAGATGAAGCAGGAGAACCGGATTAATTGAATATAAACAGTTTATTTAAACAAAACACTGAAACTAAATACAAACAAACAAAAACCGGGAGCAAGCAATGAACGCATGTAACAATACATTGACGGACACTGGGGAGTGAGCAGACACAGACTTTATACACAGAAACATGGGCATGGTCACAAACAAGATAATGAGATGATGAGGGGGAAATACAAATATGGGCAAGATTAAACCAAAAAGGGGGAGAACAAGGACTAAACCAAATGAACTAGAAACATGGGGGGAAAAACACTTGGAAAACATGACAGAACAGGACAAAACACAGACATATTCCTGACATTACCCACCCCCCCCTCCCCCGAAGGCGCATCTCGCGCCTAATAACATCCAAAGGGGAGGGAGGGTGGGCGCCCTGGAGACCGCTAGGTAGGGACACAGGGGACACAGGATACAGAGGTGGTCTCCAGGGCGGAGAATACATTTGTACCATTTATTTATTGTTCAGTGAACATTTAGTTTAAATTGTTGTTGTCAAACCCATGAGTCAACACACAAGACCCATGAGTCAACATTTTTGCAGGTCTCTAAAATCAGGACATCATTGACATGTTACTGTCTCCATCTGCTGGCCGATCTTCATGAATTAAACAGGTTGAATTTAAAGAAGTCACTTTTTTATAATCAATACAGACAACAGGAGGCAGTGCTGTATTTGATTATTCATGAGTCAAACAGTGTAACTAAGATTATATTTGAGGGAAAGTCTAAAAATACAAAATAACCACACAATGGATGCAGTAATTAATGTAGTTTTTGTCTTTAGGTCAAAATATATTTTACATTTGGTCAGTATTTCATAATTTCATCATATTATCTGTAAACAAAAACATTCGACAACCCACACAATACTTGTCACAATAGTTTCTAAATTTTAAATGAATGCTTAAAATATAGCCTGGGTTTGACTGGGTTTATACTTTTAATTAGAGTGTTGTTAAACTATTATTTAAACTATTTGTCATTGCTAGTGCACAAGAATGTAAGCAATAACAGATCATCTTTCTGTTTAGACAGGTCACATCCACCCACACACACACACACACACACACACACACACACACACACACACACACACACACACACACAAAGAATGCCAATTATTATGCTTTTATTATCATTCATTTATTGTAGATTTCTTGTCAATTCTAAAATCAGTTGTCAATGTTAGTTCTGTGTATGTATTTTTTGGCTCAAAGTATATACTGCATAAATTGGCTGACCTATAAGAATGAAAAACCCAGAAGAAATTGGAGGCAACTTTCCCCATGTATTGGCAGCTACAGTGTTTTCCTGTTCATACATGTTTTTATATGTATCAGTGTTTTCTTTCATATAAGTCTGAGCCTTTGCTTTCCAGCAAGGATTGAGGATGATGTGAGTCACTGGAAGATACATTTTAAAAACACATGAGTGTTCATTTTTGGTTGCATTTTATATCGTATTTATAGAGCCTCTGAACTAAGCCACTGATTAGCTTCTGGTTTGTACTTTCCTGTAGAGTTTTGTATCATGGTTATATCATGGGCTGGACTTCATTTAGCACTTCATATTATATGTGAATAATAACTATTTAACTATTTTCTATTTATGTATTTTCCATAAGTAATGTAGTAAAAAGGAAAAGGTGTCATTGTTTATAATCATCCTATCCATCATGCAGTTTCTGTCAGAGTAGTCTGTTTACACATTTCCACATTCCTTTTGCAAATACTGTAATAATCCATTAAGATGTTTGAGTCCTGCAACAGATGGTATGACCCACACACCGCCAAGTCACTGAGTCAATCTGGGATTAGATAAAGAGACAGAAGCAACTGAGACAGACTAAATCCCAAGAAGAACTGTGGCAACATCTCTGTAGTGCCTGGAGCCCATCAGACATGAAATAACTAGTTATATTCCTTAAATGACTTCTCCCCCATGATTAACACCTAAGTGCTATGAGCCAGACCTCTGGTCACTATCCAACTCATCCCCCCCACCATCAAGATAAGACTCTTACAGAAATGCAGATACACTTTCCTTATTCAGACATACAGTCCCACATACAGTTATATAGAAATGTACACATATCAATGTGTTACCTTTTCTTATATTGTTGTTTCTGTTATGTATGTCGGCCTCAAACATTAATCCGTAATAGGTGAATTATTGTGCATGCTAAGACTCTCACATTTAGAATCACTCAGTCAAACGAGAAGATACATAGATCATGTTTGGTGTCTATGAGCAGCATTTATTATTCCCTAAATGTTAATGTTTGTGGCATCTTAATAACTCCTTGCTTTATATGTATTATTGAACTTTTGAAAGTTTTGTGGCCAAACAACCAATCAGCTTCCACATGCGAAACACCATTTTGAGAGACAAAGACTTTCAATCTTCCCTCCAAAACTCAGATCAACCGGATTGGACAAGGTCCAACTGTGGGCGTGAACGACCTACAGGTTTATAAACCTTCCCTCATCTCTCTCTCATTCTCTTGCCTTCGGGACACAAAGACACGTCACCCGCACCTCCCCCCAGATCCATGGGGGGGGGGGGGGGGGGGTCTCACCTAGCAGTGGAGATGATGAGGCCTGCAATACTCTCAAGGAACTGGAAAGGACTTTCTGAACTGAACACATACGGAACCAATGCACAACAACAACAACAAGCTTGCAAGTATCCGTCCTTTCTACAAACGTAGATAGCTGCGTTTAAGGCGTTTTATAAAAGAAACGATTTCAGGTTGTTCAGAACCGTTTCATTCCTGTCCCTTGCAAACTCACTTTCTGTCTCTCTCTCTTACTCTCTCTCTCTCTCTCTCTTACTCTCTCTCTCTCACGCGTTCTCTGTCTATTTGTGTTTTATGTACGTTTGTCTATGTGCGATCGTTTGTAAGTAGAATAGTTTAATAAACAACCATATATTCACATATAATGACTTCTGTGCTGAATGCTTACATTACAAAGTCACTTAAACTGTTTCGATCTCATATTGCTACCTTAAGCCCTATTCTGTTCAATTGTTTTAACTCCGTTCTGGTTAGTAAAAATGCGTTGCCGTGACGACGGGCCAACGTAAGAGCTATGGGTATCACTGAACAATTTGCTGGACAAAGAAACCAGTCGATATCATTATTACTGTTACTGATCAGAAACTGGAAATTGCGTATATTTAATGACGATTATTATACACAATTTCCTGTGAGTTAAACTACTTTCCCTGACTGAAATGTATGTTTTAAATAACTCATTTCATCCTATTCATTGGTCGGAAGACCTGGTGGAGTTTTGCAGTGTATATGTGATGAGAGAAACAGTCTCATGCATATACACACATATATTGATCATCTTAAATTCTTTGAGCTAACCAAAATTCTCTACATCTCCAAGACATTTGGAGAAATCTCCCTGCAAAATTACTGTCCTATAAAAAACTGTTTATGCACTTGTGAAATGCTATAAAGTAAGTACATTTTCAAAAATAATGTCATAAATACATTTTATCATTTAACTTCTATTATCTAAATTAAATCAATATTTGTATGACCAAACCTTTTCTTTAAAGTACAACTTTTCATTATGTACATTTGCAAGTAAATCAATCTTTTATATTTAAATCATTAATCTTATAACATTATTTATGCAACTGCAGTGTAAATGCAACTGAGCTGCAATTAAACATGCTTTGAGGTCTGTGAGAAGTATATCATAAATACATCTCTGCGTGTCTATTTAAATACATGATCTGTCACAATCTGGCTGAGTGGAGGAGTGGAGATGAAGCAGGAGAACCGGATTAATTGAATATAAACAGTTTATTTAAACAAAACACTGAAACTAAATACAAACAAACAAAAACCGGGAGCAAGCAATGAACGCATGTAACAATACATTGACGGACACTGGGGAGTGAGCAGACACAGACTTTATACACAGAAACATGGGCATGGTCACAAACAAGATAATGAGATGATGAGGGGGAAATACAAATATGGGCAAGATTAAACCAAAAAGGGGGAGAACAAGGACTAAACCAAATGAACTAGAAACATGGGGGGAAAAACACTTGGAAAACATGACAGAACAGGACAAAACACAGACATATTCCTGACATTACCCACCCCCCCCTCCCCCGAAGGCGCATCTCGCGCCTAATAACATCCAAAGGGGAGGGAGGGTGGGCGCCCTGGAGACCGCTAGGTAGGGACACAGGGGACACAGGATACAGAGGTGGTCTCCAGGGCGGATCAGGGAGCTCAGGTGGCCATGGTGGGTCAGGAAGCTCAGGGGGCCATGGCCCGATAAACAGTCCGGGAGGCCATGGCGGATCTGGGGGCTCAGGAAGCCATGGTCGAGTAAACAGTCCAGGTGGCCATGGCAGATCTGGGGGCTCAGGAAGCCAGGGCCGAGTATACAGTCCAGGAAGCCATGGCCGAGTATACAGTCCAGGAGGCCATGGCCGAGTATACAGTCCAGGTGGCCATGGCCGAGTATACAGTCCAGGTGGCCATGGCCGAGTATACAGTCCAGGTGGCCATGGAGCGGGCTCTGGAGGACGCTCTGGCGGCGCAGTCACTGGAGGGCGCTCTGGCGGCGCAGTCACTGGAGAGCGCTCTGGCGGCGCAGTCACTGGAGAGCGCTCTGGCGGCGCAGTCACTGGAGGGCGCTCTGGCGGCGCAGTCACTGGAGGGCGCTCTGGCGGCGCAGTCACTGGAGGACTGGGCGGAACCAGCGAAGACTCTGGGAGACTGGGCGGAACCAGCGGAGACTCTGGAAGGCTGGGCGGAACCAGCGGAGACTCTGGAAGGCTGGGCGGAACCAGCGGAGACTCTGGAAGGCTGGGCGGAACCAGCGGAGACTCTGACTTGGCGGTAGCCATCTTGGGTGCAGACTCAGGCTTGGTGGCCATCTCAGCCGGGGACTCAGGCTTGGCGGTCATCTTGGCCAGGAACTCAGGAACGGCGGCCATCTTGACCAGGAACTCAGGTTTGGCGGCCATCTTGGCCGGGAACTCAGGCTTGGCGGCCATCTTGGCCGGGAACTCAGGAACGGCGGCCGTCTTGGCCGGGAACTCAGCAACGGCGGCCATCTTGGCCAGGGACTCAGGCTTGGCGGCCATCTTGGCCAGGGACTCAGGCTTGGCGGCCATCTTGGCCAGGGACTCAGGAACAACGGCCATCTTGGCCAGGGATTCAGGCTTGGCGGCCATCTTGTGAGCTGGCGTGGCGGCCATCTTGTGAGCTGGCGTGGCGGCCATCTTGTGAGCTGGCGTGGCGGCCATCTTGTGAGCTGGCATGGCGGCCATCTTGTGAGCTGGCGCTGGCTTGGCAGCTGATGGGCTTGAGTATACAGTCCAGGTGGCCATGGCCGAGTATACAGTCCAGGTGGCCATGGAGCGGGCTCTGGAGGACGCTCTGGCGGCGCAGTCACTGGAGGGCGCTCTGGCGGCGCAGTCACTGGAGAGCGCTCTGGCGGCGCAGTCACTGGAGAGCGCTCTGGCGGCGCAGTCACTGGAGGGCGCTCTGGCGGCGCAGTCACTGGAGGGCGCTCTGGCGGCGCAGTCACTGGAGGACTGGGCGGAACCAGCGAAGACTCTGGGAGACTGGGCGGAACCAGCGGAGACTCTGGAAGGCTGGGCGGAACCAGCGGAGACTCTGGAAGGCTGGGCGGAACCAGCGGAGACTCTGGAAGGCTGGGCGGAACCAGCGGAGACTCTGACTTGGCGGTAGCCATCTTGGGTGCAGACTCAGGCTTGGTGGCCATCTCAGCCGGGGACTCAGGCTTGGCGGTCATCTTGGCCAGGAACTCAGGAACGGCGGCCATCTTGACCAGGAACTCAGGTTTGGCGGCCATCTTGGCCGGGAACTCAGGCTTGGCGGCCATCTTGGCCGGGAACTCAGGAACGGCGGCCGTCTTGGCCGGGAACTCAGCAACGGCGGCCATCTTGGCCAGGGACTCAGGCTTGGCGGCCATCTTGGCCAGGGACTCAGGCTTGGCGGCCATCTTGGCCAGGGACTCAGGAACAACGGCCATCTTGGCCAGGGATTCAGGCTTGGCGGCCATCTTGTGAGCTGGCGTGGCGGCCATCTTGTGAGCTGGCGTGGCGGCCATCTTGTGAGCTGGCATGGCGGCCATCTTGTGAGCTGGCGCTGGCTTGGCAGCTGATGGGCTTGAGTATACAGTCCAGGTGGCCATGGCCGAGTATACAGTCCAGGTGGCCATGGAGCGGGCTCTGGAGGACGCTCTGGCGGCGCAGTCACTGGAGAGCGCTCTGGCGGCGCAGTCACTGGAGAGCGCTCTGGCGGCGCAGTCACTGGAGGGCGCTCTGGCGGCGCAGTCACTGGAGGGCGCTCTGGCGGCGCAGTCACTGGAGGACTGGGCGGAACCAGCGAAGACTCTGGGAGACTGGGCGGAACCAGCGGAGACTCTGGAAGGCTGGGCGGAACCAGCGGAGACTCTGGAAGGCTGGGCGGAACCAGCGGAGACTCTGGAAGGCTGGGCGGAACCAGCGGAGACTCTGACTTGGCGGTAGCCATCTTGGGTGCAGACTCAGGCTTGGTGGCCATCTCAGCCGGGGACTCAGGCTTGGCGGCCATCTTGGCCAGGAACTCAGGAACGGCGGCCATCTTGACCAGGAACTCAGGTTTGGCGGCCATCTTGGCCGGGAACTCAGGCTTGGCGGCCATCTTGTGAGCTGGCGTGGCGGCCATCTTGTGAGCTGGCGCTGGCTTGGCAGCTGATGGGCTTGAGCGCGGAGAGGAAGCCGACGGGCTTGAGCGCTGGGCGGCGGCTGGCAGACTAGAGTGCGGGGAGGAGGCCGGCCGCATCGGGCTGAGGACAGCAGCGGAGCTTTGGTGGATGACTGGAGATTGGAGACTGGGCTGGTGGTCCGATCCGTTGGCACGGTATGTGGGGATTCTCGGCTTGGGATAGGCTGACCCGACGTGACGTGTTTCAGAGGGGACTGAACGATGAGACCGGATACTCTTTACTTCTTCAAGTTCAAAATCAGAGCAATTTAAATAAAGAATGAGATTGATCAGTTCGATCAGGGAGAAATTACAGGCAGGAGAATCACAACGAATCGTCTCATCATTCAGCCCCATCAGAAACACGGCACCGAGAGAGGCATCGGGCCAACCCACCTGATGTGAGAGCTCGACAAAATCCGCCACATACCGTTCCAAACTCCGACCACCCTGCCGCAGTCTCACCAGGTCTGCCTCAGCCCAGCCTGCGGTGGACATCCAACTCCGCCCACATCCAAGTGTAACGTCACAAGCCACGCCTACGTCCAAATACGTCACATTCTAATTTATTTTGAAACAGGAAGAAGCATCCATAAGAAGATCGTTCGTATTGTTTGCCAACCGCTAAAAAGTTGTTGTTTGCCGCGTCGGTAAGTAAAAACAAGATTAGCCTGTCTTAAAACGTTGACAACTTCAGGAATGTGAGTCATGTGTGCATGTTCATAAACAACAGTTCATGTGTGTATTACTCAGATAGCAACAAATATACCAGAAGAATCAGTGCACTCTGTGTGTTTGTGTGTGTGTCTGTGTGTGTGTACATACGTACATGTGTGTACACAAACACAAATACATATATGCATACATGTATGTATAGATAGATAGATATATAGACAGTGCAGTCTTATGACATAACATGAATGTTGAATGAATGTGCAGATAGAAAACACTTACATACTGTACATATGACATCATTGACCACAGTACAGTACCCATACACAGTAACTCAGCTGAGCAACATTCACTACATCATTTCACTACATCTTGCTAGATAACTCTGTGTATGTCACAAATTATCATTGTATTCTTCTGTATTAATGACAAGCATAATGTTTTACAGCATTCAGTCCGAGCCTGATGCAGTTCTCGTGGGTTGAGGGGTCCCTCCCTGCTGCAGTTTCACCAGTAAAGAAAATGACTCAATACAATTCACTTGGAGGACCACATAAGCCATGCAGTGGTGCATGGAGGTATGGTGAGAGCATTTCTCTATATATTATTGTGGTTTTTCATAAATAAATATATTTGTATGTGGAATTATGAGGTAAATGATGAGTTAATACTTTTTTCGTGGACAAATACACCCCCAACATGTATGTATTCTCTATTTTTAACAGGAGCACCAACAAGACGTGGACGTTTGCAAGGGACAGTGGTCCAGGGTCGTAAAGAGTCACCATGAGTTATTCTGTGGGGAGGTGAAAGGGCCTGCCTTTCTCCAAATAGACAGTAAAAATCAACAGAATGCCATCAACGACTACCTGGGTAGAGAATTGGATGAAGCAAGAGATGTCTTTTTATTTATCTTTGAGTATCTGGAGGATATGGACACATTCATATCAATAAACAATCTTGATGAACAAGGCCTGAAGGTCCATGCCATGTTCCGTGAATAATCTATCAGAGCAAGAAATCTCTCATTGTAGCCTATGTGTGTATGTATGTATGTGTACTGCATATCAGGAACTGTCTATCTGATCATTCAACTGTTCGTTCAACTGTACAGACTTTATGATAGTTGAAACATATCTTTTGTTAAACACAACCAGTCAAATATTCTTTTTTTTTCTGATCATTCAACTGTTCGTTCAACTGTACAGACTTTATGATAGTTGAAACATATCTTTTGTTGAACACTACCAGTCAAATATTCTTTTTTTTCCTGATCATTCAACTGTTCGTTCAACTGTACAGACTTTATGATAGTTGAAACATATCTTTTGTTAAACACTACCAGTCAAATATTCTTTTTTTTTCTGATCACTCAACTGTTCGTTCAACTGTACAGACTTTATGATAGTTGAAACATATCTTTTGTTAAACACAACCAGTCAAATATTCTTTTTTTTTTCTGATCATTCAACTGTTCGTTCAACTGTACAGACTTTATGATAGTTGAAACATATCTTTTGTTAAACACTACCAGTCAAATATTCTTTTTTTTCCCTTTTTTTTTAAAGAAGTCTGTTCTGCTCACCAAGTTTGCATTTATTTGATCCAGTGTACAGCAAAAACAGTACAATTTTAAAAGTATTTTTAAAGTATTTTTTAAAAGTATAGTTTTCTATTTGAAACTGTTTTCTATATTTCTAATAAAATGCAATTTATTCCTGTGATTTAAAAGGTGACTTTATATATATATATATATATATATATATATATATATATGTATAGCAAAGTATAAAGTATATTTTTCTATTTGAAACTGTTTTCTATATTTCTAATAAATGAAAGATCAGAAGAACAGCATTTATCTGAAATTTAAATCTTTTGTAACATACATGTCAATTTAAAGCATTGCTAAATAAACATTAATTTCTATAATTTCTTTCTATGGTATAGTGTATAATGTTACAAAAGCTCATTTTTATTTCAGATAAATGCAGATCTCTGGATCTTTCTATTCATCAAAGAATCCTGAAAAACATGCACTTCTTTAAATATTGATAATATTATGAATAATAACAATTAAAAAATTTCTTGAGCAGCAAATCATCATATTAGAATGATTTCTGAAGGATCACGTAACATTTAAGACTGCTGAAAATTCAGCTTTGCATCACACAAATAAATTACATTTTAAAATATATTAAAATACGAAATCAGCTCCGTATATTAGACACATTAAATATATTAGATTTAAATTGTGCCATTTTAGCCTAGACATGCTTTACAAAAACAAGAAAACGTGTATTAGTAAAATGAAGGACAATAACTACAGATCCCCGCCATAAATTGCTTCGACATACTTCCGGGTTTCCCCGGTACAAGGGATTGGGGAATCACGTATTTTTCAGTGGGCGTGGCTTTCAACGTCACGCTCGGACGTGGGCGGAGGTGTATCGGGGATGGGTGTGACTTCTGACATCACCCGTGGATGTGGGCGGGGTTGGATGTCCACCGCAGGCTGCAGCGAGCCCTACTTGGTTCAACCTTTATAACAGGTTAAATTGGTTATTTTTAATACCAGTGTCTCATTTCTCGTGCATACAGCAGGTGTCGCCGCTGTGCCTCTAAACTTACTCTGGACAGCAAATGCACCATGTATATTATACGTATTATTTTTGTGAATAATAAATGGGAATGGATTTTATGGATTGAGTGATCTAGATTCTAATTGAATACAAAATGAACAGCCAAATATTTTTTAATTATAATATTTCAATTTTTTTAATACGTTTAATCATTGAAAGAAGTTTTGTAGCAGTAAAAGACAACATTATCCACAATGTGACTTATTATTATTCTGAATGGTTGGTAATAATAACGCTATGCATCACAAGTACAATCATTGTCTTTTTCCCAGCGAGAGAGCTGTCATTAGAAATAGCCTACATGTACCAGATGTCCTCCGCGCACTTGCGCATTGGTGTCTTCAGATGGACACGCCTCTTGTCTCCAGTCATCCTAAATCCAATAGCCCAAACGGAACGATACCGACATCCTAAGAAAGCATTTCAAAGAACAGACAAATGTTTATTCATACGAAGACATAACCTGAGACCTAGCTGGCATACGACACACGGCTCCACCATTATCATCCGGTTGCAGGGATGACATCTGGCCAGTGATGCAGTGGGCAGAATGCATGCAGCATCATTTGTCACAGAGACAGTGCTGAAAGGGACAGCTCGAGATTTTTTGGGCTAAATAAATTCGGCCTGTTATTTGTATGTATTTATTTATTCATTTATGTTTTACTGGGACTATGTCGTTCTGCGGTGTTCATACTCGTAAGAAGAGATACGAATGAAATCGTACTGGAATTATAAATAAGAGGAAACAGACGCAACACGTTGTTGGCTGGTCATCAGGGACTCAAGGTGTCATTCAGTCTTCATTCAGTAAGTATAAGTGTCATTGCCTGACATGTAAAACACTTCCTTAAATATTAAGTGCACATGTCAGCATCTGTCCTGCACGATCCCAAACCAAAAACATCCAGGCTACAGACAGTTAAAAAAAAAATCTTTGGGGGTTAACTTGCGCCTTTGGGCTTGTACAATTTGCAAATATACGTATGCAAATCACCTTAGAATAACTGACATTTTAACGAATCTCGTGTTTTTGTATAATGACTGAGAAGGTAATAGTGTTGATCTTTAGCACGTGACAGATTACAGTGGTATGGTAAATGAAGTGGTGAGAGTGGAAATGCTAAAAATAGAGATTAATTCAGGATAATTGGGATTCAGGATAATTGGGACTTTTTTCTTAGTCATCTCAGTGCCAAAAACTGGCCTGGTTTGCCTGAAGTCACCTAAGCAGACAAAAGATGCTGTTCTTAAATTGAAATCAAATGATTTTATAGATATATAGACTGTGGGGCATTAGGGTATGCCATGAGCTGCTTCTTTGTCTTGTTTCTAATTTCAATTCTTTATAATTGACATTGAGACAATGTCTTAAATTTCTGCATAGCTAAAATAAACACTGTTAGCAAACATGGAAAATAATTATGGCTTCAAATGAACAAGATCTCATCAGTCTCAAAACTGTAAATAGCAGATGTCGTAAAGGTCCAATGTTAAGTGAAAGCCTCTTAATTAAGACCCAATCAATGCTTTCTTTGGGTTTTGAGTTTCAGGAGACTAATGATAATAGCTTTGAGGTAACTGTACACCCCAGGCTAAAGGACTGAGTTTTTAGACTGGTTAATTGAATCTCTAAAGGGAATCAAACAATGCAGACATTTAAAAGCAAAGGAGCCTTGAATATTTCAGAGAATTCAATAATAATAATTAAACAACACTTTTTTATTATTAATTGTTAAACTTCTCAAAGAAAATGTGACTAACTTTTACCAAGTCTACACCAGATGAGAGCACCATCATCATCATTATCAATGAAGTTGTCTATACTGGAGTCAGAAAACAGATGCCCCGCTCTGTTAAGGACTACATCCTTCTACACTGCTACATCCGACAACAGGACAAATAGATTTTAGCACTTATGCATCCATCCAGCCTTAAGACACTGGTTGGCATTGCTTAAATGGACGCCTGGTAATAACTATGTAACTATGTACAGTCATGGCCAAAAGTTTTGAGAATTACATAAATATTGGAAATTGGAAAAGTTGCTGCTTAAGTTTTTATAATAGCAATTTGCATATACTCCAGAATGTTATGAAGAGTGATCAGATGAATTGCATAGTCCTTCTTTGCCATGAAAATTAACTTAACTTAATTAACTTTCCACTGCATTTCATTGCTGTCATTAAATGACCTGCTGAAATCATTTCAGTAGTCGTCTTGTTAACTCAGGTGAGAATGTTGACGAGGACAAGGCTGGAGATCATTATGTAAGGCTGATTGGGTTAGAATGGCAGACTTGACATGTTAAAAGGAGGGTGATGCTTGAAATCATTGTTGTTCCATTGTTAACCATGGTGACCTGCAAAGAAACGTGTGCAGCCATCATTGCATTGCATAAAAATGGCTTCACAGGCAAGGGTATTGTGGCTACTAAGATTGCACCTAAATCAACAATTTATAGGACCATCAAGAACTTCAAGGAAAGAGGTTCAATTCTTGTTAAGAAGGCTTCAGGGCGTCCAAGAAAAGGTGAGCGCTACCATCAGTCCTGTGTCATGCCAACAGTAAAGCATCCTGAGACCATTCATGTGTGGGGTTGCTTCTCATCCAAAGGAGTGGGCTCACTCACAATTTTGCCCAAAAACAGCCATGAATAAAGAATGGTACCCAAAACACCCTCCAACAGCAACTTCTTCCAACAATCCAACAACAGTTTGGTGAAGAACAATGCATTTTCCAGCACGATGGAGCACCGTGCCATAAGGCAAAAGTGATAACTAAGTGGCTCGGGGACCAAAACGTTGAAATTTTGGGTCCATGGCCTGGAAACTCCCCAGATCTTAATCCCATTGAGAACTTGTGGTCAATCCTCAAGAGGCGGGTGGAAAAACAAAAACCCACTAATTCTGACAAACTCCAATAAGTGATTATGAAATAATGGGTTGCTATCAGTCAGGATTTGGCCCAGAAGTTGATTGAGAGCATGCCCAGTCGAATTGCAGAGGTCCTGAAAAAGAAGGGCCAACACTGCAAATACTGACTCTTTGCATAAATGTCATGTAATTGTCAATAAAAGCCTTTGAAACATATGAAGTGCTTGTAATTATATTTCAGTACATCACAGAAACAACTGAAACAAAGATCTAAAAGCAGTTTAGCAGCAAACTTTGTGAAAACTAATATTTGTGTCATTCTCAAAACTTTTGGCCACGACTGTATGTATCTGATGATAAATTGCAGTTGCTTCCTGGCCCAAGTCATACGTTTCTGCATCTGGAATTGTGTATTTTCAGACATTTTTCATTTTTACTGTATTTTTATTCAGATGCAGAGACTTCTTTCAAAAGCATTCAAACATTTTACTGACCTTACATTTTTAAAAGCACTGTAGATATGCAGGTTTGTATTATGAATACCTTGCTGGAAATACTGCATGCACCAAATTAGAACTGACACAGATGCCCTTTGACATTTGATATTTTTCAACTTTTTGAATCTGATGACACAGGTTCAAATCTATAGAATTTTTGCCAGGTGATAACATTTAGTTGCGATTGTTTTCTAACACTATAAGAAAAGTTCAGCTGAAAATGTACAGGAATTTTCCTTATTGTTTTTTCACAGGGATTTTACCCATATTTATAATTTTACCATACACTCCTCATGTATGTACAAACACAAACATTGCTGGATGAGTTATATGTCAAACTTTGTTTGTTGAGATCTTTAACCCTAAGTATGAAGTAGACTTTGGCTGTCTGTGTGTTTTTTTATTATCTGCGTTATGTCTCTAAATTTAAATTAAAATATACTCAGAGATTTTTAGCAAAGACATGCTTGCTTCATTCAAAAAGACAATCTTTCATCATTTATTTATAATTTGTACAGATCTTAAGCAGTGCTTAAACAGGCCAAGGACAGTTGACCATGCAATCTATTTGATATGCATCATGATTGGTGCTTTTCAGCAGTTTGTTGAGACCGGTTAACTGGAAATACTATTCCTAAGGGAAGTTCTGCCTGGTGCCACTGCAGTCCTAGACAGCTGAGCAGATGGTCAACAACATTTGTGATCAAATCTGAGATTACAGCCCGTTTGCTTGTGCTGTGAGTCTTTTGATTCAATTATATGAGTCAGATGACTGATTCTTTTCAGTACTAGCCGCATTTTATTGCCATGCTGGTTTTTATATTGCCAGGGAATTTCTTATCCCCTTTACACAAGGTATGAGAGAGTCTTTATAGTGTTATTTTTTTATAGGGTAACTAACAACAAGCAATACATTTGATACAGTATTCATTCAGCTTTTTAAATGTTACTTCATGTTATCTCAGGTTAAATAATATTAACAGACAGATTTTAATAATGTGTTACTAAATGTTGAAATTAATATTAAGATTTGTAAATGTTTTTAGACGTTTTAGACGTTGTTAGTTCACATTAACTAATGCAGTTAACTAATGTTAAGAAATAATTTTATTGTAAAGTGTTACCTTTTTAAAGATATACGTATTTCCAGTTCAACAAAAGTTCACACGCTTACTATTACCACAGTCGAAAAAGCAAAAGTCATGTGTACAGTAATGGACTTGAATTGGAAGTCTATGGGGAAAGATGTTGAACAGGATGTGAACATGTGCACATTGTTTCAAAAGTACAGCCACTGGACTTTTCTGCTACACTAAATAATTTATGCAAGCCATTTTTAACAAAATACTAGCTGCACATTTCCATTTTAAACCATCTGGAATATCTACTGTATGTCCAGTAAACATCTGTTTTAGTGTAGTACTGAAAACATGGTTGTTGTTTATATTTACAAACTGAGGGATAAATACAAATTCTTCTTTTACTTCTTATTCATAATGTCTTAATGCTATGAAATCATCTGTCTGTGTTTGTCTGATAGCTTTTACTTTTACTCTTTCCAGTGTTCATTGTCAGCTTGTGCTTTTGAGTATATATAGAATGGATTCTGGAGTTTGTGTTCACTGTGTGCTGTCCAGGCATTCCCTGGAGGAAAAGGACAGACAGTCTGGAGCGAGTGTACTGTTTCCAGACTGCAGGATAGAGCCTAGAAAAGGGCGAGGGAGGAACAAAGAGAACAAGAGAAGCAATACGTACAGAAGTGATCTTCTTGTGTCACTTCTCTCGCTTGCTGCATAGACATTAAAGTTGAAAAGTAACTAATTCAAAATAATTAAATATAATTACTTATTTTGAATAGTAGCAGAGCTGTCTTCAAGTAAGTTTAATTTCTACCGTTGAGCAGCTTTTTTCCATTAAAGGAGTAGTTTACTTATGGTACACAAAATGTACAGATAATGTACTCACCCTCTAGTCATCCAAGATGTTCATGTCTTTCTTTCTTCAGTCATAAAGAAATTATGTTTTTTGAGGAAAACATTTCAGAATTTCTCTCCATATAGTGGACTTCTATGGTGCCCCCGAGTTTGAACTTTCAAAATGTAGTTTAAATGCAGATTCAAAAGGGCTCTAAATAATCCCAGCCGAGGAAGAAGGTGTGAAACAACAGTTAACTTCTAAAAAAATTACAATTTATATACCTTTTAACTTCAAATGCTCATCTTGTTTAGTTCTGCGTGAACTCTGCGTGTATTCCAGTTCATGACAGTTAGGGTAGGTCGAAATTCTCCCATCTCATTTTCTTCTCCAACTTCAAAATCATCCTACATCGCTGCAGAAGTATCTGTATAAGTAGAAGTATAGTGTTTACAAAGTGAACATGCAAAGAAGGTCAAATGCCCTTTCCAAAAAAAAAAAAAAAAAAAAGGGATACAGCAATGTAGGACGATTTTAAGTTGGAGGAGAAAATGAGATGAGAGTTCTTCAACATACCCTAACTTTTATGAACCGGAATACACAGAGTACACGCAGAGCTACACAAGACAAGCATTTGAGATTAAAAAGTATATAAATTGTAATTTTTTTTTAAAGGAAATAATCGTTTCGCTAGATAAGACCCTTCTTCATCAGCTGGGATCCTTTAGAGCCCTTTGAAACTGCAAAGTTCAAACTCAAGGGCACCATAGAAGTCCATTATATAGAGAGAAATCCTGAAATGTTTTCCTCAAAAGACATAACTTCTTTATGACTGAAGAAAGAAAGACATGAATGGGGATGACATGGGGGTGAGTACATTATCTGTAAATTTTTGTTCTAGAAGTGTACCACTCCTTCAAGTAGTGTAGCATAACTAAATGCTATTGCAGTTAAACAAGGGTTTGCAACTTTACAGCTGAGCTACCTGAGGAAATATTCAAATATAACTTTTGAATACAACATTTTGACAATTCTGTTTTATCCATGTGCAACTTTATTGAATCAGAATGTTTTTTTTTATTAGATTAGCTAGGCTAGATGCTTTCAAAGTGAAATATCCAGCAAGTGTGTTCTATTTTATTTAAAACAGATGCATGTGAATCTGGTAAGTTTTTATAATGTTAGTTGTTGTAAATGTTCTGGCACTTTGGAAATGAAACATCCCATGAGTGGCACTAAAAAGTTTATGCTCATATATATCATATATCACCTCTAAATCGAACTTATAATGTTAACAATCGCAAATGTGAGATAAAAATGGATTTGCTGAAACAACCATGCTAATATAACTTGCTTCTACAAGTCGTCAAGCTCTTTTATCATAATTAGTATTTCACTGAACTTAAACCCGGGCACTTCACATAGCAAATGCATTTCTGTACCAGGTGAGCTACCGAGCAAGTTTGCTACATCAGAAAAGCAGCACATATTGAGCTAGCTGTGTGTTGCAAATTTCAAAATGTACAGATCACACACTATGATAACATAGTTTTGAGGTCATAACAACATAACAAAAAGTCTAAATATCTGAACACAGCATGTGACACTGAACTTGCAGGGCTGCAAACAATTGCATTCATAAACTGCACAAAGAATAAGGGTTTATAGACAGACTTACCGGTAACACTTTACAATACGTGTGCACACATGTGCATTAATTCATGTTTAATTAATGCACAGATAATCACGAGTTAATGTATAATTAATGAAGAACTAAACAATTTATTAATGATTACTACATCAGCAACTAATGAACATTCTATATGATTCACAGATTAAGTAATCAATAAATTGTTATTAGTTAAATGTGTCATAATGTATTAATTCTCTAATAACCCCTTTTATTAACTAAAAGTGTAAATTAATGTATTAATTACCAAAATGGGTTCAAGCCATGTATTTCAACTTGCAGTTGTCTGCTTTAATTAATCATTAACTATAACTATATTACTTAACAATTAGTTAATAGTTCTGTGCCTCAATAAGTGAAGTCATAACATGATGATATCTTTGCAAATCATTAGCTAATGATTAATTAAAGCAGACAAATGGAAGTTTAAATGCATGGCTTCAACTCATTAAGGCACATGACTGACTAATTCTATATCATAACCACAATGACATATTATATAACAATTAGTTAATAGTTTTGTGCCTCAATAAGTAAAGTCATAACATAATGATATCTTTGCAAATCATTAGCTAATGAGTAATTAAAGCAGACAACTGGAAGTTGAAGTACATAGCTTTGACCACTGTGGTAACTAACACATGAATTTACACTATTAGTTAATAAAATAAGTTATTATGGAATTAATACATTATGGCACAATTAACTGATAACAATTTATTGATTACTTAATCTACGAATCATACAGAATGTTCATTAGTTGCTGATGTAGTAATCATTAATAAATTGTTTAGTTCTTCATTAATTATACATTAACTCGTGATTATCTGTGCATTAACTAAACATGAATTAATGCTTATTTGTGCACACGTATTGTAAAGTGTTACCGGCTTACCTGTTATACTGACCAGACTTGGTCTTAACTCAATTTGATGTTTTGGTTTGAATCTTTTCTAAAGGCTGAATTAATAGTGTATCAGCACTATGTAATCTGAGTTTCGCAAAGAAGGATCCAACTAATACTTATGTCTTTCTTGTTATCCTTCAGTGGGATGACGTCTCAGCGCTTGTCCTGTCACATCGCCCCCTGCCCCATCTCCTGTGTCCCTCTCATCTGTCCATCTGTGGGGTCCTGACGCTAGCAGGGGCTCATGAGACGCTTTGTGTACTGTAAGGTGGTGCTGACCACCTCTCTGGTCTGGGTGCTAGTGGACGTCTTCCTGCTCCTGTACTTTAGTGAGTGCAACAAATGTGACAACAAAAAGGACCACTCACTTCTGCCTGCACTCAGAGGTGAGTTTGACCATTTAACAGAACACAAAGTTTTATTTTTTTTTCCTGCAGAGATGCAGGTGTTTACTCTTCAGACTTGCTACCTACATTTACATTTACATTTACATTTATTCATTTAGCCGACGCTTTTATCCAAAGCGACTTACAATTGGGAGTACAACAAGTGATTCATCCTAAGGAGGCAGATCAACATAGGAAGTGTTCAAAAATACCATATATCAGGCGTTGTTAGAAGAGTGCAGGCTAGAAGGAGAAGATCAAGAAAGAGAGGAAAAACAGGCTAGAAGGGAGGATTTTTTTTTTTTTTTTTTTTTTTTTTTTATTGAGTCAGATAGTGTCGAAAAAGATGGGTTTTCAGCAGTCGTTTGAAAGCTGTTAAGGAGTCTGCATTCCGGATAGGGGTGGGAAGATCATTCCACCAGGCAGGGACATTGAACGAGAATGTTCTGGACAGTGATTTAATACCTCTCTGTGGTGGTACAATGAGGCGTCTTTCACTAGAGGATCTCAGTCTTCTGGAAGGAGTGTAGATGTGTAGTAGTGAATGGAGGTAGGCAGGTGATGATCCGGTGGCTGTCCTATATGCCAGCATCAGTGTCTTGAATTTGATGCGTGCTGTAACCGGTAGCCAGTGCAGGGATATGAAGAGAGGTGTAACATGGGCCTTTTTGGGCTCGTTGAAGACCAGTCGTGCTGCTGCATTCTGAATCATTTGTAGAGGCTTGGTTGTACATGCTGGAAGACCAGCTAAAAGAGCATTGCAGAAGTCCAGCCTGGAAATGACCAGGGCCTGGACGAGGAGTTGTGTAGCATGCTCTGTTAGGAAGGGCCTGATCTTTCTGATGTTGTACAATGCAAACCTGCAAGATCGAGCGGTCTTAGCTATGTGGTCTTTAAAAGTCAGTTGGTTGTCAAAGATAACACCCAGATTTCTGGCTGAAGTTGATGGGGTAATTGTTGATGAACCTAACTGGATGGAGAAGTCATGCTGTAGAGATGGAGTGGCAGGAAAGATAAGGAGTTCCGTCTTTGCTAGATTGAGCTGTAGATGGTGTTCCTTCATCCATGCAGAGATATCCGCCAGGCAACCTGAGATCCGTGCAGCTACCGATGGATCGTCTGGTTTGAAAGAAAGATAGAGCTGTGTGTCATCAGCATAGCAATGGTAGGAGAAGCCATGTGTCTGTATGATGGGGCCCAGAGATGTAGTGTATATGGAGAAGAGGAGAGGTCCAAGAACTGAACCCTGAGGAACCCCAGTGACCAGTTGATGAGTTTTGGATACCTTGCCTCCCCAGGCCACTCTGAAAGACCTACCAGAGAGGTAGGATTTGAACCAGCGAAGTGAAGTCCCTGTAATACCCAGCATTGAGAGGGTGGACAGGAGGATCTGGTGATTCACAGTGTCAAAAGCTGCAGATAGGTCCAGCAAGATGAGTACCGATGATTTGGACTCCGCAAGGCTTCAGTGACAGACAGTAGCGCAGTCTCAGTTGAATGGCCGCTTCTGAACCCTGATTGGTTAGAGTCCAGTAGATTGTTCTGTGAGAGGAATAAGGATAGCTGGTTGAAAACAGCCCGTTCCAGTGTTTTTGCTATGAATGGAAGGAGGGAGACAGGTCTGTAGTTGTCTATGAGTGAAGAGTTAAGTGTAGGTTTTTTGAGCAGTGGGGTTACCCGGGCCTGCTTAAATGTAGTGGGAAAAGTGCCTGTGAGAAGAGATGTGTTGATGATGTGTGTGAGCGCCGGTAGGATTGTAGGGGAGATTGCTTGGAGAAGGTGTGAGGGGATAGGATCTAAAGGACATGTCGTCGGATGGCTGGAGAGGAAAAGTTTGGTTACTTCTGCCTCCGAGCAAGGACAGAAGGAGAAGTGGGGGGTTCCAGCCGTGATTGTGGTCAATTTTAGTTCCTGTATGTGTGGAGCTGAGAACTTATTATTGATCGATGTAGTTTTGTCTGTAAAAAATGTGGCGAAATCATCAGCTGTTATAGAAGTTGTGGGAGGTGGTGGAGGGGGACAAAGCAGTGTATTAAATGTTTTGAAAAGGTTGCGTGCGTCCGGGGAATTGTTGATCCTGTTGTGGAAGTATGAAGATTTGGCTGTATGTACTTGGGTAGCGAAAGATGAGAGCATAGACCGATACATACTGAGGTCGGATGGATCCTTAGATTTGTGCCATTTTCTCTCGGCTGCCCTAAGTTTGGAACGATGCTCACGAAGAACATCGGATAACCAAGGGGTTGTCGGAGCAGATCGTGCTGGCCTGGAGGAGAGAGGGCATATAGCATCTAGACAGGAGGTAAGAGTGGAGCATAAGGTGTCAGTTGCTGCATTAGTGTCCAGGGATGAGAAGTGAGTAGGAGAGGGAAGGGAGGAGGATACTAAAGAAGAAAGATGGGAGTGTGAGAGAGAGCGTAGGTTTCTTCTAAAAGTAACAGGTAGAGGGGTTGGGAGTGCACAAGTAGCAAGATGTAGCTCAAATGTAATGAAGAAGTGGTCAGAGATGTGTTGGGGTTTGACCACAATATTGTCTGAAATACAATTTCGCATGTAAATGAGATCAAGTTGGTTGCCAGATTTATGAGTGCATGTAGTGATAACACGTTGTAGATCAAATGAAGCTAGAAGTGAATTGAAGTCAGCAGCATAGGGTTTGTCAAGGTGAATGTTGAGGTCCCCAAAGACTAGAAGTGGGCTGCCATCCTCTGGAAATGAGGACAGCAGCCCATCCAGCTCTTCTAAGAAGATGCCAAGTTGAGTAGGAGGGCGGTAGATTACCACAATGTGGAGTTCGATAGGAGATGTTACAGTGATTGTATGAGATTCAAATGAACTATAATTGCATAGAGGAGAATGGGTTGAGTATTTCCAGTTGTTAGAAATAAGAAGTCCCGTCCCCCCGCCCCTTCCAGTGTGACGAGGGGTGTGAGAGAAGGAAAAGTTATTAGAAAGAGCAGCTGGGGTTGCAGAGTCTTCTGGACGAATCCAGGTCTCAGTCAAACCTAGAATGCTCAAACCAGATTGCACAGAAAATGCTGAAATGAAGTCAGTTTTGTTGACAGCTGATTGACAGTTCCAGAGTCCAACCGTGAAAGAGAAATGTTCAGTGGAAGAAGTGTCGATAGGACGCAGGTTAGAAATATTGCGTCGACGTGTGCGTGTGATATTAGTGCGGTGTGAAGAGACCACCGGAATGAGTTGGAAACACATGATAGAGGAGGACAGAAAGAAGAGTGAAATAAAGGAGAGGAGTACTTAAGTGCGTTGTCGGTGTCGTTGCTCGGCTAAGTCGCGCAGGAAAAGTCGCAAGTCTTTACTCTCGTCGGTCTTCACGCGAGGAGGCTGAACGCTTCCGCTGACGCTTCAGCGTCAGCTGTTCTGACGCAGTTAAATAGACAACCAAACAGTGCTTCAATGATAAAAGCTAGGGACGCCTCCTAGGCTCAGTGAGCCGCAAATGTCTCGCCCGCACGCAAAATGGCTCAATCGAAACTCAAAAAGCAACAGCTTCGCACTTGTAATAGCTCCAGAAGGGAACGATATGACAAAAACAAAAGCTTCCCTTGGCCGTACGCTCAGTTATCAATTTTAATGATTGCAATAAAAACTAGAATTTAAAGCAAAAACAATCGCAGGACAAATAACAGAAGAACACTCCTTTTCTAACAGTGAATAGATGTAAATAAAACAAACGAATAATTAATTAGAACAACAGAGTACTTTAAGAAGCAGCTCAAAATTAATATTAACGAATAAGTGAATAGAAACTACAGAGTGCGTTTTAGAAGCAGCTCAAATTTAATATTAACCAATAAGTAAATAGAAACTACAGAGTGCGTTTTAGAAGCAGCTCAAATTTAATATTAACCAATAAGTAAATAGAAACTACAGAGTGCCTTTTAGAAGCAGCTCAAAGTGCGTTTTAGAAGCAGTTCAAATTTAATATTAACCAATAAGTAAATAGAAACTACAGAGTGCGTTTTAGAAGCAGCTCAAATTTAATATTAACCAATAAGTAAATAGAAACTACAGAGTGCCTTTTAGAAGCAGCTCAAAGTGCGTTTTAGAAGCAGTTCAAATTTAATATTAACCAATAAGTAAATAGAAACTACAGAGTGCGTTTTAGAAGCAGCTCAAATTTAATATTAACCAATAAGTAAATAGAAACTACAGAGTGCGTTTTAGAAGCAGCTCAAATTTAATATTAACCAATAAGTAAATAGAAACTACAGAGTGCGTTTTAGAAGCAGCTCAAAGTGCGTTTTAGAAGCAGTTCAAATTTAATATTAACCAATAAGTAAATAGAAACTACAGAGTGCGTTTTAGAAGCAGCTCAAATTTAATATTAACCAATAAGTAAATAGAAACTACAGAGTGCGTTTTAGAAGCAGCTCAAATTTAATATTAACAAATAAGTGAATAGAAACTACAGAGTGCTTAAGAGAACAGCGGCTTAAAATTAATACTTAGGAATAAGTAATTAAACAGAAACGACAAAGTGCTTTTAGCAGCAACTCTAAGTAACGACCGCCTAGCGAAATAGTATTAAAGTAGACACTTAC
This sequence comes from Garra rufa, assembly GCF_049309525.1. Classification (NCBI taxonomy): domain Eukaryota; kingdom Metazoa; phylum Chordata; class Actinopteri; order Cypriniformes; family Cyprinidae; genus Garra; species Garra rufa. The sequence goes on from NC_133368.1 coordinate 18,314,346, forward strand.
GCGCCGTCGTTCTTTCTCGTCTGAGGACTGAACTCACTTTCCCTTTCCCTTACCACTTTCCCTTACCTTACCTGCTACCTGTTGTGCACCTGTGCAGATGTGTACTTGGATGCTTACTTTGCAAGTACAGTGGTAGTCATATAACCAGTATTTGAAAGGAATAATTCAACCCAAAATATTGGGTGATTAATTCTGTCTAATTTACTCATCTTCCTGTCCCTCTAAACCCGTGCCATGTTTTGCAGATTAATTCCAATTGCTCTTTTATACAACTAATGTCTGTGAGGGCAAATGCCCACCTTGCAGTGCATCATCAAGTTTGAATGTGCCAAACACAAATAACGTTTGAGAGCTATAACAACGTTTTCAGTAAATAATGATTTAAGTACACTGTCAAATATAATAAGTTGACTTTACTTAGAAAAAGTGAGGAAACCGATTGCACTAAAAAAATTAAGTGAAGTGAAATAGGAATAGTATGTTGTACTGACAAATGTTTAGTTAGTTTACTTACACAAGAGTTCTAGTAACTAAAAAAGAACTGTAGGGGGTACTTGATCCTTTACTTTAGGTTTACTCTTGACTTAGTATTGCCACTCACTGACTGCCAGGGTGCATTGTGGCATAAATAAATTATGCAATTGCTTTGTTTTACTGTTGTTGTTTTTATTTGCCAATTTTATTTCCTGTCTTGTGTCAGTAGTAGCACAACAAAAAGAGCAAATAAAATGGTTATTGTAACAATTAATATAAGTAAACAATTGAATTGTTGCCATTGTTGTGATTCGCATTCTGAATGTTAAATTCTGTGTGTGACTCGAGCATATTATCGCAAATATTAAAGGACTGTATCAACCCAATTAAAAGCTTCTTAAGCTTCTACTTATTATTTTTCTTCACTCAAATAAATCTGATTTCATGATGCATTGCTGCTGCATCAATAGGAAGAAAGTTATAAGAACTTGTTCTTCTTCTTCTGTTGTTATTTTGTTATTTGGCACGTTACCAACATATTAGTGCACAGCTGCCTCTCACTGGTTAATTGATATATGTTAATATTAATGTTGTTGGTTCCTTTGTGGCTACTTGAATATTTTAAGTAAGTGTTACTCAAAGCAGTAAGTAAATTGTTTTATTTGCCTTAAAGTAGCTGTAACATAAAACCTAGTAAGTATAGCAACTGAGTAAAGATAACTAGCTATATCTAAGTAAGGTAAACTATTGGATTTTACAGTGACAGGCTAACGGTATAAAATGTAATCTAACACATGTCACCACAGTTCCCCAGTAAATAACAGTACATTATAACTATTATTGTTTAGTATAGTTTGCAAGTTTTGTGAAATGTTATATTTAAATAGGGAAATGATGCATGATCTAATTAAATATGCACTATTTCACATACAAAAAAAACAACAACAACAGAAAACGCTGTTTAATATATGTATTGTAATTTAAATCTATGAAGTTTAATATAATAAATGCTTAAATAGTCATTTTAGATATTTTCTTTTCCAATAGTCTAAAAGAACAGAGTAAAGAAAGAACAAAGCAAAATCTCAAAACTGACTCAAAACTGAAAAAAGATACATTTTTAAGTCAATTTCCTTACATTTTGAAGAATGTTAGGTATTAAACAACAGTGGTTCACAACACTTTCATTGATTGAGTACTTTATATTCTTCTTCTGTTTAGCAAAAAAAAAAAAAAAATGTTTTACACAACACAAGGGTAATCATTCTTTAATAGGTCAAACAATATGTAAATATAAATGTTAAATTAAGCCTATATTAGGTCATATATTAGAATAAAGTGAGTTGTCATTGTTTCCTGGGCTATTGTCTCCCTTGTCTCTTGAAGTGTGCTCACCAGCTGCTCATTTCTTACTGTTTAATCCCAGCACTATCAGATCCTTGTCCTCACTTCAACGCTTTGCCTGATAAACAGGTTTAACTCACACTGTAAGCTGCTTTCAGATTTAGATGTGGTTGACCAACATCCATAATCACAGTCTTTCTCTAAATCTTTAGAGCACAAGTACATCAAATGGCTTCTGATTCTGATTCTGTGGTCTGCTTTTTGCCTCTAATAAAGTGGACAAACAGGAAGCCTATGTCTGTCTGAAATACAATCTGTATCCATGCATTCAGGATTTAATAATGGTAGGAAAGCTATTAGGGTATTAAACAGTCAGATGAGGTCTAAGCAGCCACAGTGCTGAAAGAGCAGGGCTTAGAAGCACTGCAGTCTGTCGGCTATTTACGATAGACCGTTTTTTATAAGGTCGAATCAGTTTGCAGATCTTCTCTTATTGGGGTTATTGCCAGTGATTAGCTCAGCCCTGATGACGAGAGGTGGTTATCTAAAGGTTAAGGATCTAACACAAAACATGAAAGTTCAGTTTCAAGCAGGGAATTTATACATTTCAGCAAGGCACATATACAGTGCATGTACCAAAGTGCACTATAATGATTTTGCATTCATAATTGCTTGTTAATTATTACCTTTATGTCTTTGCCTGATTTCTTATTACATATTAATTCTAGTGATTAGCAAGTTAATTATGGAGTTTGACTTTATTGGCTAGCAAATATTTTAGATATAAAATGTAATTGGCACAGTTCTGATCTTCTGATGTGAATCTGTCATTATTTTGATTAGTATTATAAATGTCAAGTCAAGTCAAGTCAAGATTATTTATACAGCGCTTTTTACAATACAAGTTGTGTCAAAGCAACCTTACAGTATTAAAATAATAAAGTAAAATGTCAATAATAATGCAAGAGTTCCATATTGCAACAAAGTCAAATTGGGGAGGACTTATCTGGTTCCCATGGCCTTGTGCCGGTGGCCGTTTAGGGTAGGAGTTCCTTCTTGATGATCTGTCTCTGGGGCTCAACTAGTTGACACGGTATCCTAACAGTGTTAGGTAGATTATTCCAGAGTTTGGGCGCTAAATGTGAAAAAGATCTGCTGCCCGCAGTTGATTTTGATATTCTAGGTACTATCAAATTGCTGGAATTTTGAGAACGCAGCGGATGTGTGGGACTATAATATGATAAGAGCTCGCTCAAGTACTGAGGAGCTAAACCATTGAGGGCTTTATAAGTAATTAGCAAGATTTTGAAATCTATACGATGTTTAATAGGGAGCCAGTGCAGTGTTGACAGAACCGGGCTAATATGCTCATACTTTCTGGTTCTAGTAAGAACTCTAGCTGCTGCATTTTGGACCAGCTGGAGTTTGTTTATTAAGCGTGCAGAACAACCACCCAATAAAGCATTACAATAATCTATCCTTGAGGTCATGAACGCATGGATTAACGTTTCTGCATTTGACATCCTGAGCATAGGTCGTAATTTCGATATATTTTTTAGATGAAAAAATGCGGTTTTGCAAATGCTAGAAATGTGGCTTTCGAAGGAAAGATTGCTATTGAATAGCACACCTAGGTTCCTGACTGATGACAACGAATTGACAGAGCAGTCATTGAGTATTAGACTGTGTTTTAGGTTATTACATGTGGAGGTTTTAGGTCCAATAATTAACACCTCTGTTTTATCAGAATTTAGCAGTAAAAAATTTCTTGCCATCCAATTTTTTATTTCAACTATGCATTCTGTTAGTTTTTCAAATTGGTATGTTTCGCCGGCTGTGAAGAAATATAGAGCTGCGTATCATCAGCATAACAGTGAAAGCTAACACCATGTTTCTTGATGATATCTCCCAAGGGTAACATATAAAGTGTAAAAAGTAATGGCCCTAGTACTGAGCCTTGAGGTACTCCATACTGCACTTGTGATTGATATGATACCTCGTCATTCACTGCTACGAATTGATGCCGGTCAGGTAAGTATGATTCGAACCAAGCCAGTGCACTACCCCTAATGCCAAAATAATTGTCAAGTCTATTTACAGTTTTTTTCAATCGCTAACAAGCGTTTACCCATACTTCAGATACTTTTTCTAAACTCTTAACACAGACTCACACCTACAAAACACAATTGGCCAAATGGATAATTTTCTTCTCAAAAATAAATTTTGTTAAATATATACTAACTCTTCATTTCAAAATAGAACACATCTTTCTCTGCACACACTAACTTTACCAAAACACTGGAAATCTGACTCAAAATGAAATTATTCTGTCAAAGAATAACACTTGTTTTCACTTCACAAGGTACATGCAGTCAATCAAAGTACACCAGGTTTCAAAATACTGGCTATTGTTGACATTACAAAAACTGCATAGACTTTTTATGTTTCAGTTTTACAGGTATTTGCTTGCAAAACATGCAATCCACAATTTTGACACTAAATTTCTTGGTTGGGAACTGTCTGTCCACATGTACAGTAATGTTTACATTCAAAAGCATTTCCAGTAAAAAGCAAATAAGTTTCTTTTTCTGTTTATTACAGGAGCTACAGTAGAAACATGGTATGATAGAACAGAAAAAGTTTCACTGTATTGCTTACAGTGAACAAAATATCCATGAAACACACAAGAGCATTCTGAACAATAAATAAATAAATAAATAAATAAAAATAACAACAGCAAAAAGCCCAAAAAGGGGGGGGGGGGGGGGGGGGGAATGGAATGGAATTGGATTTGGAATTGGAATGTCAGGAAACAGAATTGAAATCAAATTCCAAAAAATTCCACTTGAGTTGCTAGTTTATAATACATTAAATATTGTAAATCACATAAACAACAAACATATAAAAGAAATACAAAGTACTGTATGTTTAGTTGATTAAGCATGATCATTTCACATGCCAAATTTCAGGAAATTATGATAATTCTATGCAATAAAAAGTGAATGAAATACATGAATGAACATGACTCATTTTTTTGTGAGTTGAGACATATTATGTGGTAATCATATATTGAATGTATAGTACATACAGAAACTTATCACCACTGTCATTCATTTTATTTACTTGCATTTGATCAACTCTATTTCATACATTACTTGGTATTTGTAAAGCATCATAAATAAAGTTAAAATGTATGTCTCTAAATGCAATCACAGATAGATGCTCAGAAACAGCAATAAATGGAATTTATTGGAATTTCTCTGAATTGAATTCCACTTCCTGTAATTCCAATTCAATTCCAACTCTGTTTCCTGTAATTGTTGTTGAATTCTAATTCCAATTCCAAGTCCTTCTTTGAATTGTAATTGTTGAGTTCATTCCTGAATTGACTCCAACCCTGTTTCCAAAACATCACTCCTCAAAGTCCTCATTTTACTGAATAAGTGTAAATGTAATAGAAAAAAATAACCACTGCATCTGAGTGTAAGCCAGACTGGAATCAGCTGTGGTTGGCCTAATTTACCCAACATAAATCAGCTGTGTGTCAATTATTCAATTGTTTGTTTATTATCAGCTGAGATATATTTTTGATATTGATATTGTTTTTGAACTGATATCATTGCAGAAGCAGAGGTTTTTATACTGTATCTAAGGTTTGGAATATTGTTTTTGCTATTGTGGGATGTTGTGTGTTAACATTCGTAAATACTACAAAAACAATCCATAATTTTATTGGGAGGTATAGCTTGTCTGTTAAGAAAATGTAAGCATTGTGGAAATGTGTTCACTGACTGCATATTGGGTGAAAACGACATGAAATGTGTAAATGGTATGGCCACAAATGACCGATGCTGTGCTAATTGTGTTTTGAAAATGTGACAACTGTTTGGACAAATGCTTGTTAGCGACTGAAAAAAACTGTAAAAGAATATTGTGGTCAATAGTATCAAATGCAGCACTAAGATCCAGTAGTCCTAATAGAGAGATGCATCCACGATCGGATGACAGGAGAAGATCATTTGTAACTCTAATAAGAGCAGTCTCAGTACTATGATACGGTCTAAAACCTGACTGGAAATCCTCACAGATACCATTTTTCTCCAAGAAAGAACACAATTATGAGGACACGACCTTTTCTAGTATCTTTGGCAGAAAAGGGAGATTTGAAATTGGTCTGTAATTGTTTAATTCATTGGGATCAAGTTGAGGTTTTTTAATTAGAGGCTTAATAACAGCCAGTTTGAAAGTTTTGGGGACATATCCTAACGATAGTGACGAATTAATAATATTCAGAAGAGGATCTATGACTTCTGGAAGCACCTCTTTTAGTAGCTTAGATGGAATAGGGTCTAACATACATGTTGTCGGTTTAGATGATTTAATAAGTTTGTACAACTCTTCCTCTCCTATAGTTGAAAATGCATGGAATTGTTCCTCAGGAGATTTATAGCATATCTGATGTGATACTGTAGCAGATGGCTGCATAGTTACAATTTTATCTCTAATAGTATCTATCTTGGTAGTAAAATAGTTCATGAAGTCATTACTGCTGTGCTGTTGGGAAAATTCAGCGCCTGTTGGTGCTTTATTCTTTGTTAATTTAGCCACTGTGTTGAATAAATACCTAGGGTTTTGTTTGTTCCCTTCCGGAGGGAACTCTACGCTGCGTCCTGGTTAGGACACTTTGGGAACTGCCTTCAGCGTGACCGGTTCTGAAGCTCTTATAAAACAACGGCAATGAACTTGACATTGACCGGCGCCAGCCCATGACGTCATTAACAAGGCGCCTACTAGTATAAAAGGGCGCTTGTGAATACAGCAACCATCTTTTTGTTCTTCAGATCACCTTGTTCTAAGCGTGAGTTTGATGGCAATGTCCGGAGGTAAGCAATTTAGGAAGTGTGCTGATCGGTGTCCGCGGAGTCTGACACCGGATGATTCGCACGATTTATGCGTGATATGTTTGGGTGAGCAGCACGCGCGCTCCGTCCTTGAGGGGGCGGAGTGCGTACACTGTGAGAGCTTTTCTATCAAAAAGCTCCGCTCTCGTTTGTCCTTATTCTCGAGGGGATCAGGACATCCGCCTCCCCCACGCGGCTCTGGTCCCACGGCAGCTGAGGCTGCCCGGCGGCTGAGATCGTGGGGTTCGCAGGTGGAGCTCGCTGACGAGTTTCAGAGAGGCGTGTCTCTCTCGCGCTCGTCAGCGGGAGACGAGGGCGCGCTGCTGGATGAGGATGTGTTGTCTCTCACATCCTCAGATCCAGCGGCGAGTGTGCTGTTGGCTGCTAGCCAGGGCGAGCAGGAAGAGGCTGAGATGGGCGAAGATGAGTCTTTTGAGCCCATCCAGCCCTCCTGCCCCGCGTATGAGGAGCTGATGGACGTCATGGGGCGCGCCGCCGCGAGGTTAGATCTGCCGTGGCGGCGCGCGCAGGAAGAGGTCTCTCACGGCAGGCTTGGTGAGAGATATCTTCCTGGCCATGTCAGGCCACCTCCTTTGAGCCTCCCATTCCTTCCCGACCTCCATGCTGAGGTCGAGAAGGCATGGGATAAACCTTACTCGGCCCGCATTGCCAGACATCAGCATGTCAATTATGCTGATGTCCAGGGAATGCGCGAGCACGGGTATGTGTCGATGCCCCCGGTGGAAGATACCCTGGCTGCGTATCTTTCCTCGGGAGGGACATCGACACTCACGGCTCCAACCCTGCCGAATAAGCCGCTCAAGGAGACATCGCGGCTGAACGGCAGGGCATACGCGGCAGTAGGTCAGGCTGGTGCCGCCCTGCACACTGTAGCGGTGTTGCAGGCGTACCAGGCCGACCTACTAAAAGATCTGGACCAGGGCCTGGGGCTTTCCCCGGAGGAGATGACTGAGCTGCGCCGCACCACTGATCTCTCTCTGAGGGCCACCAGACAGACAGCGACCGCTGTTGGTCGCGCTATGTCTGCTTTGGTGGCCACAGAGAGACATCTGTGGGTGAACCTGACGGGCATCGGGGAGAAAGAGAAGCGTTTTCTCCTCGATGCCCCGGTTTCGCCTTCCGAACTTTTCGGCACGTCTGTACAAACGGTGGTGGAGAAGTTCAGGGAGGCGAAGGTGCGCTCAGCGGCTTTTAAGTCCTTCATCCCTCGCCGGTCCGCGCCGGCACCCGACCAGCATAGACAGCCTGCCCCTCCCTGGCCCCAGGGCCGGAGACAGGGCCAGGTGGCTAGTGTGGCCGCTCGAGGCCCTCCACCTCCACGGAGCAGGTCTCAGAGGAGGCGCGATGCGCGGCGTAGGAAGCCGGATCTCAGGGAGACGATCCAGCGCCGGCGTCAAAGCAGGCAGGAGTCGGGTACCTGAGGTCCCTCCCTTTCGCCCCTTGCGCCCGCTTGGCCGCCTGCCTTCCTGTCCTACTCCTAGACTCCGAGGCCGGGCCTATGATGAAGTTACTAACGCATTCTGACAGGCCCGGTATACGAACTGACATATCTGGGTGTTATATGTGTGTGTACATGTTTGTCTTCCAGCTCCGCTTGGGTGAGACTTAGTTTGGGCTCCTTAATCTGAGCCCCCTGGTCCCCGAATGCCAAGTGTAGTTAGGTCTCCCCTCTTCCTGAGGTAGTGTCTGGACCTCCACTTCTGTTAACTCCTGTGGGGTTAGAAGCGTTGTTAGGCTCCCCTAAGCAAGCACCACCGAGTGTTTCTCGCCCGGAGCCTCCGCCGTTGGAGCTCAATGTGGCAAACCTGCATACGCATGTTCACCCATCCACTGGGGCAGCAGTCTACCCCGTCCCGTGGTAAGAGTCTCTCCAGACTCCGCTCGTCTGAGTGTGAAGACCGGGAGGTTGGGTAGGTTCCCCACCCTTAGAAGATAGGTGCAACCCAGGGTTGAGCGCATGGGCTGCCTCTCTTGGTGAGTCAGTGCACTGTAGGCCCCGCTCCCCAGGGCCCTGTCAAAAGGGAAAGAAAGAAGTTTCTTTAGTGAGAGAGGGCAGTTTAGGAACCCCCCTAAGAAGGTGAAGCCCTAAGTGTAGGGATTTTCAGGCCTCCTCTCCCTGAGAGTTGTGCCGACAAGATTCCCCTCCATGGAGGCTCTTGTTTAGGCTGATTTCTCACAAGCTGAGTTCTGTTGGTTAGCACCCCCTCTCCCAGACTGTCCTGCCACGGTGAGCGTTGTCAGGGTGTTGCAGGCTTCCTCTCGATCGAGAGTTCTTCTGTATTGAGCCTCCGCTCTTCGCTGCTGCTGTTCAAGACCTCCTTTCGCCTAGTGGCGTCATGATGTAGGTCGGGCCATTGGTCTTCCCCCACGGTTTAGACTTAGAATGGTTAGACGCGTTCCCCTGTTTTGAGAACCATCCAGTTGCAGCCTTCGCTCCCCTCAGTGCTCCGCTGACAAGTACATACTCGTGGTTTTTAACTGGTAGGCCTGCTAGGCCTCGCTAACTGCCGGCTATGTGCTTTGTGCTCTTTGCCAAAGCCCAGTATTGTAAGGCTCTTTTCGTTCAGACTTGAAGCCTCCTCTCCACAGTATCCTGTGAGGTGGGTTCATGTACTTGTAGCGTTGAGTGTAGCCAGGTCTCCCCTCAGTGGGGTTTCACTGAGACCTCCACTTTTGAGCATCTCTCTCGCTAGAGACTACTAGACTACTAGAATACCGCTCACCAAGACCGAGTGTTGTCAGGCTTTTTTCTCTCTGTAAGATTCGCTTCAAAGCCTCCACTCTACGGGGCCCCTGCTTTCTGCATTTAGGCCCTGCTGTGAGTCCTGGTATTCTCTAAAGCGCTGAGTGTAGCTAGGTCTCCCCTCACTAAAATATTGGATGAGATCTCCACTCTATAGAGCTAGGAGATTGAGCGTTGCTAGGCTTCCTCTCACTCGAGGGCTTCTGTGAAGCCTCCGTTCCCCTGAAGCTCCGCTCTGGTACTTTTAGACGTGAGTGTAGCTAGATCTCCCCTCACTGATTTTTGAGTGTGAGATCTCCACTCTTTAGAGCTGAGGTTAAGCGTTGTCAGGTGTTCCTCTCTTTCTGAGAGTCTCTCTGAAGGCCTCCGTTCCTCAGAAGCTCCGCCCTTAGTACCTCCAAGCGTGAGTGTAGTCAGGTCTCCCCTCACTCAGAGTGTTGTGACCTCCACTCGTAAAGAGCTGGCGGATCGAGCATGGTCGGGCTTCCCCTTTTGGTGAGGCCCCCGTTCTCCAGAAGCTCCGCTTCCAGTCTTTCCCCTTCCAGGCGTGAGTGTAGTCAGGTCTCCCCTCACTGAAGGGTTATTTGAGACCTCCACTCCTAAGAGCTAGTGGATGGAATGTCGTCAGGTTTCCTCTCTTTTTAGAGAGTCTTCTGTGAAGCCTCCGTTCTCCAGAAGCTCCGCCTCCAGTACTTCTAGGCGTGAGTGTAGCCAGGTCTCCCCTCACTGAAGGGTTATTTGAGACCTCCACTCCTAAGAGCTAGTGGATGGAATGTTGTTAGGTTTCCTCTCTTTTAGAGAGTCCTTTATGAAGCCTCCGTCCTCCAGAAGCTCCGCTTTTAGTACATTCAGGCGTGAGTGTAGCCAGGTCTCCCCTCACTCAAGGGTTATTTTGAGACCTCCACTCCCAAAGAGCTAGTGGATTGAATGTGGTCAGGTGTCCTCTCTTTTTAGAGAGTCTTCTGGGAAGCCTCCATTCTCCAGAAGCTCCGCTTCCAGTATTTCAAAGCGTGAGTGTAGCCAGGTCTCCCCTCACCAAGAGGTTTTTTGCTAGAGACCTCCACTCTTTCAGAGCTCCGAAGCTCCGCTACCAGGCTTTGCTGTCGCCTGTGATATGGTGATTCCCTCGCTACGCTCTGGGCACCTCCTCAAATCCACAATAGTGGTGAGTACTCACGCGAAGCTTTGAGCACTCCTTTAAACCCACATGAAGTGGTAAGTGCACACGCAAGTCCTTGGGCACTTTTTGAAATCCACATGAGTGGTAAAGACTCCCCCCGAAGGTTGGGTTCTTTTCTAAAATCCTGTATGGTATGGGTTACGCAGTATTTCTCCGTTCCCATTCTAGAGTTGGTTCTAAACACCCCTGGGTGGTTACAACTCCACTGCAGATAGCACTACCTATAGGTTTGAGTGCCGCTAGGCTTCCTCTCATCTAGAGAGTCTTCCTGCAGAAACCTCCACTCTCCCTAAAGGGAAAATAAGTTTGGGCGTGAGTGTAGCCAGGTCTCTCCTCACTTAGAGCGTTGAGGCCTCCACTCGTAAAGAGCTGGCGGATTGAGCGTGTTGGGGCTTCCCCTCCGGTGAGGCCCCCGTTCTCCAGAAGCTCCGCTTCCAGTCTTTCCCTCCAGGTGTGAGTGTAGTCAGGTCTCCCCTCACGAAGGGTTACTGAGATCTCCACTCCTAAGAGCTAGTGGTTTGAACGTTGTCAAGGTTTCCTCTCCTTAGAGAGTCTTCTGTGAAGCCTCCGTTTTCCAGAAGCTCCGCCTCTGTACTTACAAGCATGAGTGTAGTCAGGTCTCCCCTCACACAAGGGTTTATGTTTGAGACCTCCACTCTTACAGAGCTCCGAAGCTCCAGGCTTTGCTGTCGCCTGTGATAATTATATGGTGATTCCCTCGCTACGCTCTGGGCACCTCCTCAAATCCACAATAGTGGTGAGTACTCACGCGAAGCTTTGAGCACTCCTTAAAACCCACGTGAAGTGGTAAGTGCACACGCAAGTCCTTGGGCACTTTCTGAAATCCACATGAGTGGTAAAGATTCCCCCCGAAGGTTGGGTTCTTTTCTAAAATCCTATATGGTATGGGTCACGCAGTATTTCTCCGTTCCCATTCTACGGTTGGTTCTAAAAACCCCTGGGTTTTTCCAACTCCACTACAGACAGCACTACTTATAGGATCGAGTGTCGCTAGGCTTCCTCTCATCTAGAGAGTCTTCTTGCAGAAGCCTCCACTCTCCTGAGAACTCCACTTAAGTGGTTCTATTGCTTAGGCTCCTGGAGCCTCATGGATCACCTCCAGTGTTGAGTGTATTTAGGTCTCTGACCTCCACTCCCAGAGTTCCCCGCAAGCACAGAGTGTTGCTAGGCTTCCTCTCGATTAGAGAATCTCCTTAGAGCCTCCGCTCTCCAGAACCCCCGCCTAGTATGAAAGCTTAAGGGTAAGCTTCACCACTAGCGGTGAGTGTAGGTAGGCCTACTCTCGCTTAGAAGTATCAGGCCTCCACTCCTAGGAGTTCCGTGCTTGGGTGGCCGAGCCAGCTGTGACGTCGGCCCAAGCGATTCTCGCTGGTAGTGGGGAGTGATGTTCCTTCTTGACTCCTCAATCAGTCAGTTGTTCACTTACTCCTCAGCATGGCGGCGTTGGTATATCGTTCCCAAAGTGTCCTAACCAGGACGCAGCGTAGAGTTCCCTCCGGAAGGGAACGTCTCAGGTTACGTAGGTAACCCTAGTTCCCTGAGGACAGGGAACGAGACGCTGCGTCTCGTAGCCATGCATCGGGCCCCCACTTTCCATCAGACAAAAAGATGGTTGCTGTATTCACAAGCGCCCTTTTATACTAGTAGGCGCCTTGTTAATGACGTCATGGGCTGGCGCCGGTCAATGTCAAGTTCATTGCCGTTGTTTTATAAGAGCTTCAGTACCGGTCACGCTGAAGGCAGTTCCCAAAGTGTCCTAACCAGGACGCAGCGTCTCGTTCCCTGTCCTCAGGGAACTAGGGTTACCTACGTAACCTGAGACGTTTTCTTCTAAGAAAGATGAAAAATAATCTGATCTAGCAGTTTTTAATGCTTTTCTATAGGATATGTTACATTCACACCAGGCTGTACGGAAAACCTTTAGCTTTGTTTTCTTCCAGCTGCGTTCCATTTTTCGTCGTGCTCTCTTCAGTGCACGAGTGTGTTCAGTATACCACGGCGTCGGACTGTTTTCCTTAATCTTTCTTAACCGCTGAGCTATCGGATATGCTGAGGAATTCAGATAAATCAGGAAGGTTACTTACAAAGCAGTCTCTTGTGGTAGAAGTGATGGTTCTGCCATACTTATAGCGAGGAGTTAGTTTTACAGTTTTAGTTATCTGGAGTATACACGAGACTAGATAATGATCTAAGATATCATCACTTTGATTCAGAATTTCAACGCCATTAACATCAATTCCGTGTGACAATATTAAATCTAAAGTATGATTTCGGCAATGAGTAGGTCCTGACACATGTTGTCTAACCCCAATTGAGTTCAGAATGTCTATAAATGCTGATCCCAATGCATCTTTTTCATTATCAACATGGATGTTAAAATCACCCACTATTAAGACTTTATCTGCGGCCAACACTAATTCGGATAGAAAATCAGCAAATTCTTTGATAAAGTCTGTATGGTGCCCTGGTGGCCTGTATACAGTAGCTAGTACATGTCACGGGTAAGAAGGGGGAGATCTGGGTCCAAATGCAGGGAAGGAGTTTTAATATAAATAAACAAACAAAACACAAACAAAAGGCCAACACGGCACAACACAACTTGAATTTAATACAAAATAAACAGAACTGAAACACGATCAAGAACAGGATCCAGGAACACACAGACAGACTTGAAGACACACGAAGACAATGCAGCCAGAATGATGAGTGGGAATTGAGAGTTCTTATAGTCCGGATAATAGTGAGCAGGTGTGAGTGTAATCAGTGCTAATGACAAGACAGGAGTGAACAATCAGGGAAGTGCAGTGCAAGGGGAACAGCGACCTCAGGTGGCTGAGGGAAAAGCCCACAGCCCAGAGAGAACAGAGAAAACGGCCACCACCGCGTCCGGAACAGAGAGCGCGGTCACCGCCACGTCAGGAATAGAGATAGCAGTCGCCGCCGCCAGACGAGCGTCCTCCGCTGCCCAACGAGCGTAGATGGCCGCCATCCACTCGGGCACAGCCGCCTCAACGGCCGCGTCAGGAACGGAGATAGCGGTCGCCGCCACATCAGGAACAGAGATAGCGGTCGCTGCCGCATCAGAAGCAGAGATAGCGGTCGGCGCCGCATCGGGAACAGAGATGGCGGTCACTGCCACGTCAGGAACGGAGATAGCGGTCGCCAACGCATCAGGAACAGAGATAGCGGTCGCTGCCGCATCAGAAGCAGAGATAGCGGTCGGCGCCGCATCGGGAACAGAGATGGCGGTCACTGCCACGTCAGGAACGGAGATAGCGGTCGCCGCCGCGTCAGGAGCAGAGATAGCGGTCGCCGCCGCATCAGGAACGGAGATAGCGGTCGCCGCCGCTTCGAGAGCCGAGATAGTGGACGTCGCCACCTCGGGAGCCGAGATAGCGGACGCTGCCGCCTCGGGCACAGAGTGAGCGGTCACTGCCGCGTCAGGAACGGAGATAGCGGACGCCGCCGCGTTGGACGCAGAATGAGCGGACGCCGCCGCCAAGCGAGCGTCCTCCGCCGCTCAACGAGCGTAGATGACTGCCATCCACTCGGGCACAGCCGCCTCAACGTGAACTGGCATCGCCACCAGACGAGCGGAGATGTTCGTCATCCGCTCGGGCACAGCTGCCTCAACGGAAAAAAAAACTCCCCGCTGGACCCATCCTTGCTGGCTGCATTCTGTCACGGTGAGATAGAGGGAGATCTGGGTCCAAATGCAGGGAAGGAGTTTTAATATAAATAAACAAACAAAACACAAACAAAAGGCCAACACGGCACAACACAACTTGAATATAATACAAAATAAACAGAACTGAAACACGATCAAGAACAGGATCCAGGAACACACAGACAGACTTGAAGACACACGAAGACAATGCAGCCAGAATGATGAGTGGGAATTGAGAGTTCTTATAGTCCGGATAATAGTGAGCAGGTGTGAGTGTAATCAGTGCTAATGACAAGACAGGAGTGAACAATCAGGGAAGTGCAGTGCAAGGGGAACAGCGACCTCAGGTGGCTGAGGGAAAACCCCACAGCCCAGATCATGACAGTACAAGCGTCACAGGAGATTTATCATTAATACTTGATTCTTTGGATAATGTTATATGGAGCTGTCACAGATCAGGCAGGAACACACGAACAACGACGTAAATAAAAGACGTACATTTAATAAATCCAAAGGGAAACAGGCAGACACAGGAACACGGAGTGGTAACATTAAAGACCGACAAGAATACAGGGGAAAACACACACCTTAAATAGACAGACTGATTACAACATCCAGGTGACAACAATGAGGGAGAAACCAACATGAAAGTCCGGGGGTGTGACATTACCTCCCCCTCCCGGAAGGCGTGTCCTCGCGCCGACAAATGGGAAACAGCAAACAGTCTCAGGAGGGGGTTTCGGCGGAGGACGGACTCCCGGGAGGAGGGCAAAAGATGGAGTCCAGGGTGGTGACTGAATAGTCCATGGAGGTGATGACGGTGGGAGGAGCCAAGGAGGTGACAGGAAGGGGCTGGAGCAGGAGGAGCCAGGTGGGACCCAGGCCGCAGCCAAGATGTAATCCCACGGTGGAGCCGATGGAGGGAGGAGCCATGGTGGAGGAGAGGCTGACGACTCCATGGGTCCGACCGACGGAGGCGGAGCAGGTGGTGGGAGAGCCCGAGGCGGAGACGGAAAGCCGAAGATCTTGGGTGACACCGCGGATCCGGAGGGCCAAGGCGGAACCCAAGGCTCTGGCGACCAAGGTGGAGATGGAGATCCGCGGCGGAGCCGGAGCGACAGAGGGCCGAGGCTGTGCCCGCGGGAGGGAGGAGGTCCACCGAGCCGGTGGGACGGAGCGACGAGGCACCGCCGGAGGAGTATAGTCCAGAGGCGAAGGTGGGGCGACGACTGACCAGGGCGGAGCCGGAGGGACGATAGAGCCCGGTGGAGCTGGTGGACCGTCGGGCGACGGCGGAGACGAGGGAGCAGAGAGCCGGGGTGGAGCCGCAGGGTCGGAGGGCCGAGGCAGAGTCCAAGACTCTGAGGCTGGAGGCGATGGTGAGGGATCCTCCAGCCATGACACCGATGGAGACTGGCAGACCCGCGGCGAACCCACCGCACAGATGGTGGGCTGAGGGTGAGCAAGGGGACTGACAGATGACAGCGGGGATTCATGAAGGCTGGGCGGAACCAGCGGTGACTCTGGATGGCTGGGCGGAACCAGCGGAGATTCAGGCTTAGGCAGAAGAGGGAGGGTGGGTGAGAAATCCAGGCAGATGGGTATTTCCGTGAAACAGTCAATTAAGTCCCCAGAGTTGTGCTCTTGCTCACCCCCAGTGGTGGTGCAGTGGACGGGGCTCTCTACAGCCCTCTCTTGCTCCATGAAGCACTCCACCGTCGCTGATGTAGTAGCCGGCTCTCGCACCTAGTCGGAAGTTTTGACCCCATCGGCGCTCCATAACTCTGTTGCTCCGGGCTCGGGCTTCCCGTCTACGATGGGCTCATAATCAGCAGGTCGGGGTGGCTGGCTGGGCTCTGGGTCTGGAGTGGCACTGACGAGGTTCTCCTGAAAACGGGTGGGAAACGAGGGTTTGTTTCTCGCCAGTGTCCACTTCACAAATGCGGCGAAGTCCGCTCGAGGGCCGTCCTCGGACGACGGCGCTCTGCATGATGCGTTGAGGCTTGCATCATAGAACATACAGAGCGCGTCGTCCGGGTAGCTGGTGGTATGAGCTACGAGCTGGAACATCAAAGTGTAACCCTCGAGCGGTAAATCCCCCTGCTTCAGCCGGAGGAGGATGAATTCTGGACGGAGGAAGGACTCCATGGGGAAAACACTACGGAAACAAAAAGACTGGGAAAAACGAACGGGAAACAAAACGGAGGTGAACACGCCAAGAAAATAAACTGTATTGGTCGGTCTTTCTCTCACAGATCAGGCAGGAACACACGAACAACGACGTAAATAAAAGACGTACATTTAATAAATCCAAAGGGAAACAGGCAGACACAGGAACACGGAGTGGTAACATTAAAGACCGACAAGAATACAGGGGAAAACACACACCTTAAATAGACAGACTGATTACAACATCCAGGTGACAACAATGAGGGAGAAACCAACATGAAAGTCCGGGGGTGTGACAGGAGCACCATTACTTCAAACGAGTTATACTTAAAGCCTGTTCTCTGAGAAACACTGAACATATTGCTATAAAATGTGCAAACACCTTCCCCCTTACCTTTTACACGTGGCACATGTTTGTGACAGTAATTTTGGGGGGTAGCCTCATTTAAAATAATGTACTCATCTGGTTTTAGCCAGGTTTCTGTCAAACAGAGCACATCTAGCTTATGATAAGTGATCATATCATTTACAAAAAGTGCTTTCGTAGAAAGTGACCTGATATTTAATAAGCCAAGCTTTATCATTTGTTTCTCAGTATTATATACATTTTTTATTTGTTGAACATCAATTAAATTGTTACTCTTACATTGTTTTGGACGTTTATTGTATTTTCTAGCTCGGGGAACAGACACAGTCTCTATAGTGTGATATCTAGGTGAAAGGGTCTCTATGTGCTGAGAATTAACTGATTTCTGTGACGTGCGGCGGCTAGCAGACGGTTGGTTTAGCCAGTCTGTCTGCTTCCTGACCTGGGCCCCAGTTAGTCAAGTGCAAACGCTAAGACTATGTGCCATATTTCTAGATAGGAGAGATGCTCCACATCCGGAGGGATGAAGACCATCTCTTTTCAACAGGTCAGGTCTGCCCCAGAAACTCGTCCAATTGTCTATGAAACCTATGTTATTTCGCGGGCACCACTTTGACATGCAGCCATTTAATGATGACAATCTACTGTGTATCTCGTCACCACGGTAAGCAGGGAGGGGACCAGAGCATATTACAGTGTCTGACATCGTACTTGCAAGTTCACACACCTCTTTAACATTATTTTTAGTGATCTCTGACATGGCGAAGTCGAACATCATTAGTGCCGACGTGAATAACAATCTTACTGAATTTACGTTTAGCATTAGCCAGCACTTTTAAATTTGCCAAGATGTCAGGCGCTCTGGCTCCCGGTAAACACTGGACTATGGTGGCTGGAGTCTCTATTTTCACGTTCCGTACAATAGAATCGCCAATTACTAGAGCACTTTCATCAGGTTTCTCAGTGGGTGCGTCACTGAGTGGGGAGAACCTGTTTGATGTTCTGATCGGAACGGAAGAGCGGTGTTTTGACCCGCGACTATGCCGTCTCACAGTCACCCAGTTGCCCTGCTGCACGGGCGCTGTAACTACCGGAACCGAACAATTTGCATGTCTCCCTAAGCTAGTCACATCCAAAGCCGTATCTAAGTCCCTCACATTCTCACTATCCTCCATTAAAGTTTGGATATGTGTCTCTAGTTCTGAAATCTTCTTTGTCAGCCTAGCTATTTCCTTGCATTTATCATATGTATAAGGCTCACTGCCGACAGAGATAGATAAGCTATACATGTGGCAGGTGGTGCAGACAACAATAGCAAGAGAAGAAGCCATTACTCACCGTTTTTGTAGAATGGTTCCAACTTACCACTGTTGTTTTGATGAACTCTTGAAGAGAGGGATGGGAGGAGGAACAACGGAGTGAATAGGATGTAAAAGGAATCGCGATTTCGCAAGCTAATTGGCTAACTGAATGCTAACTTGTTGCAAATCGTGGTTGTGGAATAAAAGCGAAACGGTTCGCGAGAGAGAAAGGAGAGCGGTAGTAGGCGCGAGTAGAGAACGTGAATGTAAATGCAAGTCTCCAGTGGCAAGCTAAATAGCTAAATAGCTAACCCACTGCAGTCGCGGTTAACGGGTAAAGTGAGCGGTCAGATTAGTGTGACAGATAATTTCACAAGTCTGTTGGGAGTAAAGCTATTATAATTATTATATAATTACTTTAAACAGCAGAGAGTAATAATAAGATAGAGATTTCTAAAGAAAAACAAGCTCCAGAAAGCTACAATCACAGAGAGCTAAAAACACAAACCACATGGCAGCTCAGCAAAACAGGAAGTGACGAGGGGTTCCACTTGAATTCCACTTCCTCTGGCTTTTAATAAATAATTAATCAATAAACTGTGCTTACAGTGTACTTATTACTGGATAATAAAAGGTAACTACATGGGTTAAAGTTAGGTTATGGGCTAGGTTCAAGATTAGTGCCTAGTTATTCCCCAGGTATTGTAATAGTTATAATATTTACATAGCATGTACCATGGAACAAGACTGTATAAAGTGCTACCAAGGTGACTAATGATGACAAGAAGGCAGTTTAAAAGAGATTTAACTTGAATTTAATTCTGTCCAGTGCAATTGTCAAAATCTCTCACACATCAACATCAGAGTACATGTACAGTGCATAATGTATAATGATCATTTACAGACAGAACGTTTGGAGTGGGAGCTTCTTAATGATGTTGTACATCAATTCATTTTAATATTAAACATGTATTGGACCCATGAAGATTCTCAAAGAAAACACTCCCAGGACCCTACTCAACTTTGATGTTCTAGATAAACTATGCACTTTAAATTTGTGGATATTTCAGCTACCAGCTTACTTCATACATTCAGTTCAACAATGCACATCTTCAAAAGAGGGCAGGTTTTTTTTTAGCATATTTACTTTAACTTGTTAGGTAGTATCAGTGGTATGACCTATTTAAACAACAGTATAAAACAACAGTTCTGCAAATTTTCTGAATAACAGGGTTGGGAAAGTAACCAGTCCCTTGATTTAATACTTCATAGAGCCACCTTTTGCTTTAATTACAGCCATCATTCTTTTTGGATATGTCTGTACTAGCTTTGCACACCTTGATTGGGGAATGTTTGCCCATTCTTCCTTGCAGAATTGCTCAAGTACAGTCAGTCTCTGTGGTGTGTGTCAATGGACTGCTCTCTTCAGATTTTCGATTGGATTTAAGTCAGGGCTCTGACTTGGCCACTCAAGGACATTCACCTTCTTATCCTTAAGCCATTTCGTTGTTGTTTTGGCAGTATGTTTAGGGTCATTGTCGAGTTGGAAAGTGAATGACTTGCCCATCTACAGCTGTCTAGCAGAGGGACACATGTTTTCCTCAAGAATTTGGATGTATTTGGCAGCATCCATTTTCCCTTAAATCCTGACCAATCACCCAATCCCAGCTGAAGAGAAACACCCCCACAACTCAATGCTACCACCACCATGCTTCACATGATGTGTTTTGGGTGGTGTGCTGTGTTTGCTTTTCGCCAAACATAGCGTTTGGAGTTCAGTCCATAAAGGTGAATTTTGGTGTCATCAGACCATAGCACCTTTTGCCAGAAGGTATTAGATTCTTCCAAATGTGTTTTTGCATATGAGAAAGACTTCTTTTGTGCCACCCTGCCATACAGGTCAGCTTTGTGTAAAGCTTGAGAGATCCAGACCCAGCCATAAGGCCTTGTAAGTCCTTTAAAGTTGCCCTTGGCCTCCTGGTACAGTAGCTTCTCTTATCAATCTCCTCCTGGCTCTGTCATCCACTTTAGAAGAACGGCCTGATATAAGCAATGTGATGGTGGTGCCATACACTTTCCACTTCTCTGAACAGTAATCCAAGAGATAGCTAAAGCCTTTAAAATGTTTTTGTAGCTTTCTCCTAACTTGTGCCGTATTACAACTTTCCTGGAGGTCTTTTGAAAGCACTTGCCAACCATGGTGAATTCTTTGACGTACCATGCACTACTAACAGTGGAATCTTTAAGAAACAGTTCATTTTATTCATAAGTAATCAACACCACTACTATTGATGTCAGGTGGGGCAATTAGCCTGGTGTTTAATCTGGAAGTTGATTGCATGCACCTGAGCAAGTTTATAATGGTATACTCTTAAGGGGCTGATCACTTTAACAAACCAGGCATTTCACTAATTTATTTTTAATAATCCAGATTTTTTAATGATATTTTTACTTTAATGATGAGGGATATAATGTGTAAATGCAGCTCAAAAAAGTTAGACTTAATTTATTTTATTTTCCAGGGGTAAAGGTTTTTACAAGGTATGATGATTTTCTATAGGCACTGTATATTTATTTGTTTGTTTGAAATTATTGCTGGGGACAGTAATAAAGTAGTAAAGTCAGTAGTTGTCAGGACTATGGACCTGTTTCATCTTGTGTTGCCACGGTTTCGTTTCCTGTTTTGCCTTATTTGGTCAGGTTCCTATCTTTGTTTAGTTTAATTGATAATCCAATGCACCTGTGTAATTACCCTGTGTATTTAGTTCCTGTCTGTTCATTTATGTTTTGTCTGGTCTACTCATTGTTACGTGTGTCTTTTCAAGTCTTGATTGTGGATAATCCCTTTGTGTTTCATGATTAAAAGACTTTTGACATTTATTCGTGCTTCTGCGGGTTTCTCCAGACAGCGTACTGTGACAGAAGACCCGACCCCTGTGTCTACCCTGGGTTTTTATTTCTCGTTTTCACACAGTTTTTTATGTGTCATGGACCCCTCTCCCATCCCAAATCACTATTCCTGCTGGAGCAGGGGGAGAGATCTCTCGAGGACCATACAAGACTCTTCCTCGAGGTAGCTAACTACACTAGCTACCTGGGCGACAACGCCGTCGTCCATAGATGGTCTATGGGAGAGTTTTGACGCCTTTGTGGCATGGGTACTGGCGGATCTCCCTTCACTATCGGACCTGAGGATGATCTCGCCGGTCCCACTCTGGATCCAGCGTCCAGCGCACCATCTCCTTGCTGCGCTGAGTGCATGCCCGAGCCCACCACTGACGGAGAGCCAGAGCTCGCCACGACTGATGAGCCATCGCGGCACAGAGTGACAGAGCCACGTATTGCCGTGGAGCTCTGCCCACTGCAACATGGCTGAGGGTGAGCTGGCTGAAGATCTGGGACTGATCGAGGCTGAGGGGTTATTTGTCAAGAACCTTATAAACTTGTGAGCTGACCTACCCCTCTCCTCCCACCTTCATCAAAATGGACTGAAACTCTCATGCCTGCGCTCAGCCCTGAGTGGGCTCCCCTGCCTGAGCTCAGCCCTGATGAGGCTAACAATTGACCAGCCTCCCACCCACTCCTGCCTTTTTCTCCGCTGTCGCTGCTCTCGTCTCCGCTTCCAGCCTCAGAGTCCAGGACTCCACCTCGGCCCGTAGACCCAGCGGCTCCATCATGGCTCCTAACTCCCTCCTCTCCACTGTGGCTCGGCAGTCCATTGGCTCCACCGGGCTCCCTTGTCCCTCCGGCTCCGCCTTGTGCTGTCGTCGTCCATCCTGCGTTCCTCTGGATCCTCCTCGTCACCCTGACTCATTGACTCTCCATCTCCGCCTAGGGCTCCTCCACCACCGGTCAGCCCCCTGGAGTCGTCAGGCCATCAACCTCCATGGCTCCTCCCTCTGTCGGCTCCACCGTGGGTCGTCATCATGGCTGTGGAATGGGTCCCACCTGGCTTCTCCTGCTCCAAATCCCTCCTGTCTCCGTTACCCCGTGTGTTTAGTTCCTGTTTGTTCATTTGTGTTTTGTCGGGTCTACTCGTTGTTATGTGTGTGTTTTCAAGCCTTGCTTGTGGATGATACCTTTGTGTTTTGTGATTAAAAGACTATTATTCATGCTCCTGCATGTTTCTCCAGACAGCGTACTGTGACAGTAATCACTGGGTATCAGTAAGGACACGCCTCCATCATCCCTACAAAATATGAGGCTGCTAAGATGACTTGAGTGTTTTCAGCTGGTTGTTTGGATATTCTAGTTGGTTGCAAAGAAAAAACAGCAACCTAAGTTCATTGGGAGTGTGTGCCTGTGGCATTATTTTGGCACATTGTGCGACACTTTCAAAGTTTAACATCCAAGTAAGTGGAGATAAAAGTGTGTTTAGTTTTATCAAAAATAGATGAATGTGAATCTGGCAATGTTTTGCTTTATGTAGCAAAAATAGATTCAATCTACTTGGATCTGCACTCATGCTGTGCAGCACCACACTTCTTGCATGTGCAGAATTCTATCTACTGGTGACAGATCTTCAAATATTCTATCCAGGGAAGGTAATTTGGCTTTTATTCTGATGATGGCCTTTTGGTTATTTTTAGCTTTACTAGGCAGCCAATTGTTCTGTTGATCTCTCTTTGAATTGCTGTGGTAGATGAATCACTTAAACAGCCACCTTAAAGAAAGCAAAGAGGCTACTTCCAATATGGAGTGTATTGCTAAATAAATACCGTACTGGGATCAATGCAGTAATGCAATGGAGAATTCTTGTTTCTCCATCTTAATTGCCACATCATTAAGTATACATCACCCTCTTCCCAGACTGCATTTTAAACTGATAATGCAACACAGCTTTACATTCTAATAAAACAAAAGAAATTGTTCTTGGTGGACATCAATTTTTTAAGGCTCTTTTATACATCTTTTTGAATAACTGCAGGGAATCTCTTTAAAAAGGTCAGATAGACACAGTTCCAAAATGTAATAAGCTGCCTACATCTGCAGTTCCTTTCTAAGACAGCCTCCTAAAGGCTGGAATACACTACGCAATTTTTACCAAGACTTTTAGAGCCCATTCACACTACAGTTTTTCTTGATTGCTTTGACATGGTTAAAGAAACTAGGATCCGCTCAGTTTTCATCATCACTATCTCAGCAGAGCAGAAGACACGTCTTGCAAATGCGTTAACCCTTTCTCATTGGATTGACACATTTTCCCCACCCTTTTGCAAAACAGGTAACACGGATGTCATTCAAGCAGTCCAAACTCCATTGTTTTAGCTATGGTAACCAAACAGAAACCATCTATTACTAACTATTAGAAACTACCTAGATCAGTATGAAATCACTGAAGCACCCATTTGACACTCCTTCACACAAATCTTCAATTAGCAATCAGTCTGCTGGCCTTATAAAAAAAAGTGCCACATCTGTGTTGTTCTTTGCCAGCATGGATGGAGGAGGTCTAACACAGATGAGAGTGAGACACATCGATTAGCTCCGAGGAAGATGAGTCCGTGTGTGAGGTAGAGGTGTAGTTGGAAGGGCTCAAGTTTCAGATGAAATTCAGGCAACTGTTACTGATCACATTATCAATCATGGCTTTTCTCTTAGAGAGGCTGGACAAAGAGTCCAGCCTATACTAAACAGCAACACTGTTGCATCCACTGTCAGAATTTTTCGACAGGAGAACAGGTAATGTTGCTGTATAGTAGATACATAAATATCTTCAGTGATATACTTTATGTAACTGTTTCCTCATTCCCATTACATGTATTCTTTATAGAATCCAAAGGCTAACATTCTCTGGTGGTAGAGGGAAAATTTTTTACAGTTTTTCTTGATTGCTTTGATGCAGCCGTCAACTCAGACTCCACATTTTCAAAACACTTAACACATAGGCCTAAACAGTGGCACTCATGGTCAAAATGACACATTTTTATTTGCAAAAGGCTCTAACCGCACCAAAACATTTAAAATATGTAACAAAAGCAAATTTTAGCTTCAAACAACACAACTTGCAAACAAGTATATGAGCTCTTTCAGTCAATCATTACACAATGGACAACAAAATGCAAAATACAGAACTCAGTGTGAATCAGCGCACCATTGCTTGTCATTGTAGCCTATTGCCAGTGCCATTTGTTGTCTTTCTATATAGGCTGTGTCAAATTTGCCTTTTTGCAAAGAATTGGGTCCGGAATAAGAAATGCTTCGATGCATTTTTTCTTGATTCCATTACATTCAATTTTTTCAAACCGTGTCTGAAACCTGAAGTACTGTAAATATTACAGAGAATACATGTAAACCAAAATACAGTAAAATTTATTGGAGTAAAAGAAATTAAGAAAAAAATAAAATCTATTACCGTAAAGTATAAGCAATCACTGCTTCCCTGATTTCACACAGCCTTATGGCATTGTTTGCCACAACCATGTTTACAACGGCTGCCTCCTGCTCAGCACTAACAATTTTCCCTCTACCACCAGAGAATGGTAGCCCTTGGATTCTATAAACAATACATGTTATTGGAATGAGGAAACAGTTACATAAAGTATATCACTGAAGATATTCCTGCATCTACTGTACAGCAACATTACCTGTTCTCCTGTCGAAAAATTCTGACAATGGATGCAACAGTGTTTCTGTTTAGAACAGGTTGGACTCTTTGTCCAGCCTCTCTAAGAGAAAAGCCATGATTGATAATGTGATCAGTAACAGTTGCATGAATTTCATCTGAAACTTGAGCCCTTCCAACTACACCTCCACCTCGCACATGGACTCATCTTCCTCGGACCCCTCTACCTCTTACTCTCACTCTCATCTGCGTTAGACCTCCTCCATCCATGCTGGCAAAGAACAACATAGATGTGGCACCTTTTTATAAGGCCTGCAGCCTGATTGCTAATTGAAGATTTGTGTGAAGGGGTGTCAAACGGGTGCTTTATTGATTTCATACTACAGTTTTTTACAGACACTAGGACACATTTCTCAATACTTAGGTCACTTTTGCAAAACTCTAAGTCTATGTGGGCTAAACTAAGGATCAGTTATCATTGTTTTGGCACAAAATGCATTCAATGACTACATCTCTCAAATTTCATGAATTCTTTTCTCACTCAGACACAACAACTGCCAAAAATCTTTGTACGTACAGGACATTTTGCACGTGCTTACATACTGTTTTCAAAACTGTTAAACTTATGTTCAAAACAATAACATAATGCAAAACTGAATAAGACAGCAAAATTTAACAGCAATATTTTATTGAAACATATTTCAAATCTAAAAATGTGAGTAGATTAGCATTACTATTGTATCTGTATCAGTGGATGGTGTGTATACAAATTCTTGTATTTTGGAATTACTTAGTGCAAAAAATAAAAATAAATAAACGACATAAAATATTGACGAATTCTGCATCATGTCTGATTCATTCCAGTAACATATATTGCAGTTATAAACAATATACATATTTCAATTATAAACAAAGATGTGTCCTTGTTTTACACAAGAAAACACTGTGTAATGCTACATGTTGTTACTGTTTTTTAGGTCATTGTTTTGTGGGTGACAAAGTGTGTTTGTCGGCTGTCAACCTTTGCTAGTGTTCTGGAAGAATGAGTTTATTTGAGACCTGAATAAAGTGTTTTGGTAGTTGTAGTGCATTTTGAATGTGAAATGAACTGCTTTGCCAAACTGAAAGTCAGTTAGGAAAATTGTGTGAAGAGTTTTGCAAAAGTGACCTAAGTATTGAGAAATGTGTCCTAGCGTCTGTAAAAAACTGTAATCTAGGTAGTTTCTAATAGTTAGGAATAGATGGTTTCTGTTTGGTTACCATAGCTAAAACAATGGAGTTTGGACTGCTTGAATGACATCCGTGTTAACTGTTTTGCAAAAGGGTGGGGAAAATGTGTCAATCCAATGAGAAAGGGTTAACACATTTGCAAGACATATCAAGTCAAGTCAAGTCACCTTTATTTATATAGCGCTTTTAACAATACAGATTGTGTCAAAGCAACTGCACAGTATTTAAACAGAACAATAGTGTGTAAGTAACGCATTATTGTAAACAATCAATTTTCAGTTAAAGGCAGTTCATCAATGAATTCAGTGATATCATCGTCAGTTCAGTTCAAATAGTATACGATATCGCTGGAAAGTGTCCCCAACTAAGCAAGCCAGAGGCGACAGCGGCAAGGAACCAAAACTCCACAGGTGACAGAAATGGAGAAAAAAAACCTTGGGAGAAACCAGGCTCAGTCGGGGGACCAGTTCTCCTCTGGCCAGACGAAACCAGCAGTTTGTACCAATGTCTGATTGTAGAGAACTCATCAGGATCCTGTGGTGTAGCGCCGATGGCCATCTAGGTTGGCGAGGTCTTTAGTGATGATCCGTCTCTGGAGCTCATCTGGTTGACATCCATGGCTATTGAAGTCATCTCCAGGTGGTGATCCATGATCTAAGCTGGGTGCGGACTGGATCCGGGGGACTGCAGTGACCATCTGATCCGGATACAGGCTGGGTCTGGTGGCTACGGTGACCTCGGAATAAGAATGAAACAGACTAATATTAGCGTAGATGCCATTCTTTTTACGATGCAACGACTGCATCAGATGTTATGGGAGGTGTTTTCGGTTCCGGCTGACCTAATTAATGCAGCCTAACAATCCTTTAACGGATTTGAATTATAGGAATGTGTTAATATTTTATGTGTAAGCCAGGTTAAAGAGATGTGTCTTTAATCTAGATTTAAACTGACAGAGTGTGTCTGCCTCCCGAACAGTGTTAGGTAGATTGTTCCAGAGTTTAGGCGCTAGATAAGAAAATGATCTGCCACCGGCAGTTGATTTTGATATTCTAGGTATTATCAAATTGCCAGAATTTTGAGAACGCAGCGGACATGAGGGACTATAATGCGATAGAAGCTCGCTCAAGTACTGAGGAGCTAAACCATTGAGGGCTTTATAAGTAATTAGCAAGATTTTAAAATCTATACAATGTTTTATAGGGAGCCAATGCAGTGCTGACAGAACCGGGCTAATATGGTCATACTTTCTAGTTCTAGTAAGAACTCTAGCTGCTGCATTTTGGACCAGCTGGAGTTTGTTTATTAAGCGTGCAGAACAGCCACCCAATAAAGCATTACAATAATCTACCCTTGAGGTCATGAACGCATGAATTAATGTTTCAGCATTTGACATTGATAGCATAGGTCGTAATTTCGATATATTTTTAAGATGGAAAAATGCGGTTTTCAAATGCTAGAAATGTGGCTTTCAAAGGAGAGATTTCTATCGAATAGGTCGCCTAGGTTCCTAACTGATGACGACGAATTTACAGAGCAGCCATCTAGTATTAGACTGTGTTTTAGGTCATTACTTGTGGAGGTTTTAGGTCCAATAATCAACACCTCTGTTTTTTCAGGATTTAACAGTAAGAAATTATTCGCCATCCAGTTTTTAATATCAGCTATGCATTCTGTTAGTTTTTCGAATTGATATGTTTTGCCAGGCTGCGAAGAAATATAGAGCTGAGTATCATCAGCGTAACAATGAAAGCTAACACCATGTTTCCTGATGATATCTCCCAAGGGTAACATGTAAAGTGTAAAAAGTAATGGCCCTAGTACTGAGCCTTGATGTACTCCATACTGCACTTGCGATTTAAATGATACCTCTTCATTTCTTGCCACAAACTGATGACGGTCTGATAAGTACGATTCAAACCAAGCCAGTGCACTACCATTAATGCCTACATAATTTTCAAGTCTATTTAAAAGAATGTTGTGGTCAATAGTATCAAATGCAGCACTAAGATCCAGTAGCACTAATAGAGAGATGCAACCACGATCGGTTGACAAGAGCAGGTCATTTGTAACTCTAATAAGAGCAGTCTCAGTACTATGATATGGTCTAAAACCTGACTGGAAATCCTCACAGATACCATTTTTCTCTAAGAAGGAGCATAATTGTGAGGATACTTTTCTACCTTTTCTAGTATCTTTGACAGAAAAGGGAGATTCGAAATTGGTCTGTAGTTAATTAATTCAGTGGGGTCAAGTTGTGGTTTTTTAATGAGTGGCTTAATAACAGCCAGTTTGAAGGTTTTGGGGACATATCCTAATGATAGTGACGAATTAATAATATTCGGAAGAGGATCTATGACTTCTGGAAGTACCTCCTTTAGTAGCTTAGATGGAATAGGGTCTAACATGCATGTTGTAGGTTTAGATGATTTAACAATTTTATACAATTCTTCCTCTCCTATAATAGAGAATGAGTGGAATTGTTCCTCAGGAGATCTACAACGCATTATCTGATGCGATACTGTAGCGGGCGGCTGTATGGTTACAATTTTATCTCTAATAGTGTCTATCTTGGAGGTAAAGTACTTCATAAAGTCATTACTGCTGTGCTGTTGGGAAATGTCTGCACCTGTTTCTGCTATATTTTTTGTTAATTTAACCACAGTATTGAACAAATACCTAGGGTTATGTTTGGTTTCTTCTAAGAGAGACGAAAAGTAATCCGATCTGGCAGTTTTTAATGCTTTTCTATAAGATAAGTTACATTCACGCCAAGCAGTACGAAAAACCTCTAGTTTTGTTTTCCTCCAGCTGCGTTCCATTTTTCGTGCTTTTCTCTTTAGGGCGCGAGTGTGATCGTTATACCATGGTGTTACACTGTTTTTCTTAAGCTTTTTAAGCGCACTGGAGCAACTGTATCTAAAGTGCTAGAAAAGAGAGATTCCATAGTTTCTATTACATCATCAAGTTTTTCTGAGCTATTGGATATGCTGAGGAATTCAGATAATTCAGGAAGATTACTTACAAAGCAGTCTTTTGTAGTAGAAGTGATGATTCTACCGTACTTGTAGCAAGGAGTTGAATTTACAGTTTTAGCTATCCGGAGTATACAAGAGACTAGATAATGATCTGACATATCATCGCTTTGCTGCAGAATTTCAACACCATTAACATCAATTCCATGTGAGTATTAAATCTAGAGTATGATTTCGGCAATGAGTAGGACCTGACACGTGTTGTCTAACCCCAATAGAGTTCAAAATATTTATAAATGCTGTTCCTAATGCATCTTTTTCATTATCAACATGGATGTTAAAATCACCCACTATTAAGACTTTATCTGCGGCCAACACCAACTCGGATATAAAATCAGCAAATTCTTTAATAAAGTCTGTATGGTGCCCTGGTGGCCTGTAAACAGTAGCTAGTACAAACGTCACTGCGGATTTATCATTAGCACTTGTTTCTCTGGATAATGCTATATGAAGCACCATTACTTCAAACGAGTTATATTTGAAGCCCTTTCTCTGAGAGACATTGAGAATATTGCTATAAATAGTAGAAACACCTCCCCCTTTACCTTTTAGACGCGGTTCATGTTTATAACAGTAATCTTGGGGGGTGGACTCGTTTAAAATAATGTAATCGTCTGGTTTTAGCCAGGTTTCTGTCAAACAGAGCACATCTAGCTTATGATCAGTGATCATATCATTTACAAAAAGTGCTTTCGTAGAAAGGGACCTGATATTCAATAAGCCAAGCTTTATCAATTGTTTCTCTGTATTATATATATTTTTTATTTGTTGAACATCAATTAAATTGTTAGTCTTGATTTGATTCAGGCGTTTTTTGTATTTTCTTGCTCGGGGAACAGACACAGTCTCTATAGTGTGATATCTAGGTGAAAGGGTCTCTATGTGCTGAGAATTAACTGATTTCTGTGACGTGAGGCGGCTAGCAGACGGTCGGTTTAGCCAGTCTGTCTGCTTCCTGACCTGGGCCCCAGTTAGTCAAGTGCAAACACTAAGACTATGTGCCATATTTCTAGATAGGAGAGATGCTCCACATCCGGAGGGATGAAGACCATCTCTTTTCAACAGGTCTGGTCTGCCCCAGAAACTCGTCCAATTGTCTATGAAACCTATGTTATTTCGTGGGCACCACTTTGACATCCAGCCGTTTAATGATGACAATCTACTGTGTATCTCGTCACCACGGTAAGCAGGGAGGGGACCAGAGCTTATTACAGTGTCTGACATCGTACTTGCAAGTTCACACACCTCTTTAACATTATTTTTAGTGATCTCCGACTGGCGAAGTCGAACATCATTAGTGCCGACGTGAATAACAATCTTACTAAATTTACGTTTAGCATTAGCCAGCACTTTTAAATTTGCCAAGATGTCAGGTGCTCTGGCTCCCGGTAAACACTGGACTATGGTGGCTGGAGTCTCTATTTTCACGTTCCGTACAATAGAATCGCCAATTACTAGAGCACTTTCATCAGGTTTCTCAGTGGGTGCTTCACTGAGTGGGGAGAACCTGTTTGATGTTCTGATCGGAACGGAAGAGCGGTGTTTTGACCCGCGACTATGCCGTCTCACAGTCACCCAGTTGCCCTGCTGCACGGGCGCTGTAACTACCGGAACCGAACAATGTACAGGGCTTTCTGAGCTAGTCGCATCCAAAACCGTATCTAAGGCTCTCACATTCTTACTATCTTCTATTAAAGTTTGAATGCGTGATTCCAGTTCTGAAATCTTCTCTGTCAGCCTGACTATATTCCTGCATTTATCACATGTATAAGGCTCACTGCTGACAGAGATAGATAAGCTATACATGTGGCAAGCAGTGCAGACAACAATTGTAGGAGAAGAAGCCATTACTCACCGTGATTGTGGAATGATTCCAACTTACCACTGTTGTTGTTTGAATTCCTGAAGAAAAAAAAAAAAAACAGAACGGAACCGGCTAAAGGAGTACTAACGGTATTAAACACGAGAGAAAAAACGTGAATGGAACGCAGATGACAAGCTAACCGGCTAACGCAATGCTAAATATAGTAAACAAGAGTTAAAAGCCTGAATGGAGTGCGAGTGGCAAGTTAACTGGCTAATGGAATGCTAACGTGCTGCACTCGTGATTATAGAATAAGGCGAACGATCAAATTAGTCAGATTAGTTTGATGGATAAGATCAGAAATTAAGTTAAGCTAAATCTATCAATTTAAAACGGCAGAATTAACAATAAGATAGAGAATCCAACAGAAAAACGAAGCTGCAGGGAGCAACAAACACAGACCACTCTGCAGCAAGGCAAACAGGAAGCAGGGAAACAGCGAAACAGCGACACCCACAGGACAGGAGTCCTACAATTACACCAAGTCTTCTGCTCTGCTGAGATAGTGATGATGAAAACTGAGTGGATCCTAGTTTCTTTAACCATGTCAAAGCAATCAAGAAAAACTGTAGTGCTGAGCAGGAGGCGGCCGTTGTAAACATGGTTGTGGCAAAAAATGCCATAAGGCTGCTTGAAATCAGGGAAGCAGTGATTGCTTGTACTTTACTGTAATAGATTTTATTTTTATTTTCTTAATTTCTTATACTCTAATAGATTTTACTGTATTTTGGTTTACATGTATTCTCTGTAATATTTACAGTATTTCGGTTTACAGACACGGTTTGAAAAAATTGAATGTCATGGAATCAAGAAAAAATGCATCAAAGCATTTCTTATTCTGGATCCATTTCTTTGCAAAAAGGCAAATTTGACACAGCCTATATAGAAAGGCAACAAATGGCACTGGCAATAGGCTACAATGACAAGCAATGGTGCACTGATTCACACTGAGTTCTGTATTTTGTATTTTGTTGTCCATTGTGTAATGATTGACTGAAAGAGCTCATATACTTGTTTGCCAGTTGTGTTGTTTGAAGGTAAAATTAGCTTTTGTTGCATATTTTAAATGTTTTGGCGCGGTTAGAGCCTTTTGCAAACAAAATGTGTCATTCTGACCATGAGTGCCACTGTTTAGGCCTGTGTGTTAAGTGTTTTGAAAATGTGGAGTTTGAGTTGACGGCTGCATCAAAGCAAACAAGAAAAACTGTAATACGTCATGTGACGCATATCGTACCAATAGATATCTATGTTTATACCAGTAATTGTACCTGTTATGTGCTATTCACTGTCATGCTGCTGCTTAAGAGATTTACCTTGTACACTCTTCATATTACAGTCCTAAAATGATGGCAGAAAATTTACTCACAGTTGCTGTCATCATGTTTTGTCCTGCAAAACATGATGACAGCTGCTTTTCAGACAAAATATGATGCAACATTGAAGCGTCAGTGAATGATGAGATATTTCTTTAAATAAAATGATCCTGCCAGAAGAATTGCGTTAAAACTTATTATGTCTGTTCCGTCTGTATGATCTTTTGGAGGCTTTACGTATGCGCAGTAAGGCGAATTTAACGTTTCCACATGTTTCAGTGTGGACAAGAAACTTTTGGAAAACGCCCGGAAACGCTAGTATGGACGGAGAGCATTTTAAAACAAAAACTCCGGATTAATGTAGATGTAGCCTTACTGAGGACAAGTGGACAAGTGAATGTTAGTTGCTGAAAGTCAGAGTGAGTTTGCAGATTTTGTACAGTCTGAGTTGACAGACTTCACAGAAAACCGTGTAATGTATGATGGGTAAAGTCCCAGACCCCATGTCATTCCAAGTCCGTAAGGCCCTCATATGACATTAGTGGTTCAACCACATGCACATTCCATCGTGACACTCTCATGAATGCAACAACATGATGGTGAGTAATTAATGACAATTAGTTTTTTTCCAGGTGAACTATTCCTTTAAGAAATGCGTTTTTGGGGTGTTAAATGGTGGTGCAAATACCAGTAAATTACTAGTGTTTAAAATCTGAATTTCCATTCATCTAGTGTTTTCTAGCCTTAACTTAACCGTAACCTTAATAACTTATTGTTTTAAAACTAACTTTCTTCCACTATCTCTGATATCTTAAATTATTATTTTTACATTTTTTAATTAACTCAATGCACAAAGGCTACAAGCATTGCTGTCTTGGAATTTGTCTAAAATGTGGCTTTTGCATTGGGATTGTGACTCTGATGTCTTAAAATACTGCTTACAGGGGCATCTTAATAGGTTTTGGAACAGAGCAATAGTGTCCATAATGGGACAATGCTTCCAGATTTATTTCAATGACATGATATTATGAGCTGTCCTTGTGCCCAAATGGATGCTATTTTTGGATTAAGCAGCTAAGTAAGACAGCAGTGTATGAGGGTATATCAAATCCCCCGGTGTTCTGCTTTGAAATACTGTGAAGGTTGAAGAGAGACGTTAAGAAGTAGTGTTGCAGAGTTTCATTCTTGCCGTTATTCTCAGAGACCTTGATCAGTTGCTCTTCGTCATACTGCAGTCACAGCACTCCCGCATATGTTGGCGTGTTTTGCTGCACTCTATATCATGTGCAGTACTCTGTCAGTACGCATTAGGCAGGGTAATCAAGCCTAAACTTGCCTTTGCAGACCACCAGGTTCACCCTGACTTCTTAACAGAGAAACCCATCAAACCAAACAAGCCATTAATATGGCCTGTGATTGGCTGTGAGAGGTTTCAATTGAAACCTCTTAACCTGATCCGCCGCAGATGGATCTATAGCCCTGGGAGAGCTCAGACTGTAGGTTTATAGAAGGACACGGTGATAAATATAGGGGATGGAGAGCAGTCTCTAATAATATTGTATAATAAAAGTTGTTTAGATCCCATCTTATAATTGTGGCGGTAAGTTTTGCAAGTGCAAAATCAGTTACATTTTCTTCTAAACATCATATACCAGTACCAGAGAGCAGATGTGGGCTTAACCCTATAAAGCCAACTGTCTCATGTTTGGTTTATTTTTTTTTATTTTTTTTACGTTGAAGTAAACATAAAAATTACTTTTATATTATTAGTGATATTTCAAAATGAACATTTACTGACCTGAGGCAAGTTAGGTTTACTTGATTATCCTTAAATCTTTTAGAAAAAGAAAAAAAAAATCAGTTGTGAGTATAAAATATAATACATCAAGCTTTTGGAGAAAGCATATTTGTATACATCTTTCATTCATAATTGTATTGCATATGCTAAAAAAAACCTTCATAGCTTTGATCAAAAAAGTAAATATTTAAATACCATTTTACTAATATTCACATGCATTATATGTAAATAACGCATGATAAAAAAAAAAAAAAAAATGTTGATTGTGTTTTTGCCTGAAAGTGTTCGTGTTGATTTGCTTGCTGTCTTTGTAGTCTCTGTTTGATAACAGTGTTAAGTCAAATTCCAAGGACAGAAAGTGTCTGTGTTGACAGATCCTATAACATGGATCAATGGTTCAGAACACTGCTGCCAGTTTAGACGGGTTTTTGCTGCAGCTGAAAATCTGCTTTGTGTTTAATTCAAACCAAACCATACAGGTATATCAGTGTACAGACAGTGTATGTTTTTGTGCTTTTCTGAGCTTCATTTAAATTTGTAATTATTATTATTTACTTTACTATTATTTATATTCATTTATATATTCATTTCTATTTATACTATAGTTATTTTAATTTGTAGTCCCTTTATCTTATATTTAAGTCAACATGAAACAGTTTTTGCAATCAGTTTTATTTCCATATGTAAATTAAAAAATAAAAATAATAGTAAATTGCAAATATTAACTTTTAAGGGAAACTAATGTTAAACAAGAAATAATGAAAATTTTGTACAATTGGATTTTTTTTTAAATGTATACTGAAAGGCTGACAATTGATGTCTATATGACAGGTGGTTGGAGAAGGGTTTGTAACGTCAACTGAAATTGAATTGCACATTACACTTTTGTAGATGTCATAGCTGACACTTTTTCTAACAAACCAAAATGAGAGAAAACATGTGGAGCAAATATATGGGCACATGGTTTGAACAGAGTGCTATGCAATTTATATAAATATTCCCCACTGACTGTCGCCATGCTTTGTGTTTCAGCTGTGATGTCCCGCACCCATGAGGCTCCAGGTGAAATGGGGAAGGCAGTGACAATTCCCAAAGAAGAGCAGGAGAAGATGAAAGAGCTCTTTAAAATCAATCAGTTCAACCTGATGGCCAGTGACATGATTGCACTTAACAGGAGTCTACCAGATGTCAGGCTGGACGGGTGAGTGTGTGTTTTTGTTCAGACGAGTGCTCCATGATCACATTAATGACACTAATCACATGATCCAATCAGCAGCCATGGCAATCTCAACAACACAAATATGCATTTATTAGAAAGACAATGACAAGAAACACAAACAAAAATAGCAGTTTTTTTTTTTTTGTAAGCAATAATTTGTTGTCCTCATAACCAAAACGTCTGTGGCTAGTTGAATTTTCTGTATTTATGGGATTAATAGTATGTGTGGTTACCTAGAAATGAATGGTTAAATTTTCCATCAGCCCCATTACTCTCTTTAAATTAGAAACTTAACTTTTCACATGGGAATCCCTGTCCTCATGGGAAATAAGCGTGCCTCAAGGACGTACACTATACACAATGAAACATTTTCACAGTATTAATGTAATTTTTTAAGGGGAGACACTGCAGGCAAAAACATTGTTTTTTCATGCACCTGTCAAGTTTGAGATTTTGAGTTTTTTGTTTTTTGTGTTTTTTCAGACTAGTGGAAAGAAAACATCCAAAAGACACTGTTAAGTGTTTCTTTTATAGCACTTTATCTATTTGTGTCAATAGATTTCAATTACAATACATATTTTTAAAAGCCGTTTTCTTAAAATCTCCTAAATTCTAAAAATTCTCCTAGACAGAGCCATAAATCTGCACTTCAGTAGCACTGACACACACCAAACATTAAATGTTCTGCCTGTTCTAAGTATTTCCTGAACTCCACACATTATGATAAATGCAAGGTATTCTTTTACAAGCTGCTATTTCATATAGAAAGTGACTTAGTTTGCATCTCATCCCTAATAAAAGAGAGAGAGTATTTTCTGACTCAATGCAATATGGTATTTGTCACTGCAGTGGTACAAGTTTTGTGGTTTTTTACAGCCACATTTGAAAGCTAGCAATTTCTCTAGGAGAAGGGCAAGATGATGAACTGACAATTTGTTAGTTGTGTTGGTTTTGGTTGGTTGTTATTTTTAGTTGAGCTAAACTATTATAGACAAATATTAACCACAAATGCACAAGGACAGCACAAGTTTAGTTTGTGAGATGGCAAAACATACCTTTAAAATACTGAAAGCATCTGTTTGTCTGTCCATCAATAGAATTTAGACTTTGTTAAAATGTGAATGTATTTTAATAGATTTTTTTAGATTACCATTTCACAAGAATAGGTGGTAAAGATTAAAACATACTGTTAGTTACTGTTCATTATTGTTATTATTATTAATTATTGTTATTGTGTAAAATCTTCAGTTTTCATCAATTCAATTCAATTCAATTCAATTCAATTCAATTCAATTCATATTGCTTTATTGGCATGACATACTTGGGTACATATTGCCAAAGCATTGTATACAGCAGAATAAAATCAAAACAAAAATACATATAATATACATCCATAAAAAAAAAAAAAATTCATTCATATATATATATTTATATACACATTAATGGTTCTACTAATGCAGATGTGTTCACTCTTTACTTCTTATTTGGTGACATTTGTAAATATGTTGTGCTACCAAAGAGGAAGTAGGTCCTTCACCAAGTAGTATTTTTAATTTGTTATTTTCATGGAGTGACTGGAACTCAGGAATAATCTGCTGTATTTGACTGTACAGTGAGTCTCTTAGGGATGTGTATTTGTCACAGTGGAGGAGAAAGTGTTCCTGCCTAAACTGCTCCTGATCTACATTCGTTACAGATTCGCTCTTCTTTAGGTAACCATGTCTTTTATGCCGTCCTCTGTCTATGGCTAGCTGGTGGTCACACAGTCTGTATTTGGTCAGTAAATGTCTGTGTGTTATATTCCTGACTGAGACCAGATACTCAGCTAGACTGTACTCTCTGTTGAGTTTCACATAACATTGGAGACGACTTTGGTCTTTGGTCTGTTCTTTCCAATGTTGTATGTATGTCTCCTTTTCTTCATTTAGAATTTCTTTTATTCCTCCATGTTTCTCAAGTTTGGTGATATTGAGTGCCTTGTTAGTCAGATTGGACACCATTACACAAAGATGACTTTTTTGAGCACACATTTTTTGTGTTTTTAGTGCTTTAAAATGAAGAGAATCTTCGGAACTAGAGTTTAAGTGGATCCAAAACTTTAAAACTCTTTTTTAATGATTAGATTTAGGGGAAGACGGCCTAGCTCAGCTCTGCAGGCGTTATTAGGTGTGTTTCTGTGGAAATGAAGGATACTTCTGCAGAACTCCACATGCAGAACTTCTAAAGGGTGTTTGTTCCAATCTTTATGG
This sequence comes from Garra rufa, assembly GCF_049309525.1. Classification (NCBI taxonomy): domain Eukaryota; kingdom Metazoa; phylum Chordata; class Actinopteri; order Cypriniformes; family Cyprinidae; genus Garra; species Garra rufa. Next base: position 18,351,807 of record NC_133368.1, read on the forward strand.
CTGTAGTTACTAGCTGGGCCCCAGATCTCGCTTCCATACAGGGCAATAGGCAGTATGACACTATCGAAAATCTTTGTCCAAATTCTGATGGGGATATTTATTTTGAATAATTTTGTTCATATGGCATGCAGTGCTCTGCGGGCTTTTACAAGTAATGTTTTTATTGCCACATTGAAATTTCCTGTGGGAGTTAAAACTAGACCAAGATAGCTATATTGTAAAACATGTTGTAGTGTGGTGTTGTTTAAAGTAAATATGTTTATGTTCTAGATTTCTGTTTTTTTTCTGAAATATCATAATCTTAGTTTTTTGGATGTTGACTTCTAAGGTCCAATCATGGCAGAATTTAGTCAAAATGTCAAGGTTGTTCTGGAGACCTTCAGGTGTTTTAGATAAAATTAGCAAGTCATCTGCATATAGTAAATATTTGACTTCTGTGTCAAATAATTGTATTCCAGGACTGTTTGATTGATCCAGTAGATCTGCCAGTTCATTGATATGTTAAATAAAGTTGGGCTGAGGCAGCAGCCCTGTCTCACTCCTCGCTGTTGAGAAAAATAATCAGTCCTTTGCTGTCCAATTTTTACTGCACATTTATTTTGGTTATACATGTTTTTAATTAAGTCATATATTTTACCTCCTATGCCACTTTGAATGATTTTATAAAACAGTCCATTATGCCAAATGGAGTCAAAAGCCTTCTTAAAATCTACGAAGCATGCATATGTTTTTCCATCTTTCTTTTGGTGTACATGTTCATTTATTAATGTGTGTAGTGTGTGAATATGGTCAGTGGTTCGATGTTTAGGAAGGAAGCCAATTTGAGATTTGCTGATGACATTGTGCTGCATTAAGAAAGATGAGATTCGAGAGTTGATTATAGAGCAAAATACTTTTCCCAGATTACTGGTAACACATATCCCTCTGTAGTTATTAGGATCGGTTTTGTCTCCACTTTTAAAGATAGGAGAGATGAGTCCTGTATTCCAGACCTCAGGGAAAATGCCTGAATTCAAAATCATATTAAAAAGTTTGAGTAATGCAGTCTGAAATTCAGGAGAGCTGTTTTTAAGCATCTCATTTTTTATGTTGTCAGGGCCACAGGATTTCTTACATTTGAGGGATTTCAGTTTTCCATTAAGTTCTTGTTGGGTTATTGGATAATCTATTGGATTTTGGTTGGTTTTGATACACGATTCAAGAGCATTCAAATTTTCAAGGACTTTTAACTGGTTGGGATTAGTCAGAGGGTCAGTTTGATGTGAATAGAACTTCTCAAAATAATCTTAACAAATTTGACCATCTTGTATGGCTAGTTCTTGTGGCTTTGTATTATTTAGACTGTTCCAAGTGCTCCAGAACTGACCCTGATCAATTGTGTTTTCAATCTTCTGAAGTGTGTTGTTATAATAATCCAATTTCTTTTGTCTCAGTGTGTTTTTGTATCGTTTGAGAAGTTCTGAGTGCTTTAAGCGTAATTCTAAATTGACTGGATCTCTATGTTTTTGATTTGAAATTAATCGTAACTCTTGTCTCATTGTTTTACAGTCATGGTCAAACCACTTTTCAGAAGGTTTTTGTTTAGCTCTATTTTTGTGTTTATATGTAGTAGTTTCATTTAAATTGGCCTTTTTTGCTATATTTTCAAAAAATTCATTAATATGTTTAATTGCTAAATTTATTCCTTTCCAATTATTATCATATGTTGAATTGTTAAACAGTGTTATGGAATTAACTATTTCATTTGACTTCAATACTTTAAAGTATGTTTCAGCAGCACTATGAGTCCATCTATACGGTTTTTTAAGTTTATGTAGATGAATTGGCTTTTTATGAATTTCTCTTGATCTGATGTTTTCGCCTTTAATGAAAAGATTTATCTGGCTGTGATCAGACAGGGGTGACTGAGCTTTGACGATAAATGCATTGAAATGGGAGGGGCTTATATTTGATATGGCATAATCTACAACACTGTTCCCGAGATTTGAGCTATAGGTAAATTGTCCACAGGAATCTCCTTTGATTCTACCATTGAGTATATAAAGACCTAAAGTTTGACAAAGGTGGGCTACCTCTTTCCCATGCCTATTGACTCCAGTATCCTGGTTATTTCTTCTAGGTAGAGTATTGAAGAGATCTTGGGGTATATGTGTGAACACATGTTTGTCTCCTGAATTATCAATATAGTCTAATTCTGAACCAGTTTGAGCATTTAAATCTCCACATAGTAAAATTTTCCCCAGAGTTTGATATTGATTAATTTCTTCTTGTAATATGTAAAATACTTCATCGTCATAGTATGGGGAATCTGATGGAGGAATATATATTCCACAGATAAAAATGTCTCTATCTAGAATTCCAAAGCTTTTATCTAATTTTAACCAAATGTGATTTTTGCCTTGCTTTACTGGTGATGTAAAAGGAGCAAGGTATTTTTTTATCCATATGACTAAACCACCAGAATCTCTACCACGATGTATTGAGTTGAGTTTCCAGGAGGGCACTATGATTTCAGAGTAACTTGCAGGACACTGAGTGAACACATCTGATCTACACCATGTTTCTGTTAGAATTAGGATGTCAACATTTGTGATGCTGTTTAAAAAATCTGTGTTTGTGCTTTTTAATCCAAATGTTTTGGAGCACAAACCCTGAATATTCCAAAAGCTAATATTTAACATTTTGATATGATCAACAATTAAGCAATACTGCTGTTCATCTGGAGGCAAAAGCAAACAAACCAAAAATAAAAAAAATAAATTCATTCAAATAGATAAATAAATAAATTAAATTAAGTAATAGTAATAGTGGAGCAAGTAAAAAAGGTAGTCAAACTAATTCTAATGACTTAAAATAATAACAATAATAATATAGTAATAACAAAAACATTAATCGAAAATAATAGGTAATCACATTGATAATAATTATTGTGTTGTTATCAGTCATTGTAAATTTTAGTTGAGCATTTTGTTGCAGATAAGGCTTAGCAGACGTTTAATCTCTCCAACATCACTATTGGAAAGTTCCTGAGCTGCTGCTGACAGTGTCTGCTGTGATAGTACCTGGGCATAGCTGGGTGTCTGCTGGGATGGTCCACGGCGTTGGGACAGGCTTTCAGTGTATTGCTGCCTTTCTTGCTGTCTGTGAGACCATCCTGAAGTCATGGGTAGTCTGTGAAATTCTTGTGGTGGTCTTGAGTGAGATGAAGGTCCAGATGGCTCGAACGGCTGCATTCTTACATTACTTTTTGCACCTTTATAGCCAGCAGTTGGGAAGCGTCCAAGGGCAACATCTTTGATAGTTTTTGCAAAGATCCTGACCCCATGGTCTTATAGAGTTATGATGGACTAGGTGCACATTGGGCAGACTGGAACAGGAGTGACGGACCTCTTCGTTGATCTTATCAATCACAGCGGGTGGGACGTCGAGCCGTGGGAGCAAGGCTGAGAGCAGTACACGTGAAGTGGGGAATGTCTGTGAGGCTTTCTCTGCCATCTCATGCATTGCCTTGGCTGTACCTTCATTTAAACTATGGAGGTCATTCGTACCTGTATGAATGATAATAAGTTGCGGGTTGCCGAGATCATCATTTGTGAGCAGTTCCTGAACGCGTTTTGTGTTTCTGCAGTGGAGCGCTAGAACTCGCTGTCTGGGGAAGAGTTTTCATCCCTCTATCTGTCTCATTGCAGAGAATAAGGTCTTTGTTTGTGGAATATATAGAGACATTCAAGTTACATAATGAAATCCCAGAGAGCTGTTAGAGCAAAACATGCCACATTCATCTGGTGTGTTTGAGTTATGCCACCATTCAGCACACTGAAGGCCATCACCTGCTCCTTCCCTCCCTGCATTCACTGATGTATATTTCTCTTTTCAAGAAACATTTACTGTACATTTTACCAAAGATCTGGCATCTCCTTCCATGTCTTCTAATTTGTTTTAATGCTTAATGGTTTGAGGCAGTTTTACATCCTTCAGGAAATGTGTGGTTTGTGTGACAGTTAAATGCTTCTGTTCACTCCACAATAAAAAATTGATTTTTATATTTCCTGAAAATGTCAGCGGTTATACCTAACGTGTCGAAATAAGTTTGCTATAGCATTATGCAAATTATTTAAGATTGATATTATGTGTTGCTTGTGTGTTATAGATAGTAAAGAGCCCACATCCAAGTCTAGATTTCCTAGTCTTTACATACAGTATGGCACATGGTATATTTAATTTTTAATTTAAATCTATTGGATATTTTTACCATTTTATCATCCACCAGGCAAAATTAATGGCATGACATGACCTGAAGGACAAACAAAATGTTTAAAATGTCAGTTATAAAAGTAGCCTAGAAGCTGCAGGATTTGGGGAAACATTTATGTTCATATATCACAGTTACATACTTAAATGTAATACTTCGGGGTTTTGGGTTTGTTCAAATTACTAACCACAGCTATGAGCAATAGTATTTGTGATGTTTCCCCATAGCAAACACTACTAAGGAATATTTTAGATAAATTAATGCATGAATGAATAATACAATTTGGGTTGAGATTAAATACATTTCCTTAAATTTCCTTAAATAAAGTCTCCCAGAGGAACAGAATTAGTGTAATATTGCTGTAAAAACCCATCAGCACAATGGTTTGTCCCATTCACTCCTGGCTTACAGCAGAAATATCCCATGGCTCTCAGTTGGGTGATATTCATAGATAGATGCTGTATGCCGTCATCTGTAATCTGCCTCCAGTTTGTGCCCTTTTGCCCCCATCCTGTCTATGCACACAAAGAGAGGCAGCGCTATAAACCTCCTTCTCTGCTGCTCATTTATCCCGCTATCTCTTTTCATTCCCTCTGCCGTTCTCTCTGCTTTTCAGCTCACCCGATCTCCAGTGCAGCTTCATGCTTTATTTAGGATCTCCTGGTGACACTCAGCTGCTAGCTACAGATAAAAAAATAATAATTTCCACAAAAATGGGTATACATGATAATTTTCACACAATGCACAAATGTGTCAATTTTTATCCACTACAATTTGGTGCTCGTGGCCAAATTTTTGTTTAATGTAGAGGAGTCATATATATGTTAGGACGTCCACTAAATGAGATGGATACCAATTTTCAACTTAATGGATCATATGGTTGTGGAATTATTGTAGGAGCTGGTGTGTGTCCCCAAATTGTCTACTTGTCTGTGTATATCAAGTATTTGTAGGGCTCTTAATAGTAGGAAATAGATTTTAGAATTTTTAGAATAGAATTTTTTTAAATAGACTGTCTGCTTCTAGCTTTAATCAAGAAGAATATAATTGCTGAAGTTGATTTTATGCTTGTATGGTTTAATCAATATTTAAAAGTAATGGAGAGAAATCGGTGTTGTATCAGTATCAGAGATCAACAGATATTCAATATTGTATTGATGATTTTTGTAAATTAGGACAAATGTGCCTTGAAAACTATGCACAAAATGAGGCCATAATGTCAATCGATCACCCACATACATATAGTAGACCCACGCTTAGCCATATACAGTGCCCTCCACTAATATTGACACCCTTGGTAAATATGAGATAAGGAGGATGTGAAAATAAATCTGCATCAATTATCCTTTTGATCTTTCATAAAAAAAAATCCACAAAGTTCTAACCATTGTAATTGAGGTAAAACAATGGAAACTGGGGGGGGGGGGGCACCAATGGAATACTCCTTGCGAGAACCGAATAATAAAGTTGTCACCTCGTGACCAGTGACGTGTCTTGAACTATAATAAACCCTTAGCACGTCACCTCGATCTCTTAGATCATTCTCGCAATACCGAGTGACCAGAGACTCTGGCGGTCTTCCACTTAGTCATAGAACCACAGTTACATTCGTAACCAGCGTTCTATTTCCTTTCGCTCCAGACCGCCAGAGGCAGTGCTAAAGCACTAGTGGAAGACGAATACCTACGCAGTCACGAGGGATCCCCCTGCGAAGCATCTGGGCAGGCAGAAAGCACTGCAGCACACGCTGCCGGCAAGGGAGTCACATTCAATCTGTAAAGCCCAGGTTGCTGCCGCACAAACTGGGCCAACCAAACTTGTCGTCGTGCTTGTACAAGAGTACCCAAGGCTGTTCCACAGTGATTGGCAATAACTCCCATAGTCTGCAATGTAAGCTCAGTTAAGTCTGTCACCAATGGGTCAGATGAAGTTTCTCTCAGAGAGGAGTGTAGAGCCACAAGCATGTGTGCCAAAGAATTAGAAACACGGCCAAGGCTCGCTGTAGCATTGTATGCACGAGACAACTAATTCATTAGTGCGCCTACACTCTACATTGGAGCAACGTACATTCTCACGAAGCGCCTCATCGGGAGATACAATAAGCGCTGCCACACTAGATTCTATAGGTGGCATGCTACTAAGTCCTACTGTCTCTTGGTCTTGCATTACAGCCAGTATGCGGGCTAACTGATCGGGACGTGTAACCTTCGTTGAATTTTGTAATGCAGACACCAATACAGATGTAAAATCATTGCACTGAGGCATTGTAAATGATGTTCTCTGTGCACGATGCAGAAAAATATTATTAGAACCCACTGCTGGTTGAGAGGGATCTAGATTGATGCGGGCAAGCATAGCTTTTAATGTTCCTTCCAGGGATGCAACAACTGAAGATGACCCACCTGACTTCTCAGATATGGTCTCACTGCCAGAATGCTGTGATTGATCTGCAGGCAGATTCTCCTCAGCACCTGCAGTAACATCTGGAATGGTTTGATGGCAGCCACTGACATCACTTCCAAATCCTGTCCTGTATGCATGGTTGGTGGCGATGTCATACATAACTCAGTCTGAACTTCCTCTCGTGCGTCCGTTTTAGGCTGAGTTTTAGCCAGAAGCGGCAATAACAACTCAACTGCAGAAGACAGCTGATCGACTTTGCGTGCTAAATCAGAAGATCTAGTTCCCCTTCGGGAACGTCGAGCTGCGTCAATACGCTTTGGGAACGCCTCCAGCGTGACCACGCTCTGAATCACGTGTGTAATCAGTCCAATAGAGAAGCGTGTGTGACGTTACGGGTGGGTGACGTCAGGAACCAGGAAGCTATAAAGTACAGGCGGTGAATGCAGCGGGCAGCTTCTGTCTTTCAGTCGCGCTCTGTGTGTGTCTTGTATTCCCTGTTTTTCGTGCCAGTTTGCACGGCTTTCTTTTGAGGGAATATGTCCAAAACAAAATAAGCAGGCAATTTAGAAAGCGTGTTCCCCGTTCCTCGTCTCTTTATGAGCAGGGATTCACACGATTTCTGTTTTGTCTGTCTGGGAGTGAAGCATAGGAGTCAGTTCTCGAGGGAGCTGACTGCCTGTAGTGTTTTCCCCGCGGCTCGGTCCCGTTTTGCCGAGGCAGGACGGGCGCTGTGTTCGCGGGGGTTACACGTCCCCAAATATAGCGCGTTCTGTTTCGGGGTTCCGAAGCCCGCACTGCGGTACTTCGTCCCTTGATTCAGAGCGCGTAGCTTCGCTCCCAAGCGCGCTCTCTCTCTCTCTAGTGAGAATTCGCGCTGCTACAGCTGTCTTTCTCCGAGGAGATTGACGCTGTATGCATATGAGCAGACTATGTATTGATCGTTTGTTTCTCCCTGCTCTCGCCTTTAAAAATAGAGGGCGGGGATTCACGCGATTGATGCGTAGCTTGCTGGGGAGCTGAGCACTCACAGCCGTTCTTGAGGGAGCGGCTGCGTTCATTCATAAATGTGTTCATTCATAAATATGTTCATTCACAAATGTGTTCATTCAAAAGCAATGTCAAAAACTTTTTCCCTTAAATGTGTGAAGTTGAATGTGTAGCTCTGCTCCCATAGTTTTAATTCTGAGGAATTAAAACTATTTTAGGCTACTGGGCGGAGCAGCCTCTGCTTTGGCCATTTATTGCATTCTCACCCTGCACTTTCCTATAAGTTTGTGGATGCTTCTCTGGCTCCTTTGTGATTCCAGGGCATCCATATACTTAATTATAATAATTATAATGACGTTTATTATGCTCTTTCTGAGCATGTGGCAATTCAGCATCGAGATGTTGTTTTCGTCTACATGGAAAGTTGGGGTTAAGACTATAAATACCTAGGGAAGTGTGCTTCCTCCATTACTGAGGACCACTTATCTAGGTGTAATGTGGGATTTGACCACGATGCAGTCACATTTGTCTCCTGCTCGATTTGAATCGGTCCCCATGGCAGTCGAGAGAGTGAGATAAGGCCAGTCACTCACGGTTATACAGTTTCTTAGTAAACTGTTGGGTCTGGAGGCAGCTGCGTCCAACGTATTCCCTTTGGCCTGCTGTATATGAGACTCTCCCAGTGGTGACTCAGGTCCAACGGTTTTTCCCCGAGGGGCAACCTATTTCACATGCTCAAGGTCACGCGGCGAGCCTTTCGGGCTTTAGACATGTGGAAGAAACTATGGTTCCTGTCCAAGACGCTGTGTTGAGGACTCTTGGTCGTCGCATAGCTAACGACGAGTGCCTCCATCACAACATAAGGGGTGGTCATGAGTGACCACTTCGACTAGTATCCTGGAGCCTGTGATCCAGGAACCTGAAGAAGTCGGGGTCTCCCAAGCCTAAGGTCGACCTGAGGATCGTTCCGCAGGCGAGAAGTCCTCGACGAAGAGGCCCTGACAGATTCAGGGCTTCTGTGGGCAGGCCCCCCGGGGCAGTTCAATTTACCCCGGTGCCCTCCAGAGACTGGCCTGCTAGCCCTGCCACCGCGGTGCTTCAGGGCGCAGCAGTCTCTCATGAGCCTCTCTCATTACATCCGCCCGTTTTACGTAGAGGCACGGAGGGGCTCGCCTCTTCTTATTGCATCAGAGGTCAACCTCGAGAGACTGATCTCCTTAGTAGAACATTTTGGCAGCGTGAAACTTCTGTCAAATCTGTCTATGTGGGTCCTGCGTAAAAAAAAAAAAAACCCTGCAGGTTGTGGTTTTGCAAGAAGAAGTGAAACTCTCTTGAAGTAGGTGGCCATCGAGGTGGCTCCTCTTCTTTTTCAGAGAGTTCGCCTTTCTAGTGTTCGCTTTTGGGGCAAAAGTGTACCTTATGCCAGCCTAGGGGGGATCTGACTACAATGCAGACACATCTGTCTCCTGCTTGGTTCGGTCATTCCTCACCTCAGTCGAGAGTCAAATTAGGCTAGCAGTGAAACACCGTCGGCTCAGGACCAAAGGGTTCTCCCCGAGGGGCAAACCCACTCCACATGGTCAGGGTTTCAAGGCGCTGCTCCGCCCCCTAGACTTGTGGAGAAAAACTTTGGTTCCTGTTCTGGGCCCGGTCATGAGTGACCGTTTTGGCCCTGGGTCTATGCGACACATGCCATCCTATTGGCATTTTCATCGCCTAGAGACTAGGCCGCGTTTCTGCTTGTGAAACATTTCCCTAGACCCGATAAGCCCACTTACGGTGAAACACTATTGGGTCTGTTGCCAGCGGCATCCAACATAATATTTTTGGCCTGCTGTACAGCAGTTCCCTGTAGTGGTCCTCTAACAGGAAAAGCATACACCGGGAAGCGGAACATGTTTGTTCGTTAGTGCAAACTGCACCCAATTCACTGCCCAGTAGGATCAGTGCTGGAATCTTTGCAAGCCCGCCTTACGGCCGGTAACACACACTTTACGCTGAAGGGCTACATGGCGGCCGCCGTTGCTTTCCATGCCCCCTTCGGTACTATCTCCCTTAGGAGACTTCCCCCAGTGTCATCCTTCCCCTAGGAAGGTAACAGGATTAAGTGGTTCTCCCTGAGGGGCGAACCCGCTCCACATGATCAGGGTCTCAAGGCACTGTTCCCGCCCCCTAGACATGTGGAAAGATCTTAACTCCTGTTTGGGGCCCGATCATGAGTGATTGTGTGGCCCTGGGTCTATGGAGCACATACCATCTTACTGGTATTTCTATCGCCTGGAGTTCTAGGCCGTGTTTCTTCTTTGGAAACACTCTCTCCCAGACCCCATAGACTGCTGTGTGTTGTTGCGCACCACATCACAGTGAGCGGTCTCCTACCCTCAAGGAGCTCTGCAGTCACGCCCCTCATACGAGCGGCACACCAGACCCTTGTGTGGTTCCAGGTCACACTCCTCTGGAAAGAGAGCAGTTCATATCCTGGACATCTCATATGGGAGCAGTCGTCCTGTTGAGACAGGGGCTGAGGCCCGGGGATTCGAGACCTCCACCCAGTGTAGTGGAATTCTTGGACCTATGGTCTTGTTGGTCGTCCAGCTCCTTTGGGACTGGGGACCATGCTGCAGACACGGTCGAGACCCTCTCTGTATGCCTATCTCTCCCCGATTTCTCTGCTCCTGGGAGTTCTGAAGAAAGTGCGCCGGGACGGAATCCGCCTCCTCTTAGTAGGCCCCGTTCTGGCCGGATCCTTTAGATCTGATGCCTCTCCTAGACGGCCCTCCTATGGGAATTACCGTCAGGAGGGATCTCCTCTCACAAGTAGAGGGTGCCATCCTGCACCCTCATCTGGAGTTTGAAAGTCATGGGTTTGGTCCCTGAGGGGGCACAATTCCTAGCTTTCGGTCTCTCAACCGAGGTTGCTGAGACCATCCTCCAACTCAGAGCTCCCTCTACGAGGAAAGTGTACACCGGGAAGTGGACCTAGTTTGTTCTTTAAGTGCATACAGCACCCAGTTCACTGCCCAGTAGTCTCAGTGCTGGACCTCTTGCAAGCCCGCCTCACGGCCGGTAAAGCACATTTATTGCCGAAGGGCTACGTGGCGTCCTTCGTTGCTTTCCATACTCCCTTCGGTACTATCTCCCTCAGGAGACTTCCCCCGGTGTCATGCTTCCTCTATGGTGCGCTGAGGCTGGGGCCTTTGGTGCACTCACCACGCTACGGTGCTGTATATCCTTGTCGAGCCTCCGAGGAGGTTTCGAACAGGCCATGAACTTTTCTTTGCCTTGATTGATCAAACAGTTTGCACCTAATATTAGGGTACTTACCCTAGGTGCCCTTTACAGCACCACAGCCCGTAGTACGCCAGGCCTTCTGTCCTCTCTCTAGGAACCGGAACACTATAAGTTATTTGTATAAGTGTCCAAGTGTGAGCACTGGATGCATACGACCACAGATTTGCTGTGGAGGAAGACAGTTTCTTGTAAGGTTGGTCCCCTTACAAAAGTCTTCCAGCTTCTAGGTAAGCCTATAAGCGGTGATTATGGATGCCATTTTTGCTTTCTCTGAGTCCTCTGTATTCCCTCACTGATGGAACCCAAGGCTCTAAGTTCTCCTGACAGACACCTCTGCAGGTTACTTCAAACGCTGGGAATGATCCACGCCTTTGTTTCTGGGCGCCTTGTGCCTCTTTTTTTATCTTGGGCTACTTTGGCCCTTCTATACGGGTGGGCTGAGGCCCCCCTCTCTATTCTGCCTAACCAGCAGTTATCTACCCGGGCTACTTTCGCCCTTTCCAAGAGTGGGCTGAGGCCGCTCTTTCTACTCGGCAGGCTACTTTCGCCCTTTGCACGAGCTGGCCGAGGCCGCTCGTTCCTGCCTGTGCAGCATTATCTACTCTTGGGCTATTTTCGCCCTCATACCCAGGTGGGCTGAGGCCCCCTCTCTTACCACGGGCTACTTTTGCCCTTTAAACGAGCTGGCTGAGGCCGCTCGTTTCTGCCTGTGCAGCATTATCTACTCTTGGGCTACTTTCGCCCTTATACCCAGGTGGGCTGAGGCCCCCTCTCTTAGCACGGGCTACTTTCACCCTTTACACAAGCTGGCTGAGGCCGCTCGTCCCTGCCTGCGTGGCATTATCTACTCTGGGCTACTTTCGCCCTTCTACCCTGGTGGGCTGAGGCCCCCTCTCTTACCACGGGCTACTTTCGCCCTTTACACTAGCTGGCTGAGGCTGCTCGTCCCTGCCTGCGTGGCATTATCTACTCTGGGCTACTTTCGCCCTTCTACCCTGGTGGGCTGAGGCCCCCTCTCTTACCACGGGCTACTTTCGCCCTCTACTATTGGGCCGAGACCCCTCTCTTACTGCCTGACCAGCAGTTATTAATCTGGGCTACTTTCGCCCTTCCACGAGTAGGCTGAGGCCGCTCGTTCCATTCGGGCTACTTTCGCCCTTCTTATGAGACGGCTAAGGCCGCACTCTCCTGCTTAATAACAGCAATCACTCTGGGCTTCTTTCGCCCTTCCACGAGTAGGCTGAGGCCGCTCGCTTCACTCGGGCTACTTTCGCCCTTTTCGTTCCACCTGCTCCACACAGAGCAGGGCTTTGGAATTCTGGTGGCGTGGGTATATTGTTCCCAAAGCGTATTGACGCAGCTCGACGTTCTCGAAGGGGAACGCCTCGGGTTTCGTATGAAACCCTAGTTCCTCTAGGGAACGAGACGCTGCGTCGCCTACCACAATTCCGGCATCCCTGCAGCGCTCCTGGTGGCAGAAGCTGCCGGCTGCATTCACCGCATGTGCTTTATAGCTTCCTGGTTCCTGACGTCACACGCGCTTCTCTATTGTACTGATTACACACGTGATTCAGAGTGTGGTCACGCTGGAGGCGTTCCCAAAGCATATTGACGCAGCGTCTCGTTCTCTAGAGGAACTAGGGTTTCATACGAAACCCGAGGCGTTTTCTTAGCCTTCTTTTCAATTTGAGATGTTTGCTTATGCTTACGATCAACGGTGGTGATATTGGATAAAAGTAACAAATTATCCGATGCCGATTCTAGACCCGCCAGACGAGCGTGACGCACGGCGAGTGGCATAATGGAGCATTCTGGGCACGGGTCAGTCAATGGCACTCTAAGATGATCCATACCGAGACAAGCAGGACATTGGTGATGTCCATCCATAATATTCATTACATTTGGGCACGTAGAACATTGAAGTGTATCCATGTTAAATCAATACTCACCCTAAAGTTGATAAATCCGGTACACGTTAGTGATTACAGTTTTTTTCTGAATGCTTAAGCGCTAATCGTGATTCTTGTAGCACAATTTCTAAAACTATTAATACGTATAGCAAAACCACTCACTGAGTTTGCAAAACTAAAAGCACAAACACTGCTTTGCACTCAGTTTGCAATTTTGTAACACACACTTTGCAGAACTTTAAACACAACTCACTGCTTACACTCAATTACCAAATTTCCAACACACTCCTAGCAAAATTATACACATGTATGGCTATCAGTAACACTATTTTGTGTTCTGACTTAGTCTTGGTTTAGATGAGTGTGAATAAACACCAATACTTGAAGTTTGGATCCTTGTATGTTTACATGACACTATGACAAAAGTATGACCTCAAATTGACATCTGTACACAGAGAAAGCAAAAAAAGCCAGCTGTGTTTTGTATTCATACCATCAGTGTGCAGTTGGCACATTGTGTGCTTAGTAGATGATGGCTTGTGTTTACTGTTTGATACGAAAACACCATTTTTACGAAGGTGTGAAGAGTTAATCTAGCTGTGTTCACTTTTGCAAGAGAACTACAATGTTTTGATAATTGGGTGAAAGATTTTCTTATTTGTGTGTAGATTTTTGCAAAAATAGCCAATTGTTACAAAAAATGTGCTTAAGCAATCAGAAAAAACTGTAACGTCGCGATCAGGCGCGTATACGCTCTCAGCCAAGGCAGCCAGGGCTTCCGAGTGTATATCGTCACAGAGGCATTCAAACTTGCCGGCATCCAGCAGATTGAAGCCTCTTGCGTGATGTAACCCGTATCTCACGATCGCTGTTGTAGCGAATTTAGCTCAAAAGGGAAATGTATATAAATAATTACAATTAATTTTTATTAATTACCATTATTTATATCAGCCGCCAGTAACTGTAGCGGAATTGAATCACCATCAATTAATCTGTTCGTCTAGCGAACATTCAGGGTAATTTCATATCAACTCCAAGCAATGATATTTTCTTGGCCACAGAAAAATAACATTCTTACAGTATTAATGCATTAGAGCCTGTAGCTTGATCGGAAATCGTAAAGGGACATTAATTTGCAAGGCAGAATCAGAGACTCATGTCATTTGTGCACAAGAGTTTTATTAACTAACGACTAACATATAACTAATCTAAACAAACAAACATACAATCACTCATACAGGGTAGGTTAGGAGGATGGCAAGAACAGTAGAGGAAAAGGGGGGTGAGGCTGAGCGGACCATCTGAAAGAACCATCAGTTTCTAACGCAAAGTGCGGCATGTGATAGCTTACACATAACCTCTGTTTAGTGGAAGAAACTATACTTGCATTCGACCGAGAGTCTCGTGGAGCCTCTGGAGAAGTCCTGGATGGTTCCATTTGATGGCCGGAGTTGAAATTTCTTGAAACTCCAAGGTTGTTCTTGACTCTGTTGAGGTTAGGAGAGGTCTCTCTCCTGTGTAAGCAGTTCTGAGGAACTGCAGGCCCCACTTCAGAGCTGGGTATCCAGAGACGGCCAGGAGTGAAGATAGAGAGATGTCTGATCGTGGTCATTCTCATGATGATAAGTTCCATGGTTGGGTGAAAATGAACTCCAGTGCTGTTAGTCTGACACTGCGGGGTCCTTTTATATTCTAGGAAGAGTCACACCTCTCAAAGTGGACTTGACCAATGAGAGAGGCTGAAATTCCAAGCGGGAGGTTTCGAAATGATGTGGGCTTTTACGACCCTTTGTTTGAGAGCAAGGTATTTTGCATGTGGGTAAATTCATGTAAATCTACTAGGGATTCACGAAACTCTAATATGTTACATGTGTATAAACATATAATATGCATGTCACGTGGGAATAAGGGAGGTCTGGGTCCAAATGCAGGGTGAGTGATTTTAATGAAATGAAAACAAACTAAACAAACAAAAAGGCCAACACGGCAACACTAAACATAAACTGAAACACAAACTGAACAAAACAGGGAACACGGTCTAAGGCCAGGAATCAGGAACACAAATCATACATACAAAACAAAAGACAATGCAGCCATGAAACAGGAGTGAAAAGTGAGAGTTCTTATAGTCCAGATGATTGTGAACAGATGTGGGTGTAATCAGTGCTAATGACAAGACAGATGTGAACGATCAGGGGAGTGCAGTGCAAGGGGAACAGCGGCCTCAGGTGGCTGAGGGAACACAGTCCAGAGTCATGACAGTACCTTCCCTCAAACAAAAAATTTGGAGGGAGGAGGAACGGGGGAAGGTGAATCAGGGGGAGGGATGGCGGGCCAGGCCCGTGCAGCGCAGTCACCGCTGCGTCAGGAACAGAAAGCGCGGTCAGGGTCGCGTCAGGAACAGAGGGCGCGGTCACCGGCGCGTCCGGAACAGAGGGCACGGTCACCGCCACGTCAGGAACAGGGAGCGAGGCCACAGGCGCTTCCGGAACAGAGAGCGCAGTCGCCTCCGTGTCAGGAACAGAGAGCGCAGTCGCCTCCGCGTCAGGAACAGAGAGCGCAGTCGCCTCCGCGTCAGGCGCCGAGATAGCGGTCACCGCCGCGTCCGGAACAGAAAGCGCGGTCAGGGCCGCGTCCGGAACAGAAAGCGCGGTCAGGGCCGCGTCCGGAACAGAAACAGCGGTCGCCTCCGCGTCAGGAACAGAGACAGCAGTCGCCGCCGCGTCAGGAACAGAGATCGTGGTCTCCGGCGCGTCAGGCACAGAGATAGCGGACACCGCCGCGTCAGTAACAGAGGGCGTGGTCACCTGCGCGTCAGGAACGGAGATAGCGGACAACACCGCCACGTCCGGAACAGAGAGCACGGTCACGGCCACCTCAGGCACGGAGATAGCGGACACCGCCGCATCAGGCACGGAGATAGCGGACACCGCCGCGTCAGGAACAGAGGGCGTGGTCACCTGCGCGTCAGGAACGGAGACAACGGACACCGCCGTCTCCCCGCGGAAGAGCCTCTCCGCCCCCACCGCAAAGCAGGGACGTATCCGTGCAGTCTCGGCCCTACGAGCGTCCATCTCAGCCAGGCAGGCGTAGATGAACTCAAATCGAGCGGCCGACGCCGCCTCAAAAGACATCCCCCCCGTCTCGGGAACAGAACGGGGGGTAGCCGCCTCCTCGAAAAAAAAAATACTCCCCGCTGGACCCATCTGTGATGGCTGCATTCTGTCACGTGGGAATAAGGGAGGTCTGGGTCCAAATGCAGGGTGAGTGATTTTAATGAAATGAAAACAAACTAAACAAACAAAAAGACCAACACGGCAACACTAAACATAAACTGAAACACAAACTGAACAAAACAGGGAACAAGGCCAGGAATCAGGAACACAAATCATACAAAACAAAAAACAATGCAGCCATGAAACAGGAGTGAAAAGTGAGAGTTCTTATAGTCCAGATGATTGTGAACAGATGTGGGTGTAATCAGTGCTAATGACAAGACAGATGTGAACGATCAGGGGAGTGCAGTGCAAGGGGAACAGCGACCTCAGGTGGCTGAGGGAACACAGTCCAGAGTCATGACAATGCATCATCTTTTAGATCACCAAAATACGAATTCAGAGATACCAAACATGACCGTGTGGTTATACTACATAATATTTCTATCTATATCTATAGTAACACGTGCATAAAAAACATTACACAATACAAAAGACAATATACATAAACCGCACTATTATACACAATGATTTGGGTGTTCATTCATAGGAAGGGTTTTCTATGAATTAGGGAAGAGTCCATTTCAACAGGCCAAATCTTCATCTTTAGGTCTTTCCTAAAGTTGCTGCATACCTTTGGATCGTAAAACTGGTGTTATCAGATAGTCGCCCTGGCAACTGAGCCCTTTGGCCTGTTGGTGCATTTCGGGGGTTGTTTCCAGAACGCCAACCTATAGTTGGCTTGTTGGTTTTAAGGATTTGTTAAATGTAACAAATAACTGTCTGATTGGTCCATACGCTACACTGTGCACCGCGAGATGCGTGTAAATCCAACAATTGTATAAGTGATGTAATCAAGACGAAACAGCTCGTGATATATCCTGAAGATCTCTTCAGCAGCAAGCTGCACAAATTATCGTCACGTTCAATTCAACAAGCGAGAATGAGAAAGAGATCGAGGTGACGTGCTAAGAGGTTATTATAGTTCAAGGCACGTCACTGGTCACGAGGTGACAACTTTATTATTCTCGGTCAAGCGCGAGCGCGAGGAGTATTCCATTAGTGCTTTAGCACTGCCTCTGGCAGTCTGGAGCGAAAGGAAATAGAACTCATTATGAAATAAATGTTTTTCTTTAGTTAACTTTGGCCACTATTATTGGCACCCAATTATTGCAACATTCTTTTTCCAAGATAACAGCTCTGCACCAATGTCTCCAACAATGTCTAATGAGTTTTTTGAGAACACCTGACAAGAGATCAGAGATCATTCCTTCATACAGAATCTCTAGATTCTCCAGAATCTCTCTCTTCCTAGTTTCATGTTGGTTCTGCTTCTCTTTAGTTTCTACAGGGTCGGGACGGGACGGCCATGGTAGAAGCTTCATTCTGTGCTTAGTGACACATTTTTGTGTTGATTTTGATGTTTGTTTTGGATCATCGTCCTGCTGGAAGATCAAACCACGGCCCTTTATAAGATTATCAACAGAGGCAGTCAGATTTTGATTTTTTTATCTGCTGGTATTTAGAATCCATGAAACCATGTATCTAAACAAGATGTCCAGGTCCTCCGGCAGAAAACTAGGCCTACAACATTAAAAACCATGGGCATGGGGTACTTTTTATCTCTGTCTGCACCAAAACCATCTGGATTGTTAGCTGCCAAAAAGCTCATTTTTAGTTTCATCTGACCATAGAAGCCAGTCCTGTTTGAAGTTCCAATCATGTCTGACAACTGAATATGCTGGAGTTTGTTTTTGGATGAGCCAGGAAGATTTTTCTTGAAACCCTCCCGAACATGTGGTAATGTAGGGGCTGTTTGATAATTTTATTTTAGGCTTTCTGACCCCAAGACACAGCTAATCTCTGCAATTCTCCAGATGTGATCCTTGGAGAGTCTTTGGCCACTCAAACTCTCCTCCTATCGTGCATTAGGATGATATAGACACATGTCGTCTTCCAGGTAAACTTGTAACATCTTTAGTTGATTGGAACTTCTTAATTATCGCCCTGATGATGGAAATGGGGATGTTCAACGATTTAGCTCTTTTCTTACAGCCACTTTCTATTTTGTGAAGGTCAACAAACTTGTTCTGCACATCAGAACAATGTTCTTTGGTTTTACTCATTGTGATGGATGATTAAGGGAATTTGGCCTTTGTGTTCCTCATATTTATAATCGTGTGGAACAGGAAGTCATGGCTGCACAATTTCATGCTCCTAGTCACCCTGGTGCTAAAAAAATGTAAATACGAATAGGAATATACTTTAGAGATATTTTTATAAAGTAAATATCAAAATCTTGTGATTGTTTAAAGTGTTGCAAAATGTAATCTATATTATTGTCCTGCTCTAATGTACTAAATGTGACTATATGTTATGAAGATATTACAGTATTATAAACATGAACATCATGGTTCTCTGCAAAGCTGCTTTGAAACACTTCTGTGTATTGTGAAAAGTGCTATACAAATGAAAAGTATTTGACTCTGTCTAAAAATCATTTGTTTTGGCATTTTTTTTTTTTTTTTTTTTTTTACAATTTTTATGATATAAACTCTGTTCTTATGTGTTCCTCAGCTGTAAAACGAAGACATACCCTGATGACCTTCCAAACACCAGCATTGTGATCGTGTTTCATAATGAAGCCTGGAGTACACTTCTAAGAACCGTACACAGTGCAATAAACCGCTCGCCCAGGCACCTGCTGCTCGAGATACTTCTGGTGGATGATGCCAGCGAGAGAGGTCCTAATCACATAATTTCAATAACTAATCATTTTAATTATTTCCATGTTAAGTTAATTCCTTCAGTATTGCAATGTCAAAATATCTCCAGTCTCATCGTTTATGTGTATGTTGGCAGTATATTTTCTCTGAAGTTTTTAGTCCATAAATGACATTCACCTTTTTAGAGAGTGAAGTGGGGAAACATTAAGATGTGTGTAATATAAAGCTGGCCACCATTATCTAATCTGTGTAGATGACCCCTGTTTTTATTGACTGATTGATGGATTACAGATTTTCTAAAGAAAAAATTAGAGGACTATGTTGTGACTCTGGAGGTTCCAGTTCGAATTTTGAGGATGGAACAGCGATCTGGTTTGATTCGAGCACGGCTAAGAGGGGCGGCAGCTACGCGAGGACAGGTCATCACCTTCCTGGACGCCCACTGTGAGTGCACTATAGGGTGGCTAGAGCCACTGCTGGCCCGCATCAAAGAGGACAGGTGAGTGTGCTTGACTGTCTGTAGACAGTATATTCCTGAGCCCCAAACTTTACATTTTATAGACTTGTGAATGTTTACAAGACAAGTTATTTTTGCTTTTACTTTTCTCATGGTTTTTACCATAAGAAGAACTAAATATAGTACTCTGCAAAATATGTTTACAATAAATTCATGGTCAGAAAGAATATACTGTATAGAGCAATGGTTCTGCCTTTTGAATCCAAGGTCCCCTATTGTCAAACACAATATTCTAAGACTGGTATTATGATTTTATTTACACTAGTTAGCATTTACCCTAATTATAGAAAATTAAATTGTTAAAGTAACTTAATCCCATCATTCCAGAGTTTACACTTTTTATTATCATTTATTTTATTTACTTGGCTTTTTCAGTTATTCAGGATTATAGGACTTTTTTTTAATTCAATTATAAAGTTTACCAAAACTGTGAAACCCTGGTTCTTCAATAAAAATGGCAGTAGTTGAGGGAATGGATTACAAGAAAAATATTATGTCAGCCTGCATCTGGATTTTTAGCTATTTTTATCTTATTTTAAAGTTTGCTTCATTTTAAATCATTTTAAGCCATCCTGGTTTTTTAAGCCAACTGCATCACTACCAAGATACTTACACATGCAGTGGTGATGTTGTCTGTGGTTTAATGTAGCAAAATTTGGGAAAGTGTTTGGGTAAATGTTTAGATGTTTATTTGAAATTGTACAGAAACTGTCATGATCTGGGCTGTGGGGCTCCACTCAGCCACCTGAGGTCGCTGTTTTCCCTTCCCTGCACTACACATCCCTAATTGTACACTCCTGTCTAGTCATTAGCACTGATTACACTCACATCTGTCCACAATTATCTGGTCTATAAGAACACTCATTTCCCACTACTCATCCTGGCTGCATTGTTTCCTGTATGCTGTCTTCGGTATCGTATGCCTGTCTCTGTGTTTCTGAACCCGTGATCTTGTCGTGTTGTGCCGTGTTGGCCTTTTGGTTTTGTTTGTTTGTGTTTTGTTTTATTAAATAATTCTTCCCCTGCATTTGGACCCTGACCTTTGTTGAAACGTGACAGAAACATTTACTATTAAATTAAAGCCAGTAATCAAGCATACATTCTACTGCTTATTTACCTTGCTTGGAATACTTTTCCAGTTGCTTTGGTTCATGGTTTCTCAAAGTGTAATCCTGTTACTCGTCAGTAAGTGTGACGTGTCCTCCATTTGTAAAGGGATCTTTATTACGTTCACACAGATTCAGGTACAGAACACAGATTGGGACTTACATTACTAAGAATATCTTGTTACTCTTACAAGCACACTCACGTTCTTAGTCTCGATCAGCTTCATGTTCAGGTGCATCTGTGCTTTGATACAGGAACCCTATCTGTGAGAGCATGTGCTTTATGCTGTATCCTTTAAGGATTTTTATTCCACCGTCTAGCTGAATCAAGGAGCAGTAAGGGATATGTTGGTCATATGGGTGTGTATAGCATTATGCAGTCCATGTATTGAGTTTGCATTGATCAGAATCAGTCTAGTGGTGCTGAAGCTAGAGGTGTTTATCCAATTAAGATTCTGGAAGCATGAGCTATATTGTGGACTGTTTCTATTTGGAAATGTGTCTAGGTATTTTTTGATACAGGATAGTATCAAAGGATAATGTCTAGGGTGTTATTGCAAAATAAACCCAGACAGGTTGACCTGATCCACAGCCATTTTGGACTGTTATACAGTTAAAAGAGGTGTTAGTGTTTGAACTAGCTAAAGCTTCCAGTTTAAACCTAAATTAACCTGAATCCAGGATCTTAGGGTGGTGTGACCATTTGACGTGCTCTCTGCATTTGTAAGAAAAAAACACCCCCTCACTTTTTTATTGTACAAGTTTGTTCACATTGTGTTTTTCTTTGGACAATGTGTATGTATAAATCTTTACAATTCAAAGAGACAAAATAAAATATATGTAACCTGGACATGACATGCGCTATATCCAACATTCAGAGATGTCACAATGAGTTCAAAGCGGCCAAAAATTATCTGTTGCTTTCCTGAACGATAGAATAGAATAGGAAAAATAGATTACATTAGACATGCTCCCATTCACTTCTGAAGTGAGTCTTAAAGTAAACTAAAGAGCATGTATTTTATTTGGCAGAGAGTTTTTAACTATTCTCTTGTTTCCCTCCATTTTTTTTCTTAGATTTCTCATGTTTTGTTTGTAATAATCATTTGTATATGGCTGTAATTTAATATTTAAAGAAAAATAAGTAATTATTGTCAAAATACCCTATTTTCCACTGCAACACTTGGGTGAAGGTGAATGGGTTATTTTTGTTTGTCATTCTAGGAGGGCTGTGGTCTGTCCAATCATTGATGTCATCAGTGATGAGACATTCGAGTACATGGCCGGCTCAGATATGACCTATGGGGGATTCAACTGGAAACTCAACTTCAGATGGTATCCAGTTCCTCAGAGAGAGATGGACCGACGCAAGGGGGACAGAACCCTTCCTGTTAGGTAATAAAATTCGAGTTTTATTTAAATTTTTGATGTAAATGATGTACAGTATTCTGGTTATTATTCACAACTGGCATTGAGAATGACCCATGAAATCTGTGCTATATTGTTTCCTTCAAACACACACCATTTATTACAATAGTAAAGACAAAGAGCCTTCATTCCACATCATTCAAATCCTTCACATACTGGCTGATTTTTCTTGGTTAATTGAGCAGACAGCATGTGATGTAGGTGGCACAATGGTTTAGTTGTTGTCACTGCAGGATTGCCAGTTACATTATCCTTAAACAAGATGTGAATATCACATCTGATATAGTCAACTCTTTAAAGGGGTCCTATTATGCTTTTTCACTTCATGTAAACACAAGCATTGAGTGAAGTCATTGGTGGCCGTGTCGGATTTATTCATCATACAGTGTAGATAGCTTCACTAGCCTTATGCAATCTGAGTTGTATTAAAAATTATCCTGGCACTCCCAAGCTTTAGAACGGCATAGAAAAGTGTTTCTCTCCATCAGTCCAAAACAAGTCCAATAAAGTGGGGGTCAATAAAAGCCTCCTATGGCGAGCCGATGTGTTTTTGTAAGAAAAAAATCCATATTTAAAACGTAAGAATCCCTTTAGTCTAGCTTGCGCTAACAGTTGTACAGGGGACTTGCTGCTTTGGGAAGAGGGTGTGACAGGACTGAAATGCCATCTAAGCTGTTCACCAATCTCAACGCAGGGGGACAGCTAACCAATCACAACACACTTTTTTTTTTTTTTTTTCGTAAAGCGGGCCTTCATCAAACCCAGAACTAATCGAGCCATTTGTGCCAGGCTGGGCAGAAAGCTATTGTAATGTTAATTATGTGAAAAATAATGTGTTTTTCGAATCACCAAGCATAAGAGAATGTTCTATAGAACCCTTAAAACAAAATAAAGACTTTGTTAAAGAGAACAATTTGACCCCTTTAAACCAGTTCTTTCATTAGCCTGATAATTTTTTATTAAAGAATGTTTTAAACTGAACTAGTTTTACTTTTCATATGCCTTTCAAACATGATATGCAAAAGCCAACATTCGTCAGTATAAAAAACAAAAGGCTTGTAAATTGGATCTTAAAACATCCAGATATGTTGTGTTTTACACAGTTATATTTTTAATCACAACTCACAAATGCAACCAAAATAACAACGACAAAACCTTTAGTCATCCATGAGATCATCAGTCATCTGATGACAGCTCATCATTGGCTTCTTCAATGGGACAAGAAAAGACAGAAGTCAAGTCTGTCAGTTTTCAGTTTTCTCTAAAATGTGCACATCCATCTAGTATATAAATTAGATTATAAGCAACAAAATGAGATATCTTATTTTTATTTTTTGCTGAAAAAAGAAAAAAACATTTATGCAGACAAATATATATAAATATATATCTATACAAAAAGATTACATATCTGTGAGTGGGAAAAGTATGTGAATCTTTGCTTTCAGTATCTAGTGTGACCCTCTTTTGCAGCAATAACTGCAGCTAAATGTTTCATGTAACTGCTAAGTTTATTATTAGAATTTGTAGGGTCTGGACCAATCAAACACACAATTGTGCATTAGAGTATTAAAAAAATCACAGACCCCTCCTTTACCCAGTCCTCAACTGTAGGCTCCGGCAAGTCTCAGAATGGCCCATAAGGCCCCCGGTTGCTATAGTGACCAGGACACCTCCGCCAGACCAGATAAACTTTACGACGCCAAAGTATGTGAATCGCAACTCCCCCAACCAACTCTCTCTTAAAATTGACTGCAATGGTAACTTACTTTGTTCATCAATTCTTTAACAAACCTTCCTAGGAATGAACAAACCAACCCTCAAGTCAGTGTCTATTTTATTGTGGTTTGGGTATCTTGTCTTTTGATATTGTGTAATGTTTTTTATGCATGTGTTACTATAGATATGGATGGATGTGTTGTGCGGTGTAACCACATGGTAATGTTTGGTATCTCTGAATTCGTATTTTGATGGTCTAAAGGATGATGTATATTATATGGCGATACACATTTAACATATTATAGTTTCATGAATCCCTAGTAGAAAGTACTTTGCTCTCAAGACAAAGGATCGTAAAAGCCCACTTTATAGCCAAACCTCCCGCTTGGAATTTCATCCTCTCTCATTGGTCAAGCCCACCCTAAGAGGCGTGACTTGCCAAGATGTTAAAGGGCCCACACACAGTTCCGCCCTCTCTCTTCTTTTTTCTACTGGACTGAACACGACATGCCGCCACCTCCCCCATATCCATGGGGGAGGGGGGGGGGCGGTAAGGAGATGAGGCCTAAGTTACTTGGAAACTCAAGGAACTCTCAAGGAACTGGAAAAGGACTTTCCAAACTGAACACATACGGAGCCAATGCACAATAAAAGGAGCTTGCAAGTATCCGTTTCTTTCTACAAACGTAGATAGCGTTTAAGGCGTTTTATAAAAAACGATTTCAGGTTGTTCAGAACCGTTCATTCCTGTACCATGAAACTCTCTCTCACTCTCTTTTCTCTCTCATACTCTCTCTCTCACGCGTTCTTTGTCTATTTGTGTTTTATGTACGTTTGTCTATGTGCGATCGTTTGTAAGTAGAATAGTTTAATAAACAACCATATATTCACATATAATGATTCTCTGTGCTGAATGCTTACATTACAAAAGTCACTTAAACTGTTTCGATCTCATATTGCTACCTTAAGCCCTATTTTGTTCAATTGTTTTAACTCCCTTCTGATTAGTAAAACACGTTGCCGTGACGACGAGCCAACGTCAGAGTAATGGGTATCACTGAAGAATTTGCTGGACAAAGAAACAAGTCGATATCATCATTACTGTTACTGATCAGAAGCTGGAAATTGCGTATATTTAATGATGATTATTATACACAATTTCCTGTGAGTTAAACTACTTTCCCTGACTGAAATGTATGTTTTAAATAACTCATTTCATCCTATTCATTGGTCAAAAAAGACCTGGTGGAGAACACATGTGAAGTAAGAAACACTTGTACACACATGTTGATCAATTTGAAATTCTTTGAGCTAATGACATTCTCTACAAATTTTAGCTCATTCCTCAGTGCAGAACCACTTCAGCTTCAGTACCACTTTCTCCCATGAACTGCTTGCTTCCAGTTTTTCCACAACTTTTCAATTTGATTAAGTTCTGGACTTTGACTCTTCCATTCCAAAACAATAACTTTGTTTGTTTAACCCTTTTTTTTGGTAGAACGACTTTTGTGCTTGGGGTCGTTGTCTTACTGCATAAGCCACTTTCTCTTGATTCAGTTCTCGGACAGATGTCTTGACATTTTTCTTTAGAATTTGCTGATATAATTCAGAATTCATTGTTTCATCAGTCTTATCCATCCATTAAACCTTTATCCAATAGTCCTCTGGCTTGTCCACGTTATCTTTTTTTTTTTTTTCTTTTTGGAGAGCAGCTGCTTTCTTCTTCTGCTATGTACACTATGACTGTTTAGTGTTCTCCTGATGGTGGAGTCATGAACATTGACATTAGCCAATGTGAGAAAGCTTGCTTGCTTTTGGAGTGATTTTTTGTTGAGCGACCACTCCAGGGGAGGGTAAGAGTGATCTTGAATTTCCTCCATTTGGACACAATCTGTCTGACTGTATGTTTGTGGAGTCCAAACTCTTTAGAGATTGTTTTGTAACCTTTTCCAGTCATGAGCAGCAACAACTCTTTTTCTGAGGTCCTCAGAGATCTTTACTTCCACAAATATGATCAGACTTTGATAGATTCCTGTTCTTTAAATAAAACAGGGCACACACTAACACCTGATCTCACTGTTTGAAAACACCTCTGAACAGATGGACTCTAATTTTACCTTCAAATTATATGATAATCCTAAAGATTTCATCTCATTTGTTTGCGTTGGTTCTCTTTGTCAACTTTTGTGAAAAAACTGATAATCTTTTGATTTATATTTATGCAGAAATATAGACAATTCTAGAGGGTTTACAAGGCTTCAGCACATCCCCCAAACCATGACACTTCCTCTCCACCTTTCACTAACTTCTTTACATCTTTGGGCTTCAGTCTCACCCCATTTTGATGCCAAACTAAATGTTCCCTTCCGGGAACTCGAGCCGCGTCATAGAACGCTATGGGGAACGCCATTGGCGGGCAGCACTCTGAATCATGTCTACAACCAATGAATGACGGGGGTGACGTCACAGGCGCGGTGACGTCATCGACCAGGAAGTATAAAGCACGTGCGTTTGACGCCCGCGGCAGCTTTTGTCATTCAGCGAGAGCGCTCTGTGTCTGTCTGTCTCGAAGTCATTGCTGTTTTTCGTGCCCAGTTTGGTACACTTTTATTTGAGCAATGGCTTCATCACAACCTAAGCAAAATAAAAAAGAGAGTTTGGTGGTGGTTAAGCGCCCGCATAGGCAGTGTGTCCCTCCCTGCCAACGCTTCATTGTTGGTGGGGATACACACAGCCTATGTGTGGTCTGCTTGGGAGCGGAGCACGCACAGTCAGCCCTCGAAAATGCTGGCTGTCCGCACTGTGAACGCCTTCCGGTGCGGGTGCTTCGCTCCCGGAAAGCCCTCTTTGCGGAGGGGGCTTTCACCAGCGTTCCCCGCGGGTCTGGCCCCGCTTCCGTCGAGGCGGAGCGGCGGCTGCACTCGTGGGGTTCGCAGCTCGATCTGCTGGAGGGATTGGAGACGGGTGACCCCCTATCTCCGCCCTCACTCAGTGGATCGAGCGACCTCCTCCTGGATGTGGAAGCCCGCACTGCGGTTTCTTCCCCCCGGGAGGAGGCTCCAGAGTTTTTCCTCTCTTCCTCCGAGGAGGTTGAGATGGAAAGCCTGGATGAGCCACAACCGCCACCACGGTCGCCTCACTATGAGGAGCTCGTTGAGGTGCTGACAAACGCGGTAGCCAAATTAAACATCTCTTGGCCCGCGGAAGAATATCATGAGCCGCAGAGAAGCCGACTAGATGATCGCTTCCTGCGGACCAAGTCAGCACCTCACAGACGGAGCCTGCCATTCTTCCCCGATCTCCATAAAGAGCTAGCGAGATCGTGGGAGAAGCCGTACTCCTTCCGCCTGTTCTCCCCCGCTGAAAATTATGGTAATGTGGGGGGTGCACAGGAGTACGGCTACAGGACGATGCCACGGGTTGAGCAGACGCTTGCGGGCTATCTCTCACCCGGCTCGGCGTCGTCCTTAAAGGCTCCGTCCTTGCCCACCAAGCCCCTTAAAGTTAAAGTTAAAGCTCTCCGCGCCACCAAGGAGACCGCCCGCGCTGTGGGGCGGTCTATGGCAGCCCTGGTGGCCGCGGAGAGGCATCTCTGGCTGACCCTTTCCGAAGTCAAAGAGAAGGACAGGGTCACGCTCCTGGACGCCCCCCTGCAACCTTCTGGCCTCTTTGGTGCTTCGGTTGACACCGTTGTCGCCAGGCACCAGGAGGCCCGCAAGCAGGCGGCGGCGTTCAGGACATTCCTCCCTCGCCGCGTGTTCTCCTCTGAGGCTGCTGCACGGGGGCAGCCTCAGCCGTGCACGAGCTCCCATAGAGAGGCGCAGAAACAGCGTTGCCGCCCGCGCTCCTCCAGCTATGCCTAGGGGACCCGGAAAGCAACGCTCTAAGTCGGGGGCTTCCAAGAAAAAGAGGCAAGACCTGAGGGTCGTCCTCCAATAAGTCCTCGGCTAAACGGCCCTGACGGTTTTGGCTCAGGGTCGTTGAGGGCAGCCCCTCTCGAGGGGGTTTGCACCGTACCCAAGGGTGCGGGTTTCAAACCCCCTCGGGGCCCTCAGGAGATTTGTCAGCTAACCCTGCCAGTGTTACAGGGCGCGGCGATCTCCCGCGAACATCCTCTAGCTGTTCCGCCCGGAAACGTAGCGGCCCTGGAGAGTTTGCAGCCCCCGCGGGGGTCTTCAGAGGAGCTAGTTCAGGAGCTTCCTGCCAGCTCGCTGTTACAGGTCTCCGAGTTATAAATTCCTCGAATAAATCCAGACACCAGTCTCGAGAGGCTGGTTCCCTTAGTAAACTTTCTGGCAGCGTGGAAACTACTGCCAAATGTTTCTATGTGGGTCCTGCGTACTGTAGAGAAAGGTTATGCTATTCAATTCGGCGCCAAGCCGCCACCTTTCAGCGGGGTATTTCCAACTTTAGTAAGCCCCGAGCAGGGTCTGGTAATGGAACAGGAAGTAGAAACTCTTCTGAGGAAGGAGGCCATCGAGGTGGTCCCTCCTCAAGACAGGGAATCCGGGTTCTACAGCCGGTACTTCATTGTTCCGAAGAAGGATGGGGGGCTTCGGCCCATCTTAGATCTCAGGCTTCTAAACCGCTCAGTCAGAAAACTGAAGTTCAGAATGCTTACAGTCAAGCAGGTCGTGTCACAAATCAGGTCCGAGGACTGGTTTGTCACGATAGATCTAAAAGACGCATATTTCCACGTCTCCATCCTTCTTCAACACAGGAAGTTTCTCAGGTTCGCTTTCAGGGGCGAAGCTTACCAATACAGAGTACTTCCTTTCGGCCTAGCTCTCTCTCCCCGAACTTTCACGAAGTGTGTGGATGCTGCGCTGACTCCACTGCGACTCCAGGGCATCCGCATACTCAACTACATAGACGACTGGCTTATCCTAGCCAGTTCGCAGCAGTTAGCGGTTCAGCATCGAGGTGTTGTTCTCGCTCACATGAAAGAGTTGGGGTTGAGACTCAACGCCAAGAAAAGTGTGCTTTCTCCACTACAGAGGACCACTTACTTAGGCGTGGTGTGGGATTCGATCTCGATGCAGGCACGTATGTCTCCTGCCCGGATCGATTCCATACTGACTGCAGTAAATGCGGTAAAGCTAGGCCAGTCACTCACTGTCAAACAGTTTCAAGTACTGTTAGGTCTTATGGCGGCCGCTTCCAACGTGATACCTTTTGGACTGCTGCACATGAGACCACTACAGTGGTGGCTCAGGACCAGGGGTTCTCCCCGAGGGGAAACCCGTTCCGCAAGATCAAGGTCACGCGGCGCTGCCTACGTGCCTTGGCCATGTGGAAGAAACCCTGGTTCCTCTCTCAGGGTCCGGTTCTGGGAGCTCCTTGTCGCCGTGTCACGCTAGCGACAGATGCTTCCCTCACCGGATGGGGGGCGGTCATGAGTGGCCGCTCAGCCCAAGGCCTGTGGAGCGATCACCATCTCTCCTGGCACATAAATCGCCTAGAGATGCTGGCTGTATTCCAGGCTCTGAAGAGTTTTCTCCCAGACCTAAGAAACCGTCACGTGCTGGTCCGTACAGACAGCACAGCGGTGGTTTATTACATAAACCATCAAGGAGGACTCCGCTCACGCCCCTTATACAAGCTGGCGTACCGGATACTCCTTTGGTCTCAAGAGAAACTCCTCTCCCTGAGAGCAGTCCATATTCCTGGACATCTGAATGTGGGAGCAGACGTCCTGTCGAGGCAGGGGCCGAGGCCCGGGGGAATGGATGCTTCACCCAGAGGTGGTGAAGCAGATCTGGAGAGTGTTTGGCCAGGCACAGGTGGACCTTTTCGCGACTCGAGAGACATCGCAATGTCCCCTCTGGTACTCTCTAGTTCCTCCAGCTCCACTGGGGCTGGATGTCATGGTACAGACGTGGCCGAGGCTTCGTCTGTACGCTTTTCCCCCGATCGCTCTGCTCCCGGGAGTTCTGGAAAGGGTCCGCCGGTTTCAAGTACGGCTGTTACTAGTAGCCCCGTACTGGCCGGCCCGAGTGTGGTTTTCGGACCTAATATCTCTCCTCGACGGCTCTCCATGGGAGATTCCCGTCAGGAGGGACCTCCTATCTCAGGCCGGGGGCGCAATCTGCCACCCCCACCCAGAGAAGTGGAGGTTATGGGTGTGGCCCCTGAGGGGGCACAACTCATAGGAGCGGGTCTCTCAACCGAGGTTGTTGAGACCCTTCTCCAATCCAGAGCTCCCTCTACGAGGAAACTGTATGGCCTTAAGTGGAACTTGTTTGTGAGATGGTGCCACGAGCACCACTTAGACCCAGTTAACTGCCCGGTTGGTACAGTCCTGGAGTTTCTACAATCTCGCCTTTCCGCAGGGCTAGCTCACTCCACCCTGAAGGTTTACGTGGTGACTATAAGTGCCTACCACGCCCCTCAAGGTGGTCTCTCAGTGGGCCGAGATCCCTTGGTCATCCGTTTCCTCCACGGTGCACTCAGGTTGAGGCCTCGAGTGACACCCAGGGTTCCCACGTGGGACCTGGCTGTGGTACTAGAAGCTCTATGCAAGCCTCCATTCGAGCCCATAGAGGAGTCTACAGATCGCATACTCACTATCAAGACAGCGCTTCTGTTAGCACTCACCTCTCTCAAGAGAGTTGGGGACCTGCAGGCCCTTTCGGTGGCCCCTTCTCATTTAGAGTTTGCTCCAGGGATGGCCAAAGCCTTTCTTTACCCTAGAGTCGGGTACGTCCCGAAGGTCCCCTCCCTAGCGCCACAGCTGATAATGCAACAAGCGTTTTATCCTCCTCCATTTTCGGAGCCGGATCACAGGAAGCTTAACTGCATGTGCCCAGTCAGAGCTTTAGACGCCTACGTCCACAGAGCTGCCACGTGGCGTAGAACAGAACAACTGTTTGTCTGTTACGGCCCCCCAAAGAGGGGGGGCCCGGCTTCAAAGCCTACTATTAGTAGATGGATCATCGATGCCATTACTACTGCTCATGAGTCCTCTGGTCTCCCTTCTCCCTTGGGACTCAAGGCTCACTCCACTCGAGGTCTGTCTGCCTCGAGAGCTCTGACGGCAGGTGTCCCTATCCAGGACATCTGCAATGCTGCGGGTTGGTCCTCGCCCCTGACATTCGTCAGGTACTATGAACTTGACCTCAGAGCCGCTCCAGGCTCCGCTGTCCTCTCGACTTAGCGAGACTAGGTCCGGAGAGTCAGCCACCTCCCTAGCCAGGAGGAGACTTCTCAAGGCGCATTCTTTCTGTGGAAAGAAGAGAAGTCACTTTTCGCCACAAAAAGAGATCTACATCCTTCAACCTTTTGTCCGTGGAAAACTAGACAAAAGCTCTCTCAGTCCCTCTTGTCCTGGCAGAACCCCAGACAAAGGACTAAGACTCCTCGTGAGCCCGAGGGCCGAGAAGTACCTCTCGCACTGGCTGGCGAACCAGGCAGAGGTCCACTTGTTCTCGTGTGCCTGAGGGCCGAGAACTATACAGCCCTCTTGTCCGCAGAATGCTAGACAATGGCTTAATTCTCCTCGTGTTCTGGCGCAGGATGCTACCAGACCGAGTGTATTTCGGTCCCTCTGGTTTCTGGCCTTTCCCAGACCAAGGACTAAGACTCCTCATCTGCCTGAGGGCCGAGGAGTGCCTCATGCACTGGCTGGCTACCAGGCAGAGGCCCCTACTGTCTTCCCCGTGTGCCCGAGGGCCGGGGATTGCAGTGCCCTCTTGTCCGCGTAATGCTAGACAATGGCTTATTCCCTCGCGTCCTGGCGTAGCTCCAGGCCGAGCCTTGGATCCCTCTTGTTCTGGCTGAACCCCCAGACAAAGGATCACCCTCTCCTCGTGTGCCTGCGGGCCGAGGAGCACTCTTGAGGTCAAGTTCACTGTCCTCGTGGGTCTACGGACCAAGGACTACCTACACCATCTGTCCGCGGAATGCTAGACAGTGGTCATTCGGTCCCTCTTGTTCTGGCTAACTCCCAGACAAAGGACTAAGACTCTGCGTGTGCCTGAGGGCCGCGGAGTACCTCTCATTCTGGCTGGCGACCAGACAGAGGAAGACTACCATTCCTCGTGTGCCCGAGGGCCGAGGATTACAGGGCCTTCTTGTCTGCGGAATGCTAGACAAGGGCTCTCTCTTTTCCACCCTGGTTGAACAGACACTGCGCAGTGCTTGGAAATTATGGGGGCGTTGGTAGTCTCGTTCCTCATAGCGTTCCATTATGGTCCGAGACGCGGCGTCTCGTTCCCTCAGGGAACTAAGGTTACATACGTAACCCGAGACGTTCCCTTCCGGGAACTCGAGCCGCGTCTCGGACCATAATTCCTGCACCCTGCGGCGCTCGCTTCATTCCTAAAGAGCTGCCGCGGGCGTCAAACGCACGTGCTTTATACTTCCTGGTCGATGACGTCACCGCGCCTGTGACGTCACCCCGTCATTCATTGGTTGTAGACATGATTCAGAGTGCTGCCCGCCAATGGCGTTCCCCATAGCGTTCCATGACGCGGCGTCTCGTTCCCTCAGGGAACTAAGGTTACATACGTAACCCGAGACGTTTTCCATCAGACCCAAATAAATTAAACTTGCTCTCATCATTAAAGTGAACTTTGGACCAGTTCTATTCTCTCTACACAACATGCTCCTCAGCAAAGTTGAGCCTAGCCTTTAGATTCTTTCAGCTGATGAGAAGCTTGGTCACTCAGAGTGCACTTTTAATTTGACTTCTCTTACACATGCCGAGACAGATTCTTACTCTGTTCAGCACTGAACTGGTGAACATACAGTATTTAGCTGCAGTGTTCCCCATTGAGACTCACCATCTTGCATTCTCCGTGAAAATCGGAGAAATGATGCCAGTTAAATAGGGTTTGTCATATAATTAAAGAAATTAGCATCAGGTGCCAGACTAAAACCAGTTACTTGAAGTGTTCTATAATTTTGATCAGAGTTCTTTTTCAAATATCTCATTTATTTTTTGTGCTTCACAATAGAAAAAAACAAAACCTTCTACTCCGGTTAGGTAACTTTAAATAGGACTAAGCAGTGGCCTTGAAATTAAGGAAATTGTAGGTTTTTTTTTTTTTACACATTGCATATATACATCATATTGGTAGTCATTTGATTGATATATATCGACCCTTATCGATGCATCACTACACCCCTATAAGAAGGCTATTGATCAAAGGATTCACTTACAGAGACTACAGTGGTTCACATCACTTAACCTAGCTATTGATGGTTGATACAAACCCTGTCGGATTGTTTAATGCTGAGGTTTTGTTTGAATCTTTTCCTCAGAACTCCCACAATGGCAGGAGGTCTGTTCTCTATTGACAGAACGTATTTTGAAGAGATCGGCACCTATGATTCAGGCATGGACATATGGGGAGGAGAAAATCTTGAGATGTCTTTTAGGGTGAGAGCTTCATTTTATAGTAGTTATAAAAAAGTGGTATTTTAAAACAATACAAAAAATAGCAATGTATATCATATAATGTTAATGTTCTACCATATTATATTCATGAAAACACTCTGGAATGCTCTTTTTATTGTAATTGTATGTGGCCAAGTTTAAAAGGTCCTTGTTGATTCTGATTTTGTTTGTATGTGTGAAAATAGATCTGGCAGTGTGGAGGATCTCTAGAGATAGTCACATGTTCTCATGTAGGACATGTGTTCAGGAAGGCCACACCATACAGCTTCCCTGGTGGAACCGGTCAGGTGATCAACAAGAACAACAGACGATTGGCTGAAGTCTGGATGGATGAGTTCAAAGATTTCTTCTACATCATCTCACCAGGTAATATTTTTCAGGAAATGTGCAATTAACACTTCACCTACTGAGATGGGCCATCACATTATCTTTGGAGCTTTAATTTTGGTTATGACTACTTTCAAGATAATCTTTTTTAACTAAATGTAAAATATAGACAGTTCTTTAACTCTAGTGAACTAGTGAATGCAGAGTATGGCCCTTAAAAGCGGTAACCATGTTCTCAGAGGTCTTCATTAGTGTCACCATGAGGTATGGCTGTCTTTACAGAGATGCAGGGTTTTCTATAAATAGCGTGTTGATTTGCATCTGTGGTCATGGTTGTTCTGAAAGACTGTAATTATCTTATCGTTTGGCCTCCTGGACCATTGCTGTGATCTGTCGTTTGCTTCTTTATCCCTGCACAAATCCAGTTCTCTTCAGGCTTATGCAGACAATAGGAAGTTGTTTGTCTTCCTTTTTGCTCATACCTTTTCTTCCTCTCTTTCACTAGCTCAAGTTAAAGATGCTTGTTAAAAATAAAATTTAACTTTTTAAAAAGAGTCGTTATTTCTTAAAGAATATAATTAAAAAAAAACATACTATAGTGAAATGTAAATGTAATGTTTTCAGACTCCTAATTGCATCTTATTTGTTGAAAATGTGTTATAGTTTTAATTTATATTAAATGTCACATTTGTAAGTTGTGGCAAAACATACATTTTTTGCACACTGGTTACACACATAGTGTGACCATTCCTTCACAAATTCTGTTCCACAACCTTCCCAGTATTTTATCCCTCCTATTTCTACCATGAAACATCAATATTTTATCCCCATTCAACTTTAACAGCCACTACTGTGCCACATCCCCCTAAAACTGTTTTACATCCATCTTGCTCATATTTGCTGATATGGACGTTTTCATGACAGTCCGCAAGTGGTTCTGCTAGCGCCGATCAGCGGGAAAGATATTTCACACTGATGAGAGATTTTCCATCTTTTATTCATGCCTGGTATTGTGTTAAGTGTTAAGAGTTCTGCTCTGCTGCTCACGTATTCATGAACATTCTGCTTTTCTTATCTGCATCTCGCCCCTAGGGAGACCTGGGAAATGTAGTGCTATAGTGGGGTTAGAAAGCCTCAGTATCCTGTACAAGGACAATAATGAGATTAGCCTTTACTGAAACCTCTGTCAGTTCACTTGAGAGGGAAAGATTCAGGAGGAACTCTGTGGTAATGTGGAGCAAAGGAGGGGGATTGTTCCTGGAAAGACGTCCCAGTGGTGCTATGTTGTGGTGTGCAGACTGAAGTGTGTGTAAGTGTGTATGATGAATAAATAGTGTGGTCTGGTATGTCTAGAGTCTAGGGCTGTAGCTGTTCTGGAGAGAAAGACTGAGGTTTTTTTAAATGAAGAGATTTGTCGCACAACAGAAAGTTTTTACAGGTTTAAAGGGGTAATAAAAGTCTTTATTTTGTTTTGGGGGTGCACTAGAATATGCTCTCATGCTTGGTGTTTCAAAAAACACATTATTTTTCACATAATTTACATTATTTTTCACATAATTTACATTATTACAATAACTTTCTCCCCAGGCTGGCACAAATGGCTTGATTAGTTCCAGGTTTGATGAAGGTCTGCCTTCTGAAAAACAAATGTGTTGTGATTGGTTAGCAGTCCCACTACGCTGAAATTGGCGAACAGCTTAGACGGCGTTTCAGTCTTGCCACGCCCCTTCCCAAAGCAGCAAGTTCTGTGTACAACTGCAGAAACTAGATTAAAATGATTCTTATGTTTAAATATGGATATTTTTCTTACAAAGACACATTGGATCGCTCAAGGAGGCTTTCACTGACCCTCCCGGGAGACATGAGGCACTTTTTTATTATGGATCGACTTGTTTTGGA
Organism: Garra rufa; assembly: GCF_049309525.1. Taxonomy (NCBI): domain Eukaryota; kingdom Metazoa; phylum Chordata; class Actinopteri; order Cypriniformes; family Cyprinidae; genus Garra; species Garra rufa. The sequence goes on from NC_133368.1 coordinate 18,386,984, forward strand.
CTGATGGAGAGAAGCACTTGTCTATGCCATTCAGCCCTGCTGAAAAAAACAGCTAAAACCAGCCTAGGCTGGTTGGCTGGTCATAGCTGGTTTAAGATGGAAGTAGCTGGTTTTAGCTGGTCTCCCAGCCTGACCAGCTAAGACCAGCCTGACCAGCCTGGCCAGGCTGGGAACGTGGCCAAAACCCCTCTAAAACCAGCAAGCTAAAACCAGGCTGGTTGACCAGCTAAAACCACCCAACCAGCATAGGCTGGTTTTAGCTGTTTTTTTCAGCAGGGAGTCTATGTCGTCCTAAACCTTGAGAGTGCCAGGATTATTTTTAATATAACTTCAATTGCATTTGTCTGACAGAAGGAATTTATATACACATAGGATGCATGGAGGGTGAGTAAATAATACACTACAGTAGTGTTGGTCCTATCGTCAGCCTGCGAGATCACTGATACATGATATTATCATTATTGTGCTAATTTATTTAATTATTTACATGCCTGAAACCAGCTCCAGCATAAGGCTAGTGAAACTGTCTACACTGTATGATGAATAAATCTCTTCCATGGTGAAAAAAAACAGCTAAAACGTCTCGGGTTACGTATGTAACCCTGGTTCCCTGAGGGAACGAGACACTGCGTCATCAACGCTTTGGGGAATGCCATTGGCGAACCCGCCTCTGAATCAGTCTGTAGCCAATAGAACGACGGGAGTGACGTCACCGGCGCGGTGACGTCAGCGACCAGGAAGTATATAAGCACGAGCGTTTCAAACCGGCTTCAGCTTCCAGGAAGCGCGGCAGGAATGCGGGAATTATGGTCAGAGACGCAGTGTCTCGTTCCCTCAGGGAACCAGGGTTACATACGTAACCCGAGACGTTCCCTTCCGGGAACTCAACACTGTGTCATCAACGCTTTGGGGAACGATATACCAACTATCCATAATTCCAAGTTCCTGCCCAGTGGTGTTTGTCTGGGAAAGGAAAAGGAAAGCGTTGCTTCTGGTGGATCAGGCCAGGAAGAGCTCTCTGCCTGGGGTTACCAGGACAAGAGAGACGATATCCCTCTGTCTGGGGGACCAGCCCAGAGTGAGAGGGCAGTGCCAGAAGATACTTACCTGTGGGGTACTGATGGTTCTCCGCCTGGGAAACTGCCAGGACGCGAGAAGTATTACACCTCTGTCCGGAATAATGCCAGAGCAAGAGGGAGATGGTATATACCTCGGCCCTCGGGCTCACGAGGAAGGAAGAGCTCCGCCTGGGAAACTGCCAGGACGCGAGCGGAATCACATCTCTGCCTGGGAAACTCCCAGCGAAGAGGGATCTGATCCGCCTCGGCCCTCGGGCACACGAGGAAAAGAGTCCACCTCTGTCTGGGGACCAGCCAGACGTAGAGGGACAAGAGGTGTCTGGGGGGACCAGAACACCAGGTTGCTTCGCCTGGGAAACTGCCAGGACGCAAGCGGTATTACATCTCTGCCTGGGACGTACCCAGCGAAGAGGGATAAACCTCGGCCCTCGGGCTCACGAGATTTTGGTCATACACCCCAGTCTGGTCACCAGCCAGAGAGGGGGTTCTCCTCGGTCCTCGAGCACACGAGGAGAAAGGTGGTCCTTTGTCAGGGCGTACCCGGATCAAGAGGGACCCAAGTAGTGCCTGGAAACTTCTGGCCAGGACACTGGGATGGCTCCGCCTGGAAACTGCCAGGACGCGAGTGGAATTACATCTCTGCCTGGGACGCGCCCAGCGAAGAGGGATATGTAAAGCACCTCGGCCCTCAGGCTCACGAGGTGGAGGCCTCTGTCTGGTGACCAGCCAGACCGAGAGGAAGGAGTCGACCTCGGCCCTTGGGCACATGAGGAGGCAATAGTCCTTTGTCGGGGCGCACCCGGACAAGAGGGACACAAATAGTGCCTGGAAGCTCTGGCCAGGACACTGACACGGGCTCCGCCTGGGAAACTGCCAGGACGCGAGCAAAATTACATCTCTGCCTGGGGGGCACCCAGCGGAGAGGGAACTTCTACCTCGGCCCTCAGGCTCACGAGGTATATCTTCTGTCAGCTTAGGACAGAGGAGCCTGGAGTGGCTCGTAGGTCTAGCTCGTAGAACCTAACAAAGGTCAAAGGTGTAGACCAACCCGCCGCACTGCAGATGTCCTGGATAGGGACACCTGCCATCAGAGCTTTCGAGGCTGCCATGCCTTGAGTAGAGTGAGCCTTGACGCCCATCGGTGATGGGAGGCCAGAGGACTCATAGGCAGTAGTTATGGCATCTACGATCCATCTACTGATAGTCGGTTTTTTGTGCAGGGAGCCCCCTCTTAGGGGGACCGTAACAGACCAATAGTTGCTCTGACTTCCGCCACAGGGCAGCTCTGTGGACGTATGTGTCCAGTGCTCGCACTGGACACATACAATTATACTTCCGATGGTCGCTCTCCACGAATGGAGGAGGATAAAAGGCCTGCAGGGTGACTGGCTGTGGTACTGCTGTCGGTACCTTCGGGACATACCCGGGTCTAGGGTAGAGGAATGCTTTGGCCAACCCAGGCGCAAAGTCAATATATGAAGGGGCCACTGAAAGGGCCTGAAGGTCTCCTACTCTCCTCAGATAAATAACAGCCAACATCAGCGCCGTGTTAATGGTAAGGAAGCGATCTGAAATCTCCTCTAAGGGCTCGAACGGAGGCCTACAGAGGGCTTCAAGAACCACAGCGAGATCCCACGTGGGGATTCTAGGGTTCACCCGAGGCCTCAACCTGAGTGCACCGCGAAGGAACCGTATGACCAGGGGGTTCTTACCCAGAGACGGGCCACCAAGAGAGGCGTCGAAGGCCGATAAAGCCGCCACGTAGACCTTCAAGGTGGAGTGGGCTAACCCGGTGGAGAAGCAAGACTGCAGGAACTCCAGCACTGTACCAACCGGGCAGCGAACTGGGTCAGCGTGTCGCTCTCTACACCATGAAGTGAAAAGTTTCCACTTCAGGCCATAAAGTTTCCTTGTAGAGGGAGCTCTAGAGTGAAGGATGGTCTCAGCAACCTCGGTTGAGAGACCCTCACTTATGAGATGCGTCCCCTCAGGGGCCACACCCATAGTTTCCACTTCTCTGGGTGGGGGTGGCAGATTGCGCCCCCAGCCTGAGAAAGGAGATCCCTCCTGATCAGAATCTCCCACGGAGAGCCGTCTAGGAGGGCTATGATGTCCGAGAACCATACTCGGGTCGGCCAGTATGGGGCTACTAACAGTAGACTGACTCCGTACCGGCGTACTCTTTCTAGAACTCCCGGGAGCAGAGTGAACGGGGGAAAGGCGTACAGACGGAGCCTCGGCCACGTCTGTACCATGGCGTCCAGCCCAAGGGGAGCTGGAGGCACTAGAGAGTACCAGAGGGGACACTGCGATGTCTCTTGAGTCGCAAAGAGGTCCACCTGGGCCTGGCCAAACACTCTCCATATCTGCTTCACCACCTGTGGGTGAAGCATCCATTCCCCGGGCCTTGCTTGCCCCTGCCTCGACAGGACATCTGCCCCCACGTTGAGATGCCCAGGGATGTGAACTGCACTCAGTGAGAGGAGTTTCCCCTGGGACCACAGGAGGATATGGGACGCCAGCTTGAATAAGGGGCGTGACCGCACACCTCCCTGGTGGTTGATATAATAAACCACCGCTGTGTTGTCGGTGCGGACCAACACATGGCGGTTTCTCAGGTCTGGGAGGAAATGCCTCAGAGCCTTGAAAACCGCCAGCATCTCCAGGCAATTTATGTGCCACGAGAGGTGCTGACTGGTCCACTGGCCGGAGGCCGAGCGGCCACTCATGACCGCTCCCCACCCGGAGAGGGATGCATCTGTCGCTAGCGTGACGCGGCGACACAGAGCTCCCAGAACCGGGCCCTGAGACAGAAACCAAGGTTTCTTCCACATGTTCAAGGCACGAAGGCATCGCCGCGTGACCTTGATCTTGCGGAAAGGATTTCCCCTCGGGGAAAAACCCTTGGTCTTGAGCCACCACTGTAGCGGCCTCATGTGCAGCAGGCCAAAAGGTATCACGTTGGCTGCTGCTGCCATAAGACCTAACAGTACTTGAAACTGTTTGACAGTGAGTGACAGGCCTAGCTTGACCGCATTTACTGCAGTAAGGATCGACTCGATCCGAGCAGGAGACAACCGTGCCTGCATCGTGGTCGAATCCCATACGACACCTAGATAAGTGGTTCTCTGTAATGGAGACAGCACACTCTTCTTGGTGTTGAGTCTCAACCCCAAAGCTTCCATGTGAGCGAGAACAACATCTCGATGTTGAACCGCTAACTGTTCTGAGCTGGCTAAAATCAGCCAGTCGTCTATGTAGTTGAGTATACGGATGCCCTGGAGTCGCAGAGGAGCCAGAGCAGCATCCATACACTTTGTAAAAGTTCGGGGTGAGAGTGCTAGGCCGAAAGGAAGAACTCTGTATTGGTAAGCTTTGCCCCTGAAACCGAACCTGAGAAACTTCCTGTGCTGAGGAAGGATGGAGACGTGAAAGTACGCATCTTTGAGATCTATCGTGACAAACCAGTCCTCGGACCTGATTTGAGACACGACCTGTTTGACAGTTAACATACTGAACTTCAGTTTTCTGACCGAGCGGTTCAGTTGTCTGAGATCTAAGATGGGCCGCAGCCCTCCATCCTTCTTGGGAACAATGAAGTACCGGCTGTAGAACCCGGATTCTCTGTGCTGAGGAGGGACCACCTCGATGGCCTCCTTCCTCAGAAGAGAATCTACTTCTTGTTCCATTACCAGAACCTGCTCGGGGCCTACCACAGTAGGAAACACCCCGTTGAAGGGCGGCGCCAGGGCGCCGAACTGGATTTGATACCCTCTTTCTACAGTACGCAGGACCCATGGAGACACATTCGGCAGTAGTTTCCACGCTGCCAGAAAGTGTACTAAGGGAACCAACCTCTCGAGGCTGGTTTCTGGTAAACTTTGAGGAATTAATTCGGTGGCCTGTAACAACTGACTGGCAGGCGACACCTGAACTAACTGCTCTGAGGACCCCCGTGGGGGTGACAAACTTGCTGGGTCCGCTACGTTGCCGGGCGGGACCACCAGCAGAGGTTTGTGAGAGACTGTCGCGCCCTGAAACACTGGCAGGGTTAGCTGACTGGTCTCCTGAGGGCCCCGAGGAGAAATGGGCACCATATAATGTGGTGAACCCCATTTCCCCCGAGAGGGGCTGCCCTCAACGGCCCTGAGCCACAGCAGTCAGGGCCGTTTAGCCGAGGACCTCTTCGACTGAAGCACGACCCTCAGGTCGGGCCTAGTCTTAGAAGCCCCTGACTTGGGGCGCTGCTTACCCCGCCCCCTTGATCTGTCAGGAGGGGTGCGGGTAGCAACGCACGCTTTCTGCGCCTCGCGGCGTGAGGAGCTGGTACGCGGCTGGGGCTGCTCCCGTCCAGCAGCCCCAGAGGAAAAGACACGGCGAGGGAGGTATTGCTGGAAAGCTGCAGTTTGTCTGCAGGCCTCCTGGTACCTGCTGACGACCGCATCGACCGAGTTGCCAAACAGGCCAGGAGGCTGAATTGGGGCGTCCAGCAGGAGGGCCCTGTCCTTCTCCTTCATGTCGGACAGGGACAACCACAAGTGCCTCTCCGCGACCACAAGGGCTGCCATAGACCGCCCAATAGCACGGGCGGTCTCCTTAGTGGCGCGGAGAGCAAGATCTGCTGTACGCCTCAATTCTGACACATTCACCTCCCTGCCGTCATCTAAATCCTTTAGCAGGTCGGCTTGGTATGCCTGCAACACAGACATAGTGTGCAGACATGACCCAGCCTGACCCGCTGCCGCGTACCCCTTGCCCAATAAGCTGGATGTTAATTTAAGTGGCTTGGTGGGCAAGGTCGGAGCCTTCAAAGATGATGCCGCTGCAGGAGACAGATAGCTCGCGAGCGTCTGTTCAACTGCCGGCATCATCTTGTACCCGTGCTCCTCGACGCCTCCCACGTTACCGTAGTAACCGGAGGAGGGGGTGAAAACACGGGCCGAGAATGGTTTTTCCCATGATCTCGACAGCTCACTGTGGAGATCAGGGAAAAACGGAAGGCTCCGCACTGGAGGTGGCTTGCGTGTCCGCAGAAAGTTACCACCTCCAGGAGCTCCTCAAATTGGGGGGATTTCACAGGCGGTTGAGGGAGATCAACACTCTCTACATCAACCTCCTCGGAGGAAGATAAGAGAAGTGTTGAGACCTCCTCCCGGGGGGAAGAAACCGCAGTGCGAGCTTCCGCATCCAGGAGGAGATCAACCGATCTGCTGGGTGAGGAAGGAGATAGGGGATCACCCGTCTCCATACCCTCCAGCAGATCGAGCTGCGAACCCCACGAGTGCAGCTGCCGCTCCGTCTCGGCGGAAGCGGGGCCAGACCCGCGAGGAACGCTGGTGAAGGCTCCCTCCTCGAAGAGAGCCCTCCGGGAACGAAGCACCCGCAGTGGAAGACGCTCACACTGCGGACAGCCAACCCCCTCAAGGGCTGACTGAGCATGCTCCGCTCCCAAGCATAACACACACATCCTGTGTGTGTCCCCACCAACGATGAATCGCTGGCAGGGAGGAACACACATTCTGTGTGGCTGCTGAACCGCCTTAGAAATATCAAACTTTTTTACCCTTTTGGCAGACATTGCTCAAACAAAAGCTGTGCAAACTGGCACAAAAAACAGCAATGAATAACCAGACAGACAGACCAACATAGAGCGCTTCGCTGAATGACAAAAGCTGAAGCCGGTTTGAAACACACGTGCTTATATACTTCCTGGTCGCTGACGTCACCGCGCCGGTGACGTCACTCCCGTCGTTCTATTGGCTACAGACTGATTCAGAGGCGGGTTCGCCAATGGCATTCCCCAAAGCGTTGATGACGCAGTGTTGAGTTCCCGGAAGGGAACCAGCCTAAGCTGGTTGGCTGGTTTTAGCTGGTCATGGCTGGTCAGCAGGCTGGTTTTAGAGGGGCTTTGGCCACTTTTCCAACCCAGCCAGGCTGGTCTTAGCTGTTCAGGCTGGGAAATCACCAGCTAAAACCAGCTACTTCCAGCTTAAACCAGCTAAGTCCAGCCAACCAGCCTAGGCTGGTTTTAGCTGTTTTTTTTTTCAGCAGGGTTACCACGCACTGCACGTCTACAGTGCAGCTCTGACGTGGACACCAATGACCATCACTCTAGTCAATGCTCGTGTTTACATCAGCCGTGGCTCTGCACACTGCGGTGCGGCTCCGACACGGCTACCGGAGCAGTTTACAGACACTTTAGTCAATGCTAGCGTTTATATGAGGTGCCCTACGGCTCGCTGAAGCATCCCAGAAGGATTTACGTTGTGACATCATAGCATCTGGAAAACAAAAGTCCAAAGGAGCCGTTCAAGATTTGTAGTTTTGTAGATGTTTTTATGCCTAAACTTATGCACCACACACAGACTAAAATTAAAAAAGTGAAAGAAGCATAATAGGACATAATAAGAATAGCATTAAGTAATAGTCCACCTCACAAATCAAGGTTCTGTCTTAATTTACCTGCTTGAGAGCTACTTCAAATATTTCTGTATTCAGTGCATGTGATACACAAGCAGATGTTTAGAACAATATTCACACATCTATTGTGTAAAATCTCCTAGTCCTAAGATCTGTACCTGACCTGATTCATCACTTTTTGACTGAACCCAACATGCATAATTGCATTTTTAATAAAAGAAGCCTGACCCGAGACCGACCTGACTGGATCTGAAAGAAAAAGCAGTGACTTTGCACTGCTGATGTGATCTGCCGCCCTGCATGGCAGTGCCAAGTAGATACTTTTTTTAACCAGGTATAAAACAGAACAAAACCAGAGATGACAAATTAAACACTAATGTAAACAAATGTAAAAGTATACCCATTTTACTGAAATTATTTGTAGATGAAATTCATTCTTTGATCCTTTTTCATAACATCAATTTAAGAAAATAAACAGTTATGGTTGATTTTTTTTATTTAGATGGTTTTCTGTATTCGTTATCTTGCAACAGTATGCTACATTGTTTTTCTGCTCCTCAACTGACAGGAAAATACTTATATTAAATTTAATAAGCACATTACTGCACTCATTGTGTCGAATGGCTTGGATATTGAACAGTTTATGTTGACTGCACATCATTGCTGCGCACGCCAGTATCCTCTAAGGTTTAATTAATTAAAATTATAATTTTTTTAAAAGAAAAAACACAATCCGAGTAGGAGATGACAAATAAGAAATTGCAAAAATGTAAAGATGTAAATGATGTAAAATTATGTCTAACATTAACATTATGTCTACATTTTTTCCCCATGTTGCTAGATAGTGTGGCCTATACTTTTTGTCTGAAATATGGGTCAATATGTTGTCTGTGGATTTTCACAAATTGATTTGTTCAAAGAAATATACAGTACATTTACGGTTATTATTTTTTTTTTTTTAAGAAATAAAATAAAATAAGAGTACCTTCTTGGGCCTAAAGCACATATTTAAAATTACCAGAGACCCAAAACTACTATCAGACCTGACCTGCATCTAAAGCACCTCTCAGTGTTTTGTACAAATATACCCATTAAGACCTCTAATTCACATGAAAATGGTCAATTAATGGAAAGGACAAAACAGCACTGTAGTATTGAAATAGTCCTTATGATTCATGGACAATATTGATATTGTTACGTTTTCTGAACCTGGTGGCTTTGCATAAAGAACAGAGTGAAGTATGAGTCATCTCTCTCTCTCTAAATAAATTTCAAATCTCATTAAACAGTTTGCAGGGTGTACAAGTTTAGTTCATGTGTGTTTCAAACCAAACAAAATGTGATAAGATTTGAGAGCTACAACAAAGATTTTCTGTGATTAATAACATGCATTTTAGTTTGTAAATTTCCTTTAATGTGGACTACATTTATGATTTTTGAAGTTCTTTGTTTTTTGTTTTATGTCCTTTTTGAAGTTTCAAGCAGCAGGAACATTAATTTAGCTAGAAAGAAAGGTATATGTGTTTGTGAGAACAACAAGAGTAAGTGAATGATTGTACAAATTTTGCATGAACTATTCTTGTAAATGTGGACTGAGCTCAAAGGGGATAGATATAACAGAGGACACAGTACCACATAACTTAGACCCAGTGAGCACATCTGAGAGCAGCTCTGCCCCAAGGCGTCTACTGAAACACACAAGATCATTTATCATCTGCACCACAGACAAAGAGAGACAGAGAGACAGAGAGACAGAGAGAGAGAAGAGGTCACAAAACACAGCAGAAAATATCAAGGCGGACATACAGTAAAGTAAGAAAACGCTAGACTGAGGAAAAAATGCAGAAAGTCAACACTCAGCAGAAAGACACAAACGCCTGACCCTTGAGCTGTCAGTGTGTGCTCTGATCGCCTAGGCCTCTGGGACGTCAGCTCTGTGTGTGTGTGTGTCGTGCAGATGTATCATACCCCTCTGCAGAGTCACATAGAAGTGACCACCCGTCTATATCATGTCAAAAAATGTTTGTTTAATATGAATTGAAATAAAAAACAGAGAATTCAAATGTGGTTGCTGATGGATTTGTATGTGTCAATAAATAAATAAATTTACTGTGAGCTTTTGGTGACACTGGGCTCTGGTATCCTTTCAACCTTAAAAAGGATGAGCGGTGGAGAATGGATAGGTGGAATTTTAGTGTGAGCGAACAGAACAGTTTATATAAATTGAGCATTTACTAGAGAAAAGTGATGTTAAAGCTCCCTCTAGTGTCTGTAGTGAAAGAAACCGTGCTTTCAAATTGAGACACTTGAGATTTTACAATTAGTGTGTGTGTGTGTATATATATATATATATATATATATATATATATATATATATATGACAATAGCATTAATAATTGTATGTAATTTTAATATAGATGCTTAAACACATTTGACAGTGATCAGCTATTTCAGCACTAAAGTGTATGTATGTATATATATTCGTCTTGGAATCTCTGTTCTGGTGTTCTGGTGTTCAGTTTTGTGTCACTGCATCCATGATTAGACTTTAATGCTGTATTAATCTTGTTATCTGTATAAACATATCAATCTGTATCCAATATGTGTTCGAATTGGCAGTGGTTCATTTTTACAGTCATTGCTGAAAAGTGATTTAAACTTGTTTACTTCAGGTTGGATATGGATCAAGATCTTCCAGTGGTTTCTGTGAAGTCATTATCTCTACATATGTCCTCTTCTATTTCATCATTTTTTCCCTCGGGTCATGTTTGTAGCTGGGTTATTTACATTTATTCATTTAACATATGCTTTTATCCCAAGTGACTTACAAATGAGGGTTATGCATTCACATTTCCCTTATTTGAAAAGCCAGTATATGATAAATGCTCTGGACGTTGATCATGCATGTTTCTCCAGGTGTGGTTCGTGTGGATTATGGGGATGTTTCTGCTCGGAAGACTTTGAGGGAATCTCTGAAGTGTAAACCCTTCTCATGGTACCTGGAGAACATCTACCCTGACTCTCAGATTCCACGCAGATACTACTCACTTGGGGAGGTAAGAGACTTTAGTTGTTTTCTTGTTTGATATGGTCATTAAAAGAGTTGTTAATAAATTGTTTCAATTTCAGCATTTGGTTTGTCATTTTGCACACTAAATGTGCAGTTATGCCAAGACCTCTGCAATACAAAACTATTTCACTTCCTGCCCATCCAATGTTGTTCTTGTTGTGTTCTTGTAGCAGCTTGTCTCGGGTTACTTGACTGTAACTCTGTTCCCTGAAAAAGCAGGAACGAGATGCTGTGTTTTATTAACGCTGATAAAAACATTCTTTGTTCAACCGGTTGTGAAGCATGTGTGTCCAACACACCATAAATCTGGCTTAAATAACCTTGGTCGGTGATGTCATTATAAATAGACATGAAATGGACACACATTCAGGTTGTACCTTTGTCTGAAAAAACATCAAGACATGTCTACAATTGTCACTGTGCGTAGGAAGGGTGCAACATGAAGTAGAATTCAATGCAAAGTTCTTTAATATAATCCACAAGGGTAATCCACAAACAGGCAAGGCAGAAACACACACACACACACACACACACACACACACACACACACACACACACACACACACACACACACACACACACACACACACACACACACACACACACACACACACACACACACACACACACACACACACACGTTGGGTTTACATGTTTTATGGGGACATTCCATAGGCGTAAAGGTTTTTATACTGTACAAACCGTACTTTCTATCGCCCTACACCTACCCTACACCTAAACCTAGCCCTCACAGGAGATTGTGCACACTTTTACTTCATCAAAAAACTCATTGTGCATGATTTATAAGCCTGTGTCCTCATGGGGACCTGAGAAATGTCCCCACAAGGTCAAAATCTACTGGTATTCCTATCCTTGTGGGGACATTTGGTCCCCACAACGTGATGAATACCAGGTACACACTAGCTAACCTTACAATGAAATTAAATTTTCTACCCATTAGATTGTGTTTTATTAATGTCTACACCTACCCCAACCCTAAACTTAGCCCTTACTATAATACAAAAACAGTACTATTGTTGTACAGTGTGATAAAAATAACGTTTGATGTGCGCATGCCCAGTAGCCAGAGCTGTATCCCTTCTAGTCTAAACCCCAATAAAGAAGTGCTAATTACAAAGACAGGTGCAGGGAATAACAATAATGACAGGAAGACCAAATATGGGTATATGGGAGAAACCAAGACAGACATAATGACAGGGGTGTCACAGCAATAAGGAGCAGCCTTTCGTTCCCACTTTTTAAGGGAACAGGGTTACAGTCAAGTAACCTGAGATGTTCCCTGTCAAAAGCTACACTCAGTGCTGCAATTCATTGACACTGATGGGAATAAGAATACCAACACCGCTGCACTGGAAAGTATCAGGACCCCTCAAGGTTGTGTAGTGTGTGCACACAAATACTGAAGAGGTCTCAGACATGACTTTGGGATGTTAACTCAGACATGAGTGCCCAGAATAGCATGGACATCCAAACTATAGAATCTGAACATCTGTGGGGAGGACCAGCCTGCTGCATTGCACACTGGTTGAATGGGCCTTAACTCCTGGAGGCAAAGCTTGACCACGCGCCTTGTAGGCTATGGCAGCAACATTGTTCACCTAATGGCAATTCCCATACCCCAGTTGCGGCCCCCATAGCAAATGAAAAGAGGGTGTTTTCTTACAAAGACCCCATCAATCAGAGTGTGGCAAGCTGAACTGGTGTCCACATAGACCCTGAGATTACCAGGAAATGTACCAGAGGACAGTTTTCCTTACAGGACCTCCAGCACTGAAACAACTTGGCAGTGAACTGGGTCTCTATGGTGTGTCATACACCAACTATCAACTTTCGCCATCTGAGGGAATAACTTCTTCTAGAAGAGGGAGGGATAGTCTGTAGTACATCAGCTGGAAGCCCAGCATGATTTAGTAATTTCCCTTGAAACATGAAGGGGATTGGGCCGGGGATTAAAAATATTGTCCCCTGTGCCAGAGATAAGAGAACTCTCCTGATCTGAATCACCCATGGCGCGAGATGGAGAGATATTAGGCCTGCTTCCACATTCAAATGCCCCAGAATGTAAATCGCCCTGAAGGACAGGAACTTGTCCTGTGCCCAAAGCAGAACCTGCTGTGCTTACCTGTTTCGGTGGCATAAACGCAGTATGCCTTGGCATCATTCTGAGGCAATTGATGTGTTAATCGACAAACAAGTATGCCCTATGGGACACATCCATGGTCAGGAAGGCACTACAGGACTTCTTTTTAGTCGTCATGACCATTCTTAAGTCCAGCTTCCTCTTTGGCTATTGAGTGCGACAAGACTGTTCCCCAATCTTTATGAGGGGGCGCATGACTTGCCACACTCTCCTTTTGGGCTTCTCAAGAGGAGCTGGGTCAGGTCAGGACTGTTGAAGCCCTGACACTTGTTGAAAGCTTCCACGTGCCTGTTTGCCTACTGGAACTGGACCACCGGGGCATCAAGGAGGAACACCCTGTCCTTAATGCCACGTGTGCCTCTCTATGCCGACAGTAGCAGCCATAGAAGAGCCGATAGAGCAAGCTGTCTGCTTAGTCGCTCATAGAGACAGATCTGTGGCCCAGCAAAGTTGTAAAAACACTAGATCTTTTAGCAGATCAGCCTGGTATGCCTGCAGAACCAGCACCAGTCTGACCCGCTGCCTAAACAACTTTCCCTGTAAGCATAGACGTCAGGGTTTATCTATGAGAGAGGACCCGAGCGCAAAATGAGTGTGACAGGTATTAACGAACTGACCATGACGAGAGAAGCAGCCAGTTTAGGAAGAGGCTCTGTGGACATAAAATGACAGGCAGGAATGCCCTCTGTGGGGAACACATGACAGATGTGTACTTGTTCTGTGGGTATGACACAACTTATTGACATGGTTTTAGTGGGCACAACAGAAAGGACATTAGACTGCACAGCACAAGCCCCTTTCTTCAGCTTCTGACGGGTAGATACTATGTGCTTGACTGCCTCTGTGGTATCTGCAGCTAACTCAGCCAACTCTGAATTGCAGTGATCTCAGTCATCTTAGTGGTGACTGGAATTGACCTGGCAGACTCAAAAGTGCCTGTGCAGACTTCATTGACTGAGAGATGACAGTGGTTGACACAACTGGCTCCTAGGTAACACAAGTGAACAGGACTGATTCAGGGATGACAGATGTTGACTCAGACTTAGAATTGTCTAACTTGGAACTGCTAACTGCTAATAGCTGCTAACTTGGCCATCTTGAAAATGACTGGAGTGAGCTTGACTGGCTCTAGAAGGGGTGGAGCAGGCTTGACTGGCTCAAGAAGGACTGGACTGGCACAGAAATGTTAGTAGCACCCTTTGCTATCTCTGGGAAAGCTGAGGTTGATCCAACAGACTCAGAAACAACTGGATTTAACTTGAATGCCTGTGAATTACAGCATTTGACTGGCTCAGGGGAAATATGAGCGATCCCAGCAGGCTCAGGGGTGACTAGGAAAGTGTCATAGTCAGAAATGCATGCAGCAGACCAAAGAGCCCTCCTCCTTCTTGCCCTTCGCTTTTGAGTAGGAGTCAGAAGAGGATCTTGTTCTTGACTTGAGGGAGGTTGGGCAGAGTGGTTGCTGCATGCTGACTCATGGATGGTTGAAACTGACTTGACTGATTCGGGAGCACTTACAATTGACTTGACTGGTCTTGGAAGAACTGGAGCAGACTTGACAAACTCTGGGTTGACTGGCTTAGGAATGACTAGACAATGACTTTACTTGGACTTTACTCAGAGGCAGATACAGTGGTCTGGGCTGCCCACTTCCTTCTTGCCCCTCTCTTCTGGGTAGGAGTCAGAAGAGGATCTTGGTCTTTACAAGGAAGAGGGAGGTAGAATGGTCCCTGCAGACAGGTTCTGGTAATGGTTTGTTACCTTCCCCTCTTTGCAAAGATGCAGGTATCTGGAGAAGTTCCAGAAATCCAAACTCCCAAGCAGCTCCATCTCCCACTGTGGCAAGGGGTCATCCAGGCAGAGATTGAAGACATCCTTTAAAACTGGGTCCTGGTAATTAAGGCCCCTCAACATTGCCCAAAATCTCTGGACGAAGGCCCCTACATTCAGCCCCTGCTGGCAGGCAAAGTGTTGCTAGCCTCCTCAGCATTAGCAGATGGTAGGATTCTGTATAACGCTAAGAGTACAAAAGCACAGGATAAATATGGCTTACTCCATGAACATCATGTTGGTCACCAAAGAAGGGGACACTCCTGTCATCTGGAGTGTTTGGGGGTATCTTGCTCCTGTGACCAGTATAACTTTAATCTGGCCACTACACGAGTCAGCACCTCCAGCAACTCCTCATATGTTTTATCAGAAGCAGGAGCAAGAGATCCTGCTTCATCTGTGCAATCCGAAGAAACGCCGTGGCATGCTTCAGAAGTAGGTGAGACGACCTCATCAGGTCTCATTCTCATCTGGTGAGAACACGACACAAAGGGAAGGACCCACCCTTTCGAGCCTTAGCCAGATCAACGTTCAAACTTAATGAGGGCATAGTGACTCTTCGTAAAAGAAAGTACGTTTTTAATGAGAAGCACACAGATAGGAAGTTAATCGTAGTGTTACACTTGCCGCCCTCGAACAAGAGGGCAGTGTGCTCTTCCCCCAAACACTCCAGTCCTCTGGTCCTTTTTAGAGATGTGCTGTGAACAAAGAGGCACACATTTTTGCAGATACACTCAACTTGATTAATTGTTTAGTTGTTTTACCTTTCATTTTCACTTTCAGTATCTTTTTTTCTTGAATAAAACTGCTTTCAGCTATGCACACACACACTAGAGGAGGCTAGAGGAGTCACTTTGGCGCCCTGAAGTGGATGACCAGCAGGGAACGGCAGAGGGGTAGCTCCCTGAGGGCACTAAGGAGAATTGGGCACCGTATACTGAGGTGTACCTCTCTTCCTCAGGGGGTCTGCCCTCAGGGCCCTGACGCTCATGGTGCTAGGACTGCTTGGCCCGAGGCCTTCTTAGTGAGAATGACGGTCCGCAGATCTGCCTTCTCACCAGAAGACCTCAGCCGAGAGTGTCGCCCCAACCCCTGCTTTTCCTTCCACGGGGGGTGTGGGTCTGCTTTTGAGCTTGGCGGTATGTGGAGCTTGGCGGCTGGGGCTGCTCCCACTCAGCAGCCTTTGAGGACTTGGCGTCGAGGGAGGAAGTGCTGGAATGCCGTCGCCTGCTTCCTTGCCTCCTGAAACCTCTGGATGATAGCGTTGACTGCAGTGCTGAAGAGGCCAGAAGGCGATACCGGGGCATCCAGCAGGAAGAATCTGTCCTTGTCTTGTAGCTTGGACAGATTCAACCACAGATGCCACTCCATGGCCTCCAGGGCTGCCATTGAACGGCCGATGGCTCTGGCCATTTTCTTGGTGGCCCGGAGGGACAAATCTCTGGCCCAACACATTTCCACAACTGCATCAGATTCCCCTTTCTCCTTTTTCTCCAGATCCTTCAGCAGGTCAGCCTGTTAAGCTTGCAGCACCACCATAGTGTGCAGACATGCACCAGCCTGACCTGCCGCCATATGTGACCCTGGACCACAAAACCAGTCATAAGGTTAAATTTTACAAAACTGAGATGTATACATCACATGGAATCTCAATATATAAGCTTTCTATTGATATATAGTTTGTTAGGATAGGACAATATTTGGCCGAGATACATATATTTGAAAATCTGGAATCTGAGGGTGCAAAAAAATCAAAATACTGAGAAAATCACCTTTAAAGTTGTCCAAATTAAGTTCTTAACAATGCATATTACTAATAAAAAATTACATTTTGATAGGTTTACAGTAGGAATTTTACAAAATATCTTCATGGAACATGATCTTTACTTAATTTCCTAATGATTTTTGACATAAAAGAAAAATCAATAATTTTGACCCATACAGTGTATTTTTGGCTATTGCTACAAATATACCCCAGCGACTTAAGACTGGTTTTGTGGTCCAGGGTCACATATAAGCTTCCCAACCAGGCTGCAAGTCAGTCATACTGGGCTGGTGGGAAGCTTCAGGGCCTTCGGGGATGATGCTGAAGACAGGGAGAGCGTTGTCCCATATCTTTTCTCATTCAACCCCACAATGTAAGAGTAATTTACCACCACAGGGCTGTAGAGTCGGGACAAGTATGGTTTATCCCACAATCTGAAAAAAATTAAAGGCCCTTGCATGAAAGTTGCAGTCTAACACACAGGAAGCGCTCGTCCAGTTTGCTTTTGGGATGAGTGTCCTGCTTCTCGACTGGTCAGTCTATATTTAACTTGGCTACAGCTACTCATATGCAAGGGACTGTGGTGGTGAGTCCACAGTCTCCTCAGTATCGACACTCATCACATCTACCTCCTCGGAGCGTGGGGGCTTTCTCTGAAGCACTGTGGTCACGCAAAAGGAGTTCCCAAAGCATTCCGACACAGCTCAAATTCCTGAAGGGAATTTTACACACACACACACACACACACACACACACACACACACACACACACACACACACACACACACACACACACACATGTTGGGTTTACATGTTTTATGGGGACATTCTATAGGCGTAATGGTTTTCATACTGTACAAACCGTATTTTCTATGGCCCTACACCTACCCTACACCTAAACCTAGCCCTCACAGGAGATTGTGCACACTTTTACTTCATCAAAAAAAACTCATTGTGCATGATTTATAAGCCTGTTTCCTCATGGGGACCTAAGAAATGTCCCCACAAGGTCAAAATCTACTGGTATTCCTATCCTTGTGGGGACATTTGGTCCCCACAACGTGATGAATAACAGGTACACACATACACACACACACACACACACACACACACACATATATATATATATATATATATATATATATATATATATATATATATATATAACATTTTGTATGATTTTTAAGCTTGTTTCCCTCAATTTAATGAGTCCATGTGCATTCAGATTTAAGTCCCCACCAGGATAGAAAAACAAGACCACACACACATACAAAAAGTGATCGCTGAAGATAAAGAAACCTAAACATGTGTCTGTTTCGCATCTATTTATTATCTCTTATGTGCATGCATGCCAATGACATCACCAACTGAGGATAGTATTGGCATGTTTGCAATAAATGTATTTGAAGCATTTCACCAGTTATATCTTCTCATAAAGCACACGGACAATGTTTAACTGTAAAAAAACGACTTACACACAGTGCTTGACTAAAAAAAAACTGCATTGTTTGAAATCTTCAGACTTTCTCCTTTTTATGTTATTAGATCAGAAATGTTGAGACAAATCAGTGTGTGGATAACATGGGCCGTAAAGAGAATGAAAAGGTTGGCTTCTTCAACTGTCATGGAATGGGCGGCAACCAGGTAAGAAAGTTTTAAAATTAAAGGCTTGATGTACAGAAAAAATAAATGTAATCTAAACAGTTCAACCAATAATGGAAATTATTTCAAAATTAATCATATCCTTCCAAACCTGTAAAGTAGCTTTCTTGCTTTCTGTTGCAAACAAAAGGATACATTTAGAATAATGTACTGGTTTCTCTTTTTTCATGCAATTACACTGCCTGAAGAACTACAGTAGATCAGTGTGACCTGTGATTGATTCTTTGAAACTGCGTGTGTGGATTAATTGATTTGTGAAAAGATATGGCTAAAAATGATTTTTTGTGACAGGACAGCTAGAGAAGATGTTAGGATTATTTAGTGAATAATGACTTAAGTTATGATACTTCTAAGGTGCTTTTTATCTTTGTTTTAACCTTGATAGCCTAATTTACTAATCCTTTACTCCTTGTTGCTGAACTGAAAGGTTGTCTAACACTAGTGTTGATATGTTGATTATATATGTAAGTAATTGTAGATGTAAATGTAAATAAAGTAAGGAATTTTATAATTGTTAACATAATTAATTTTCAGCTGATTATCCTGTTTATAGGTGTTCTCATATACGGCGGACAAAGAGATCCGAACTGATGATCTGTGCCTGGATGCATCGCGGCTTAATGGACCTGTTGTTATGCTAAAGTGCCACCACATGAAAGGAAACCAGATGTTTGAATATGATGCAGAGGTACATTTCACACAGAAAATACTACACACACCAACCACATCACCCTTGCACTCTCAGTCACTGGATCATAGACATCAAATTACACAAAATAAACCAACACAGAAACAGATGAACACTTGGCTGATTTTATAAACACACAGTATTGCAAAAGACTTATTAACCTATTTATAACTATTAATAACCAACTACCATAAATCATTTTAAGTCTTGTCACAACTTATTAGCAGTGTTGGGAAGTAACTAGTTACATGTAACGGAATTACGTAATTTAATTACAAAATAAATGTAATTGTAATTAGTTACAGTTACTGAGAAAACATGTGTAATTAAATTACAGTTACTTCTGAAAAATGCCAGCGATTACAAAGGGGGTTACATCTGAATTTTTTCACACACACTCACCCCCACTTACAGATTTAATTGACTTCTTTCATAAATTGCATTGATTCATACACTTTTTGTACACTGTAA
Source organism: Garra rufa (assembly GCF_049309525.1). Classification (NCBI taxonomy): domain Eukaryota; kingdom Metazoa; phylum Chordata; class Actinopteri; order Cypriniformes; family Cyprinidae; genus Garra; species Garra rufa. Next base: position 18,406,130 of record NC_133368.1, read on the forward strand.
TGGATTATAAAATAACTAACAAACTAGTACTACTTCCTTAATTATTTATGTGGTGAAATGTTGTGTAAGAAAACGGGTAAGACTGCACTCTATACCTAAAATGTCTATTTTGAACTTGCCGTTTGCCAACAACTGATTTCTTCATGGAAGCTTTGCGTTCAAATATTTCAACTCAGATCAGTGTTTCGTGTCTAATAATTTTGACCTAAACATCTAAATAATCTATGAAGCAGTTGTGTAATAAGTGGGATAATGTTGTTGATAATGTAGCCAGTTGTTACCACAAAATAAAGATGTATATTATCCCTTACTTAATTCAAGTGATGAAGGATTTCGAAAGTCTGACAATAATCAAAGTTGAGTGCTACTGTAAGATTAACTCTGCCTGGTTTAAATGTTTCAAAATGAATAACAGTTGAAAATATTCGAAATTTAGAAAAGTAATCAAAAAGTAATTAAAAGTAATAAGTTACATTACTTTTATAAAGTAATTGAAAAGTTACACTACTTATTACATTTTAAATCAAGTAACTTGTAATCTGTAACCTATTACATTTCCAAAGTAACCTTCCCAACATTGCTTATTAGTCAAATCAAGTCCCACAGCTAGTTGTTATATAAATACAAAACTAGCTGTGCATTCAAATTTTACTACTATTACACCTTTATTTCCAAGAAATATTGAAATGCACATAAATGTATACTACTACTACTACACTGATTTTAGTATAATACGTAACTCTACTTGGATAATAATAATACAACTGAATAATATTATTTTATTAAATAATAAAAATAACTTTTTTATTTATAAAATTTGTTATTTATATTTCTCTTTTATTAATGGTTGGGGCATGCCCTGGGTTGAAGCCCAGGACTAGTAAAAAGCGGTTGGCTTGAGCGCAACAAAGATGTTTAACCTCAGGTTGTTACAGGGGGAAACTGAACATACAAATTTTTTTTGAATAAAAGTCAAAAATTAAAAGTCCATTTGACAAGTGGACTTTAGGTCTTAAATGTCATTATTACTTTTGCATATACACTTCTTTAAATACCGTTGGTCAAATATTTATGTAAATAGATATTTATATTAATTTTTTGTATTTATACAAAGAAAGCATTTTCTCATTCCTACAGATTTAGCGTGATTTTCTCTGCTGCCCACAACCATATCACGTCAGACCTGCAGCTAGTTAAAGATCTCTGCTCTTCCACCAGATGGTGCTGTGTATCACATTATTATCCACCTTATGTGCTTCTTTATTTTTGGAATATCTCATATTTCTTCCTTCTCTGGATATTGATCACAATCCTTGGTGTAGAACTGTGTATTTGAGATGCTGTGCACTTACTGGCTTTGGAAATTGATTAACTATTCTTTCTGTACATATCTTAGTATGTTGGCAAATGGGAGTATGACTTTAAGGTAAGATTATCATAACTGTTTTTTGAATATTCTGGTAGTGGTGTTTGTGAGCTAGACTCCCACTGTAATTGAGTCACATTGTGAGTGGTTTAGAAACACAGTTGCAAAAAATTCATACACAGACATATTTGTAGGCCTGTGCTTGTAGAGATATGTCAAGGAGGGATATATCTGTTTACTATACAGTCCTATAATATCTCCTCTTAGATTTCCACAAGCCTCCGCAGGCATTGATTTTCGGTGACTATAACATAATCAATATCAGAGATTCATTACAGCATTCTCAAGATATCAAGAAACACATATCACATACACACCATAGCTGAATAAAGAAGCTTTAAAGATCTTTAGTGCTATCGATGTTTCTGTTAATATAACAGATTACACTTCTTTGTCAGCCGGGTCGATTCTGGTGCTTATATTTCTAAATAAATGAGCCATTAGATTTAAATGAGGACATCACACTTGAGCCGTAAGGGACCTTAGTGTTGAATCACAAAGAGCTCAAGAAATCAGAAGCTGTCTAAAAATAGATCTCCGTCCCCTATGTGGCTTTGGTTTTGATGTTGGACACAAACATGAATCCAATGTTTGCTTTTTACCTCTCAGTTGTCTGTATAGCCGGGCATTGTATTTAATCCACCACTAGGAGACTTGTGCTGTAGGACTTAATCAAAATATGAAGAAAGATGATACTGACATAATTTCACATCCTAGAGTTTCCCGTCATTAAATTGTGATTCTTTTTTTCCATTAATCCATAAGCAACTCAATACCTGGCAACCAGTTAGACAGGTATTTGTTTTTTGTTTTAAAAAAAATAGCTCTCAAGGTTTACACACTGCATGTGAAAATTGAAGATTTGGGTTTACTGAGATTGAGCCATTTGCTCAGTTTCTGGCACTGTTTCCAATTAAATAGCTATTTTAGTAGGAAAAGAGACTTCAATGCAGCATTGCTCCACCTAAGTCAGCCCATTACAGTTTTTTTTCTGTCATTATGAGACAGCAGTGAACACAAACTACTGTACACACCCATGATTATTTCCTGACATTCAAGCCCTACATTTACATTTCAACATCTGACCTTTTCCCATGACCCCCATTAGTTTGTGCCCTTGTTTAGAACCCCTGTGTGTATATATTGATGTACAGTTGGATCCCAGAGTCTGAGACCACATTAAAAATTGGAGATTCAAAAGCTAAATTTAAACATGGAAATAAACAAGTTAACCATGATCATCAGGTCTTGTCCTTGTCAGCCCAACTGCTGTCATTAAAGTAAAAGACATAATATGATTTTATTAATTTTGAATGATTTTTGTATGTATTACAATAGAGAATTTTTTTCATTTGTGGTCTCAGTCTTTTTTATTTCCCTTTTCGACAGTTAATTGCATGTTAATTGCAGCAATTAAATAAAAAATGAATTATAGTTTAAATATATATTAACTCTAATTTGTTGACCTTTCAAGTCCTTTTTGACCCATGTTGTGTATATGTACTTCTATTAAAACAATGGTTTAAAATGTAAAAGACCAGGCCACATTTTGACCTCATCATCATAAAAAACCCATACCTGGTTTGTTGTCATCATGTTTTCATGGGAACCATCAGAAACACACCTTCCTGCACATCATCACCCAGTCGTGTCTGACCATCAGTCGGCTGGAGGATGGAACATATGGCCCAACGGTGGAGTACTGTGATGATAGCCCTCTTCAGGCCTGGATCCTTCGAAACTTCACCCGGCAAGAGGTTTTTAAGAAGCTCTACTACAGCCCAACTGATTACTTTCTGTAGCTACAACTTCCTGTTGATGGCAGGTCAGTTTTGAAAGCACCAGTTTCCCAATCCAAAATCAACCTGTAGAGGTGATTAGAGTGTAGATAGGCAACTAATAGTTATTAGAGCTGTTGTAATGTATAGCATCCTTTCCCCCACATGCATATAATTGCTGAGGGAACTATTAAGTGTATCTGAAAGAGCATTTTTCACATGATTCTGGGCTTAGTGTCACTTTTATTTTAGTTTCTCTTTGATGTTTTTGAGCTTTGGATATGGTAATGGTGCCATGGACTGGACATGGGACATTCTCAGGAAATGATGTATCAATTCATTTGAAAAGGATACTGCTAAACCTTTTTCCTCTAGACATTTGGGAACCACAATAAGGAGATGTGTCCCAACAGATATTCAATTAAATACACATTATACGTGAGTTTAAAGAATGTACAAATCCTACATCAGCACAGTATTGTTAAATTATTTCAGCAATACACTGTAAAAAAAAAAAATAATAATAATAATAATAAATAATAATGAAATGGTATTTTAAATAGGTAAATAAATAGCACATTACATTATTTTAACCTTGTCACTGAATTTATATACTTGTAATTTGAAAAGATATCATAATAAATTATTGATTCATTACCTAGTTTCAGTGTGCTTTGTAATAAATCACACATTAGAACAGAAAGAAAGCACTTCTCTTTTACTGCATGTTGCCAGTACTGTTGCATTTAAAATGTTTTGCATATTTACAATGCATATTTGTGTGATTTGTACCATGCACATTCATTTAGAAAAAGCATGATTTAATACATTTCAGTAAAACAATGTCAATGAATTTAGGCATAATTAGGGTTAGTTTAGTAAAGCTAAAATGTTAATATAGATGAAATAAACATATTTTAAAGATGAATAAATATGATGACAAAATAAAACTGGACAGAGTTATATGTTCTTTATTCCATTTCTGTATAATGAAAATATAATGGTGAATAATTTTATTTAAAAATAAAATTGCAAGTCATAAGAAGACACACAGAACACAAATGGCTTCCTGAGAATGAACCACACACACATTTAATCCTAAATTGTGAAATAGTTTTGTGGTTATAGTATTTATTGAATTTGAGGCCTTTTGATGTGAAATTGGTTTATGGAGCTCAGGCTGTTGCTGTGAGTCTACATTCAAGGCAGGTTTCCATGCGTTTAGGAGCAATTATTGCTGACCTTTTGAGAGAAATGGGAGGGGACAGCAACTCAAAGACACACAAATGCAATAACACACATCACAGGAGCTGCTGGATGTATACCGCTATTTCAAGGACCTTCAGAGCACCTTTGTGTCAAATTTAATTTAATTTTAAATGTGTTTTTATTACATAAATATTTTATGCTGAAATGAAAATTTACTGGCAGTCGGCATGGCCACCTATTCCGGCTATTATTTAGCATCAGATCAGAGAAGGCTGTTTTATTTAAGCTTAATTATCTGTTCGTGGTGGATTGAAATGGGCCAGTCTTTGTTTACAAGCTCTTTTGAAGTGATCTCATTGTGAAGGTTTCTTTCATGGCCCGGGCTTGCAGAGACGGACCCTTTGCATTAACACACTCTCACGCTCACATGGCAGCTGCGCTCAGCACAAACAGAATGAGGGGGTTTTATTGTCTAAACCCTGAATTTGAATGGCCACTCCAGCATTTTTAATCTGCATTTTTTCCCCCCCAGCATATGCTTGTGTCTTTATATGAGTTTTATACTGATAGTTTTTTTTTCTCCGTTTCATCAACCATTAGTAAATGAATAATGGCAGTACATATGCTTTTACACATACATACTGTAGTATCTCAGAAAAAAAGTGAGTACACCCCTCACATTTCAGCAACCATTTTAGTATATCTTATTACAGGAAAATACTATAGAAATGAAACTTGGATGTATTTTAGAGCAGTCAATGTGCAGCTTGTATAGCAGTATAGATTTATTGTCCTCTGAAAATAACTCTCCACAAAGAGCAACACAAAGGCTATTAATGGTTCAGTAACACCCTGAAACTGCTTGTCAGTGCTCAGACCATACACTGCACACTGTAACAAGTTGGTTTGCATGGGCATCGTCCCAGAAGGAAGCCTTTTCTGTAGATGGCTCACAAGAAAGCCTGCAAACAGTTTGCTGAAGACAACCTGTCCAAGAGCATGAATTACTGGAACCATGTCCTGTGGTCTGATGAGACTATAAGATAAACTTGTTTGGCTCAGATGGTGTCCAGCATGTGTGGCAATGCCCTGGTGAGGAGTACCAAGAAAATTGTGTCTTGCCTACAGTCAAGCATGGTGGTGGTAGCATCATGGTCTGGGGCTGCATGAGTGCTGCTGGTACTGGGGAGCTGCAGTTCATTGAGGGAAACATGGATTCCATTATGTACTGTACATTCTGAAGCAGAACATGATGCCTTTCCTCCAGAAACTAGGCCGAACAGCAGTTTTCCAACATGATAACAATCCCAAACACACCACCAAGATGACAACTGCCTTGCTGAGGAAGCTGAAGGTGATGGGGTGGCCAAGTATGTCTGCAGACCTGAGAAGATAGAAGTCCCTTGAGAAGATATACTAAAATGGTTGCTTAAATGTAAGGGGGTTTACTCACTTTTGTGAGATACTGTAGACACACATCACACACTATATACAGCATTTAAATGGAATAGTATTGAATTATCATGGAAACACCTCTTTTATGATGCACATATTTTCAATGTTCATATTTGTTGCAGTAATATTTTTTGTTTTAGATTATTTATGTTATATTTTAGATTTTAATTTTTTTTTTATCAACTTTATTGTTTTATATATGTACACGTGTTATATAGCCATTATGAAATGATAAAGATTTTTTCAAATAATGAAACTTAAAAAGTAAAAACTAATTTAAAAAATGAATAGATAAATTAATAAATAAATAGCTGATGGCAATGTAAGTTCACATGTTGCACTGATACACGCTCATGAAAACATTTAACGTTTAGTAAATGTTTGAAATTTTTTTAGAAAGAGTAATTAAGATTTTTACACCACTTTTATTGACAGTGACAAAAACTGCTTTTTTTCTTTTCCAAAAATGAAACTAATATACAGACTACATTTCAAATAACTTAAAACATTTTAAATTAGACTTTTTAAATGGTTATTTGTTGTGTATGTAATCATCTTAAGTATTTAATTGAACTCTTCTTTAAACATCCCTGTATTATAAAAGTGTGCTGTATGTTTTATGTTCTAGGTAAAATAGCAATGAGTTTGAATGAGTGTTATTGACTTTAGTGAGGAGCTCACAGCTGATGCTGTCATTAGGGCGATGCTTTCTGTGTCCGCTGCTGCTCAGATGCACACAGATAAAAGTGTCTCATCCAGAGATCTCTGTAAGCCCCCAAACACTGATACTACATTGGTCACTGAGAACCACATAGCCTTTGACAGCCAGCGTAGCAAAAACATATCTAATGTAATAGCTTAGTGCTTATTATTTTCCTCACCTCCATCCATTTCTCCACCATACTGTGACCAAGCATATTGTGTTACTCTCAAACATACAGCATTAATACATATCCAAACATTTGTCCAGTTCACTAGACTGTCACTATCCATCTTATTTTGCTTATTTCACCAATGTGTGAATGATTATGATAATAAATAAAATAGTATAATAACAAACACCAGTTTATTATAGCAGCAATATCAAGCAGCATATAGAATGTTTTAGTACAGGCAAAATAGCTGGAAGCAGATGACCCTGAAGCCACATTCAAGTTACAATTGTTCAAGCATACTCTTACAGTGAGGGAAAACAATTATTCGATCCCCTGCTGATTTAGTATGTTTGCCCACTGACAATGACTGATGTTTGGCAACTTGAACCTTCAGCTCCCTCCACAGATTTTCTATGGTCTTCTATTTCTAAGGTCTGGAGACTAGCTAGGCCACTCCAGGAGTTTAATGTGCTTCTTCTTGAGCCACTCCTTTGTTGCCTTGGCCGTGTTTTGGTTCATTGTCATGCTGGAATACCAATCCACAACCCATTTTCAATGCCCTGACTGAGGGAAGGAGGTTCTCACCCAAGATTTGACGGTACATCGTCCCTTTGATGCGGTGCAGTTGTCCTGTCTCCTTAGCAGAAAAACACCCCCAAAGCATAATGCTTCCATCTCCATGTTTGACGGTGGGGATGGTGTTCTTGGGGTCATAGGCAGCATTCCTCCTCCTCCAAACACAGCGAGTTGATTTGATGTCAAAGAGCTTGATTTTGGTCTCATCTAACCACAACACTTTCACCCAGTTCTCCTCTGAATCATTCAGATGTGCACTGGCAAACTTCAGACAGGCCTGTACATGTGCTTTCTTGATCAGGGGGATCGCAGGCGCTGCAGGATTTCAGTCCTTCATTGCATAATGTGTTCTCACCAAGCTGCTTGGAAATTACCTTGTAGCTCATTCCAGCCTTGTGTAGGTCTACAGTTTTATCTCTAACATCCTTGGAGAGCTCTATCGGTCTTGGCCATGGTGGAGAGTTTGGAATCTGACTGATTGATTGCTTCTGTGGACAGGTGTCTTTTATACAGGTAACAAGCTGAGATTAGGAGCACTCCTTTTAAGAGAGTGACCTGTATAAAAGACACCTGGGAGCCAAAAATCTTGCTGATTAATGGGGGATTAAATACTTATTTCACTCATTAAAATGCAGATCAATTTATAACTTTTTTAAAATGCGTTTTTGTTGTTGTTATTCTGTCTCTCACTGTTAAAACAAACCTACCATTACAATTATAGACTGATCATTTCTTTGTCAGTGGGCAAACTTACAAAATCAGCAGGGGATCAAAAAAAAAATCCCTCACTGTGGATTGATAAATAGAAATACAAGATCATGATACAGACTTGCAACATTTCTTTTATCACACTATTTATTAGAGTTTGTTGTTGTTGCTTCCGGTTGTTAGGTATATTAGGTAAGGGACCTAAACTAAATCTGAGTCCTTCCAATGGGGTAAAATATTCCAGCTATTATGTTATAATTGAGTTTTTGTAATTAAGTTTTGTTGTTTTTTTAATAAATACAAATTAAATTGCTTTTTGAATACAGCAACTGTTTACTCATTGTATTCACATCTTAATAGTAAAATTTAAGAAGTATGATATAAGGAGGGGATAGATTGAATAATATATATATATATATATATATATATATATATTGTGACGAGCTTCCACGGAGGAATCAGCATCGCCCTGGCAACCAACCACGTGCACCTGCACGCACTCGCCGCCAGCTGATTGGTCACAGCTGCACCTCATCAGTCCCAGCACATTTAAGCAGCATACGCTGAAGCAGACAGAGAGACTCTGGTCTCTAGCCGAGTGCAGCTGTTACAAATGGGACGATGAGAGTGGGGATCCAAATGCAAGGCTTTAATAGACGAGGTGAAAACAGACAGGGTCAATCACCAGCGAACAACAACAGCAGAGATAATCCAGAGAGTAATCCAATAGAACACAGGCAAAGGGTCAAAATCCAAAGAGCAGTCCAAACGTGAAAATGAAACAAACAATGAAACCAGGTAAACTATGACTAAGACTAGGAATCAACTGACTAAGACTATGACTAGGAAAACAGGAAAATAAAACAGGGAAAACGCTCAGTAAAGTCCACAAATGCAAATCAATACTTCGCAGTTAGAGAGTGTGCTGAGCTGGCCTTTATGGCAGACAAACAGGAAGTTACCATAGAGGCAGCAGAGGGAGCAGCAACAGTCAGTGTGGGTAAGAGCTCCCTCTGCTGGCCAGGTGTGACAGCAGCATTGGTCTAACTTTTCTCTCTTGTTCTCCGACAGAAAGCAGCGAGTGACCGATCAGCCCACACTTTTGGAGCACGAATTGGACACCCACTTCTCACCTGGATCGAGCATTTGAGCACTGGAAGCACCGACCGCGCCAAGCACTACTCACCGGCTCACCGTCTTTCACTCACATTATTTTATTGTAAATAAATCCACCCTCCGGGGCCTTGTTTCACTAAAGCCTGCCTTGTCGAGTGGTTCTTCACCCCGTCACAGTGGTGGAGAATGCGGGCAGATTTGTGAAGAACCACCGGCAAGTTCACCGCCCAGCCCCTAATTTTTTTTTCTGTTGTTTGTGCACCTCAGGATTTGGAATGCGGCGCGCTCGTCCCCGCCATGGAGGAAGTTCTGCAGTGCCTCGCTGAAGTCAGCATCCGCCAGCAGCAAATTGTGGAACACCTCGCCACTCGCATGGGCCAGACGGAGAAAGAAATCACCGCCATCCGTGTCTCCGCCGCCCAGCGCGTTCTGCTACCTGACGCCCGCGCCCAAGCCACCCGCCTACTGCCAAAAATGACTGCAGATGATGATGTGGAAGCCTTTCTCCAGGTATTTGAAAATACTGCACGACGCGAAGCCTGGCCTGAAGATGAATGGGCACGCGCGCTGGCACCCCTCATCATGGGAGAAGCCCAACGGGCTTATTTTTTGCTTCCCCTGGCCGTAGCTGAAGACTACACCGAAGTCAAGCGGGAGAACCTAGCGAGGCTCGGCCTCTCACCCATCTGCGCTGCCCAGCAATTCCACGAGTGGAAATTCAAGCCCCGGGTGCCAGCCCGTGCCCAAGCCGCTGAGCTCAGCCACATCGCAGAACACTGGTTGCTGGAAGGAAACCCCACTGCAGCTCAGGTAGCGGAACGAGTGGTGGTCGATCGCCTCCTCTGCGCTCTCCCCCGCGCCCACCGGCAAGCCGTCGGGATGAGAAACCCCACCACCACCCTGGAACTCGTGGAGGTGATCGAGCTGATGGATGCTGTCCACCACCGCGAGGCAGGGGACTGAGTGTCGCCGTTCCCCCGGAGGGTGGTCCAGGAGCGACGCCCGCTCGAAGGCACCCAGCGGCCAGTCAGCAGGCCGACGGTTCCCCCGCTGCGTGATGAGACCATGCCTAGCGCTGAACCACCGTTCAGCCCCCGAAGCAGATGTAACGGTGGAGGGGAAACGGTTCCTGGCCCTGCTGGACTCAGGCAGTGCGGTCACCCTCATTCAGTCCCGGCTGTGCGAACCCCGAAGTGGCCAGAAGACTTACCTGCTTGGGAGGGATTGGCCCGGCTTCGACCGACTGCTCACCCCCGCTACTCAGCCTGTCAGCCAAAAGGGGAACCGTCGAAGACGGAGGCGGCCTCGTGGACCCCGTCGCCACCCAGCCCTGCTCGTCTCCGACAGTGGGAGAGATGGGCAGTCCCCCTCCCAAAATACTAACTTATTCTATGATGTGTACCAACAGGCTGCTGGAGGGGGCTTTTTCGCCAAGGAACAGCAGGAGGACGACCGTCTCAAGCACTGTTGGGCCCAAGTGCGAGCTGTCGACGGGAAGGACGTCCTCCCACGGCCCCATTCTCTCCCGCACTTTGTCGTTGAGAATGGCCTGCTGTACTGTGTTGCTCAGCAGAGGGGGGAGGAGAATAAATTATTGGTGGTACCACGAGGAAAGACCGAAACCATCCTGGAGCTGGCGCACTCCCATCCCATGGCAGGTCACCTCGGGGCAGCCAACACCACCCAGCGCATCCGCGACCGATTTCATTGGCCGGGCCTGGAGGCCGAAGTAAAGCGGTTTTGCCAAGCCTGCCTGACCTGCCAGGCCACGTCGCCCAGGACCCCTCCCCCCAGCCCGCTCATTCCGCTGCCCATCATTGAGGTGCCTTTCGAGCGGATTGGAATGGACATCGTGGGGCCGTTGCCGAAGTCTTCCTGTGGCCATGAACACATCCTGGTCATCGTCGACTACACCACCCAGTACCCAGAGGCAGTCCCCCTGAGGAAACCTACCACCAAGTCCATCGCCCAGGAGCTGTTTCTGTTGGCCAGCCGGGTCGTTCTCCCCGCGGAGATACTGACTGACCAGGGAACACCGTTCATGTCCCGGCTTATGGCGGATCTCTGCAGGCTGCTGCGGGTGAAGCAGTTGAGGACCACAGTTTACCACCCGCAAACGGACGGCCTCGTGGAGAGATTCAACCAAACCCTCAAGCAAATGCTGAGACGTGTCGCAGCGGAGCATAAGCGGGATTGGGATCTCATGCTACCCTACGTGCTCTTTGGAATCCGCGAGGTCCCCCAGGCCTCAACTGGCTTCACCCCCTTTGAGCTCCTTTTCGGCCGACAACCAAGTGGCCTCCTGGACGTCGCCAAGGAAGCTTGGGAGCAGCAGCCTGCTCCTCATCGTACCATCGTCGAACACGTACGACAGATGAGGGAACGGGTCGACCGAGTGATGCCGTTAGTCCGGGAACACCTGAGAAAGGCCCAGCAAGCGCAGCAACGCCACTACAACCGGGCAGCCCAACCACGGGAGTTCCAGCCTGGAGACCGCGTCATGGTCCTGGTCCCCAGCTCCGCCTGCAAGTTCCTGGCCTCCTGGCAGGGGCCCTACACGGTTGTGGAGAAGATCGGGCCCATCACCTACCGGTTGAGGCAGCCCGGTCGACGGCAGGCGGAGCAACTGTATCACATCAACCTCTTGAAGAAGTGGGTGGGGACCCGGGACCAAGTGGCTACCCTTAGTCTCGTCGATCCCGTGGTTGTAGACGTCAACCCCCATCTCTCGGCTGCCCAGAAGGCGGAGCTGCAGCACCTGGTCAGTCAGTTCCAGGATGTTTTCTCTTCTCAGCCCGGGCAGACCAATGTGGTACAACATGACATCAAAACGCCCCCAGGAGTGATCGTCAGGCAATGGCCCTACCGAGTCCCGGAAGCTCGTCGGCAGGCTATTGAGGAGGAAATTCAACAGATGCTGAAGTTGGGGGTAATAGAACCATCCCGGAGTCCGTGGTCCAGCCCCATCGTAATGGTCCCAAAGCCGGATGGCACCCTCCGCTTCTGTAATGACTTCCGCCACCTGAACGAAGTCTCCGAGTTCGATGGGTACCCCATGCCTCGGGTCAACAAGCTTTTAGACCGCCTGGGAAGGGCCCAGTATATCAGCACCCTCGACCTCACCAAGGGCTATTGGCTATACCTCTTACTGAATCAGCTAAACCTAAAACTGCCTTCTCTACCTCCAGTGGCCACTGGCAGTACTGGACCCTTCCCTTC